>NC_137826.1:35653151-35833151 GCF_963921795.1 Nannobrachium achirus
CGGAACAACGTCAAATAGTGACTTTGATATTCGAATATTGAATATTTGGTGAATGCTCTAGTACTAGTACATACTGTACATGCAACACAAATCCACAAAGATACACCAACATCCATACACACGTTCACATGCAAATATCCACATGCACACATGCCCTCCCACCCTCCAACAGCCCTTTCAAAACAATTCAAAACATTTGGGAACACGTCTGGCAGAGCGTAAGACAAGAGTCTAACAATAGTCTCCCCCACACCTGCTCCATCACTGGGCTACAGTTACAATGTTTTCCCTACAGCTAAACACTGGCAATCGTTTCCCTCGCTCACACAGCGCACGCACGCACGCACGCACGCACGCACGCGCGCACGCGCACACACACACACACACACACACACACACACACACACACACACACACACACACACACACACACACACACACACACACACACACACACACACACACACGCATGCGCGCGCGCACACACACACACACACACACACACACACATACATACACACGTGCGCAGGCTGCTGTCAGCTGCTGGGTTAGTCTGACCACAGGGAAAGAACGATGGGGGAGAGAGAGAGAGAGAGAGAGAGAGAGAGGGAGAGGGAGGAAGAGGTTGAGGGAGAGGGGAGATGGAGTGAGAGAGAGTGATAGAGATTGATAGAGAGAGGGTGATATTGAGGCAGAGTGATAGAGTGCACAGAAAAAATACTCATTGTTCACTCTGGGAGTCTAGATCGGATGGGATAGGACGATTGATAGGTCCATTTATTGATTGATTGATTGATTGATTGATTGATTGATTGATTGATTGATATTATCTACCTTCACAGTATCTACCTGTCTGTCTGTTTTTGTTCCCCACATAATGTGAATCAATTCATTTAGTCTTGCTATTCACGCTACGAGTTAGAATAGAAGATGGACATACCAAACCTTCTTTTTATTACACCAAAAGAAAGGAAACGATGATGCCAAACTACCGTAACTAGTCATGTGCCCGGGGGGTATGCACAGTATATGAGGGATTGAAAGGAGTCTCAGAAGTAATGTTGGAGAACCCAGACCGGTGCCCGTTGGGCAGAACAGTCACCATCGACGTCCGGTTGTACCTGTCTGTGATGTAGACATTGTTTCCGCATGCGGCTGTTACTGGTAACATGTCCTTGGTACGAACTCCCTTTGGACCAACCACCTAAACCTAAACCTTAACCCTAACCCTAACCTCAGTAAAACTATGCCTAAATCTAACCTTAACCCTAACCCTAACCTCAGTAAAACTAACACTGGTGAGTAGCTAACCTGCCGACGCTGGTGAGTAGCTAACCTGTTGACGCTGGTGAGTAGCTAACCTGCCGACGGGGTTCGGACCAACGGGAGTTCGAACCATGGGGCAGTATATTACCATGGTGGCGACACTGTTTATTATCTGTAGAAAATCCCCTCCCTCCTGCTCCTGCCTGGCCCAGGTGGGAGGAGCCCTAGACTTGACTTCCCATCCACACACCTGAACCTAATGACAATTGGCACCAGCTGCATTTGATTGCAGTGGGGCCTTTAAAAGGCAGTCACTTGGCACAACTTGTTTGAGAGACATAACCACTGTTGGAGCGGTTTCCTTTGTTATAGTTTTCCTGAGTTTGTTTCCTTATAATTTAGTTTCTTGAGTTGATTCCTGTGTTTGTATATGATGCATTATTTGAGTAAGTATTCCTTGGTTACAGTTTATTTCCTGATTTGGTTTTTTCCCTTATTGGTTATGTGGATTTGTTAGTTAATGATTGTTTCCTTTGTACTTTTTCCTAGTATTTAAATCATCATCACCTTTCATCATCTCCATCCATCATGTCCATTTCCTGCTGTATGCCATTGCCTTTGCCTGTTAATAAATACCAACTTAACATTTTATACATCTGGTCCAATACTATTCACTGGTCTTAATACTCTTATCGGTATTCTGGTGCCGAGTGCTAGCCACTAACCAGCAAACATAGCTACAACTTTTACATGGTCCTTCGAGCCGGAAGTACTTGGCCATCAGGTATGGACCAGACACACATTGACCAGATGGAACATGTAAGGCAAATGGCATGGCAACAGTACTACCAGTACCAACAGACCGTGTACCAACAGCCAACACCTGGCTATTGTACAGCCCAGGCTACTGTGGCTAATGGTAGCTACCAGCAGCCGTACGGCCCCCAGCAGCCAGCATACCAGCAGCCGTACGGCCCCCAACAGCCAGCATACCAGCAGCAGCCAACCTTCCACCAGCAGCCGTACAGCTCCCAGCAACAGCCAACCTACCTCCAGCACTACAGCTCCCAGCAACCAACCTATCAGCAGCCCACCAGCTACCAGCAGCATACCTACCACCAGCCCTACAGCTACCAGCAGCCCTTCAGCTCCCAGCAGCCCACCTACTACCAACCCTACAGCTCCCAGCACCCCACCTACCACCAGCCCTACCTGCCGGCCCCCCAGCAGCCCTCCTACCAGCCGGCCCCCCAGCAGCTCTCCTACCAGCCGGCCCCCCAGCAGCCCTCCTACCAGCCGGCCCCCCAGCAGCCCTCCTACCAGCCGGCCCCCCAGCAGCCCTCCTACCAGCCGGCCCCCCAGCAGCCCTCCCAGCCAGTGCCCGGGCCCCCCAGTTGCCGCCAATAGCACCAGGGCCCCCCCAGTCGCCGCCAATAGCACTAGGGCCCCCCCAGTCGCCGCCAATAGCACCAAGGCCCCTCCAGTCGCCGCCAATAGCACCAGAGCCCCCCAGTTTGCTGTTGCCAGCACCTGAGCCCCCCACCCAGTCAGCGCCACCACCAGCACTGCAAACCCAGGTGCCCCCTGCATCCCCTCCAGTGGTGGCTCCAGTTCCAGGCTCCTCTTCAGCACCAGATATTTCAGTGGCACCCCCTGCCCTCAGAGTGGTGTCTCTGGCTCCCAACCCCTCCCCGGGACCAGCTTCTCTCCAAGCGCACCCAGCGCTGCCGCAGAAGCACGCCGATGTGCACCCCGCACCCCCTCTGCCGCAGCCCCCAGCTCCCGGCCTAGTGTCCCACCGGCCCCCAGACATTGACCCGAGGTGGCCCCGTAGGCGTCGGTGGGCCTCAGCATGGCTCCACCCTCCAGGTCGCCCTCCGGACCCCCTGCCCAAGCGTTTGCGGCCACCTGAGGGGCTAACCAACAGACTCGCCCATTACACCTCATGGGGCGGCTGAAGTGGATTTTTATTGTAATCAAATAAAGTATTTGATTGGGGCGGCTGTAGAAAATCCCCTCCCTCCTGCTCCTGCCTGGCCCAGGTGGGAGGAGCCCTAGACTTGACCTCCCATCCACACACCTGAACCTAATGACAATCGGCACCAGCTGCATTTGATTGCAGTGGGGCCTTAGGCCGGCTTTACACAAATCCAGCCCAAATCCGATTTGTTCTCAAATCTGATCTTTTGGCCCGACTTTTCACACTGCATTTGCAAGTGACACAGATCTGATCTGTGCGTTCAGACAGCGTAGCCCAAAGCTGCCCTGCGGCGACATGTATGCTTTGGTTACCGTGGTAACGACGTAGGCGTCATGACGTTACGTCACTACGTCGACGCTGGTTGATTACGTTCTGATTACGTTCAGGAATCTGATTCAGGCTAGATTTCAGTGGCAGTGTAAAGCCGGCCTATAAGGCAGTCACTTGGCACAACCTGTTTGAGAGACATAACCACTGTTGGAGCGTTTTCCTTTGTTATAGTTTTCCTGAGTTTGTTTCCTTATAGTTAAGTTTCTTGAGTTGATTCCTGTGTTTGTATATGATGCATTATTGTGGGCTCGCCTATAAGGCGAGCACACTTTAGATATTGTCATTATTTATCTATCAGGCAGGCAGTCATATCAAGTTCTCCTCAAAACTTCGGTTCCTTTCTACTCCTACATACTTAGTGAGAAAATGAAAATAAAAACATCAATGTGTTCAGTTTACAGTGGCGAAGTGTGCTATTATTTTTTATAGCAATCGGCCAAATGGTGGCGCTGTAGGAAGCCTTCGAAAGTGCGATCTTTGAACAGGTATAGCTCATGCTTTGTTATACATACAGCCATGAAACCTGTATACACTTATGCGTCTCCTCATGCCGAACAACTTTTACCCTCTAACTTTTGACCTCTGACCTTTAGGTCTCCCACAATTCGGAATTATATGAAAAACAGTAAAAATCTATCTCCTCCTGGGATTTTCGCGTCAAGTGCACAAAACTTTTTTCACATGAACTTTGAACCTATATCTACACAGGATATGTGGTGAGAAGTTTGTACGTTAAATAATGATTTTTTAATAATTCCATATATATTGCGGTTTTATGCAAATTATTCTTCGGCCTCTAAATCATACATGCAAAGTTACACGTTCATGGCATTTGGCAAAGATGTGGAGGGTTAGTCAAAGTATCACTGAAACCAATTTTATTCCAATCGGCCAAAGGGGGGCGCTATACGAAGCGTCTGAAAATTCAAACTTCAAACGGGCATAAGTCATGACTCGTTTCGTTTGAAGACATGCAACTTGTTACACGCGTGCTTTGACTCAAGCGGAAGACATCTGTGTCGTTGTTAAGTAAGCTCCGCCCTTCGATTTTCCGCCACTTTGAGCAGTTTGTAAAACGCGTAAACCCGCTTTTATTCTGGAATTTTCGCGTCACGTGCACAAAACTTTTTTTACGTGAACTTTGGACCGATATCTAAAGATCTGTCAGATCGGATTTCTTTAACATTGAAACATGCTTTTTTAAATAATTCAAACAATATTGCATTTTTATGCAAATTATTCTTCTGCCTCTAAAACATACAAGCAAAGTCACATTTTCATGACAAAATAGTGTAGAGGGTTAGTTCAAATATCACTGAAACCAATCTTACCCCAAATGGCCAAAGGGGGGCGCTATATAATTTTGAGCAGTTTGTAAAACGCTTAAACCCGTTTTTATTCTAGGATTTTTTTTGCAATTTGCATGAAACATTCTACACGCAATCTAAGGACCTTTATCTAACATGCCTATGAAGTGCAAACAAAAAAATTATAAAATAATAATAATAAATATAGCTGCAAGCAGCGATAAAGTGTCCAAAGCCAAAAACACCTCAAATCATGAACACAGCCTGGGATGTGTGTGAAATCTTGCAAGCACATTCCCAATAGGTCAAGGAACAGATACCAACCTTCTCACATTGGCCTGTTATAGCGCCACCAGCGGGTCAACTTTTGCACAACACATTTTTGGAACAAAATGGACCAATCTTTGACGTCAGTAACGTCAAAGAGAGCACTGCCTGCGATCTTGACATTTTGTGCTTTTATAGCCATTGTTTTCTGGCTTGAAGCGAGCCCACAATTGTTTCGAAGGAACAATATTTTTCTAGTTTGAGTAAGTATTCCTTGGTTACAGTTTATTTCCTGATTTGGTTTGTTCCCTTATTGGTTATGTGGATTTGTTAGTTGTGGGCTCGCCTATAAGGCGAGCACACTTTAGATATTGTCATTATTTATTTGTTTGTTTATTTATCTATCAGTAGACGGGAACTTTGGTTCCTTTCTACTCCTACATACTTAGTGAGAAAATGAAAATAAAAACATCAATGTGTTCAGTTTACAGTGGCGAAGTGTGCTATTATTTTCTATAGCAATCGGCCAAATGGTGGCGCTGTAGGAAGCCTTCGAAAGTGCAAACTTTGAACAGGTATAGCTCATGCTGTGTTTGAGGTACAGGCATGAAACCTGTATACACGTATGCGTCTCCTCATGCCGAACAACTTTTAGCCTCTGACTTTTGACCTCTGACCTTTACATCTCCCACAATTTGGAATTATATGATAAACAGTAAAAATCTATCTCCTCCTGGAATTTTTGCGTTAAGCGTACAAAACTTTTTTCACATGAAATTTGAACCTATATCTACACAGGCTATGTGGTGAGATGTTTGTACGTTAAATAATTATTTTTTAATAATTCAATGTATTTTGCGGTTTTATGCAAATTATTCTTCGGCTTCTAAATCATACATGCAAAGTTACACGTTCATGGCATTTGGCAAAGATGTAGAGGGTTAGTCAAAGTGTCACTGAAACCAATTTTATTCAAATCGGCCAAAGGGGGGCGCTATACAAAGCGTTTGAAAATTCAAACTTTAAACGGGCATAAGTCATGCCTCGTTTCGTTTGAAGACATGCAACTTGCTTACACGTGTGCTTTGACTCAAGCGGAAGACATCTGTGTCTTTGTTAAGTAAGCTCCGCCCTTAGATTTTCCGCCATTTTGAGCAGTTTGTAAAACACTTAAACCCGCTTTTATTCTGGAATGTTCGCGTCACGTGCACAAAACTTTTTTTACGTGAACTTTGGACCAATATCTAAAGATCTGTCAGATGGGATTTTTTTTAAATTGAAACATGCTTTTTTAATAAATTCAATGAATATTGTAGTTTTATGCAAATTATTCTTCTGCCTCTAAATCATACATGCAAAGTAACATATTCATGGCATTTGGCAAAGATGTAGAGTGTTATTCCAAATATCACTAAAACCAATCTTACCCCAATTGGCCAAAGGGGGGCGCTATATCATTTTGAGCAGTTTGTGAAACGCTTAAACCCGTTAGGATTTTTTTAGCAATTTGCATGAAACATTCTACACACTATCTAAGGACCTTTATCTAATATGCCTATGAAGTGCACACACACACAAAAAAAATTATAATAATAAATATAGCTGCAAGCAGCGATAAAGTGGCCAAAGCCAAAAACACCTCAAATCATGAACACAGCCTGGGATGTGCGTGAAATCTTGCAAGCACATTCCCAATAGGTCAAGGAACAGATACCACCCTTCTATCATTGGCCTGTTATAGCGCCACCAGCGGGTCAACTTTTGCATAACATATTTTTGGAAAAAATTGACCAATCTTTGACGTCAGTAACGTCAAAGAGAGCACTGCCTGCGATCTTGACATTTTGTACTTTTATAGCCATTGTTTTCTGGCTAGAAGCGAGCCCACAATTGTTTCGAAGGAACAATATTTTTCTAGTTAATGATTGTTTCCTTTGTACTTTTTCCTAGCATTTAAATCATCATCACCTTTCATCATCTCCATCCATCATGTCCATTTCCTGCTGTATGCCATTGCCTTTGCCTGTTAATAAATACCAACTTAACATTTTATACATCTGGTCCAATACTATTCACTGGTCTAAATACTCTTATCGGTATTCTGGTGCCGAGTGCTAGCCACTAACCAGCAAACATAGCTACAACTTTTACATTATCAGTGATGTCAGCATGCAGACAGCCGGTCAGACCTAACCCTAAATTAATAGTTAGATATTAAACTAGGGGAATCATTTTGGAGGTGCACTGCGCTGGAGCTTCCGATCATTGTTTCCTGCCGCTCTGGGTTATTTCCGCTCCGGCCGGATCAGAAACCCCAAAATCGTATTGATCCCAGGCTAGAGTTCCACTGACTCCCGGCATGAACTCTGAGGACTTTTTCAGTGGTCTCTATCACCGACAGGGAGATATGACATTATAGAGACAGAAACTTAGGAGGGACTTTAGAGGGACAGAGGAGAAAAGAGCAATGTACGGAGTGAGAGAGAAAAAGGACAAAGAGAGTGAGAGAAATGGGTGAGAAAAGCATGGGGGAAACACAGACAGGTCAGGTCCTCTCCAGGTAAAAGAGAGAAAAAAGAGAGTAAGGAGGAGACACAGATCAGGTAGACAGAAGGAGAAAGAGATTGAGATCTATCGAGCATGCGTGCAGGAAAAGATTAAGAGAGCGAGAGAGAGAGAGAGAGAGAGAGAGAGAGAGAGAGAAAGTGGGAGAGAGAGAGAGGCAGACAGAGCCAGAGTGCTGAACTCGGAGCCACATGTGGTTGTGGCTCCGTGTGCGTGTGTTATGGTGGGAAAACAGCTCTGACCTTTCCTCACTGAGGCTAACCAGAGTTCCAGAGGTCTTCCACCCCTCCAGGTCTACCTCCCCCTCTCTCCTCCCTCCTCCCTCCTCCCTCTCCCCTTCCTCCATTCACATCACTCCTTCATCTTTCCATGTCCTGGACGAGGCTTCACTACGCAGCGAAATCCCTCCGTGTTCACCTAACCACTATAAGCCCCCGATCTACTTCATCATGCGATGAATAGAAGAAGATTGATCTGTACAATGTAGCTGCTAAAATCTGTTATTTTCACCATTCTCTGACCATTCTAGCCTATGATATGCCCAAAATAGGGACTTTTTGAGTAAAAAGTGTGTAAAGTGTCATTTAAAAACTTGTATTTTGTAATTTACTACATGAGCGAATGCTTTACGCGCTCTCAGTTAAATTACTGCCGATATCCACAACAAGAAAATGTGTTCTCATACCCAGAATAAAAGCATGACCAATTGCAAACAAATTGCATTCGTTTAAAAAAATCTAAACTGTATTGAATTTTTGTCTATATACCAGAATATATATATTACAGACTGGATTCTCTATAATCTACATATGTTAATTGGTGAACTTTAGATAGCAATAAATATTAAATATTTCCCCTTTAAAAAAATGAATACAATTCGGGAGCAGACACTCTGCATAAATCTGTGTTCAGTTTTATTGGTCTTCTTAATGACCGAGTGTTTGGGTGAGGGTTCTTTTTGTTATCAAGGCCCGGAACGCTAAAGTGCTTCCCGCTAAAGACTCCTATGAACAGTTTTATGGCAACAGATTCTGTTTTATCTGATGATCAAGATAAAATGCCAGGGGAGCTCAGCGCTCAACTGCTCCTGCTTTTCCCAGCTCCCAGTTCCCATAGTCTGTGGATCATGTGGAATTCCCAGAGACAGGCAGTAAATTGTGGAACGGGAGGCGACAGTGTTCTCTGCGTCTTCCTGAATACCTTTTTTCGCTCTGAGCAGACGAGGTGGAGAGGAGCAGGAATGCTGTGTTTCACCTGTCCACCCTCCTGCGAACAAAAACACATACATCACCATGTCGTTGTGGTGGCGGCGTGGATGTGATGCTGTGTGCATGTGTGTGTGTGTGTGTGTGTGTGTGTGTGTGTGTGTGCACGTGTGTGCGTGCGTGTTTTGTGCACACATACAGCATCTTTGTCTCCATATAGTAACGTTTTGTGTTTTATCGTAGATTAACGGCCTACTTGACCGTACTATAGTGTTACACAAAAGCGCTGCGTTTCGGCTTGTAGATCTGCTACTTTTGCAAAAAAATGTATTTGAATCGTGAAAATTAACAGTTTTGGACATGAGGTTTCCACCTGACATGAGGTTTCCACATACCACGATATATATATATATATAATTGTGTGTGTGTGTGTGTGTGTGTGTGTGTGTGTGTGTGTGTGTGTGTGTGTGTGTGTGTGTGTGTGTGTGTGTGTGTGTGTGTGTGTGTGGTAAATGGTGCATTTAACGCAATTAGGGTTCAATTAGAGTCTTGCTCAAGGACTCTTCAACACTAAAGCTTCATTCCCACCGGATGCGATAAAGATAACAATAACGATATGTCGGTGTTCACATCAATTATGCCGGTTTATCGTTGTGGTGTGGACGCTGCCATCCACTTGAATTGAAAACAATATTTTGTTATGGTTATCACGCCCAGTGGGAAAGGGCCTGGGGGAGCCCGGGATCGAACTGGGAACCTTCCAGGTATCAAGCGGCCACTCTACCCCTGAGCCACTGCCGTCCAACGTGTGTGTGTGTGTGTGTGTGTGTGTGCGCGTGTGTGAGAGAGAGCGAGAGCGAGAGAGAGAGCGTGTACTGTTTGCGTGGGTGCATGAGTGTGAGTGAGTGTGTGTGCGTGTATGCGTGTGTGTGTGTGTGTGTGTGTGTGTGTGTGTGTGTGTGTGTGTGTGTGTGTGTGTGTGTGTGTGTGTGTGTGTGTGTGTGTGTGTGTGTGTGTGTGTGTGTGTGTGTTTGCATGCACTTATGACCATGAATAAATTATACTGTGTGGATGAAGTGAATAGGAGCCCAGTGTTTTGTGAGAACATTAAATATGCGGTCAAACTATTGTTGCTGGACAAACAGAGCTTGAGGTCACACAGCAAACACACAGCAAAGCTTTCATTCAGGCTCACTGTTTTCTCTTAATCAATATCCATGACACTAACTTACGGCCAGTTCCGCGGGGACTTTTTACACGTAGCCAAGAACATGTCACTTCCGCGGTCCGACATACTTTATGTTCCCTTGATATATTGATCTTTCAATGAGAGAAATATTATGTCCACAGCTGGTCTCACAGAGTGATGTTACAGACCATTCAAAGGGTGTGTGTTGGTACTCTGAACTCTGCCAAGTGCGACAGAATTCACGGCCGACAACCCAGGTCGCAACTGGCTCTATATCAGAACGCTTGACCTTAGACCTGAGGACGCAACTCACTGTATAAGAAAAGGGGGGAAAAACAAGTAATTCTGTGAGAAAACCTAACTGAGGAAAGATGTATGTTTCCTGCGAACCATCAAACAGCATAAAATATATTACACGATGTGATTCAGGGCAGGACCAGTCATTCATAATTTAATGTCCTCGATGATGTAAACTTCTCCGCCACGTCCACTGAGCAAAATAAAATGTCCAGGCTTTAATAATTCTCTGGCACAAAATATGACCCATAAGGTGAATGGTGGTGGTTTGGCGTTCCAACACATCCCCACACCCCGCATCTTTCCTGCATTAATGCCGCAGGATTTCCCAAACAACACCTCCTGGGAGCGCAGAAACAATGCGGCAGCAGTGAAGCATGGATGTTAAAAGTTGGAATTCCACAAAAATACAAATGGATAGCTGCAGGGAAAGAGACGAAGATGGGTTAAGTCCAGTATACACTGTAAGCACCAAAGAGGAAATGTGGCTACGAATAGATCATAAAACCATGATATTCTGAAGTCAGAAAAGAAAGGGTTTTCATCTAATTTATAGACCTATTCTTCTGTCACACTCTTTGTAGGTATACTCACTTGTTGGTGTATGTGTGTGTGTGTGTGTGTGTGTGTGTGTGTGTGTGTGCGTGTGCGTGTGCGTGTGCGTGTGCGCGTGTGCGTGTGCGTGTGCGCGTGCGTGTGTGTGTGTGTGTGCATACGTTTGCATGCGTGAGTGCATGTGTGAGTGCGTATGTTTGTCCATTCCCCTTGCCTTATTTACCTTCTCAGGGTTACCTGCGCTATTCCAGCTCAACAGGCAGGTAGAACCCACAGACAGGCTGTGGCAGCCTCTTAATCACGTCTCCCTCCCCTTGTGTTTCCCTCTTGACAGTCCCTCGCTCTTGGTTGACAGGCCGCAACGCCGCCTCGGCCTGCCTACCTTTTCAGGGCTCCTGGAGCGAGACTACTAATGGCACGGGCTGCTCCAACCCCCCCCCCCCACCCCCTCTCACCGCCAACGCTTCGCAAGCCCGGCCCCATATAGCACCGCACTCCTGTCCCATGACAGCGCAGGACGCTCACTTTGTCTCCCGTGTTTGTCCGATAATTGTTTCAATATGTATTTTTCGGGAACGCCAGTGTTTGCATGATAAATCTTTGTGTCAGGGGAATACAAAAGGGCCGATATAGGTAGGAACCTGGGTGGGACAGGTCTCTCTGTTTTCGTTTACTCTGCACTCTTTTCATTTCTTTCCATCTCCCTCTCCATCTTCCTTTCTCTTGTTGGCACTCTCTCTCTCTCTCTCTCTCTCTCTGCGTCTCTCTCTGCATCCTTCATCTCTGTTCTCTGCCTCTCTTTCTCAGTTTTTTTTTTTGTCTGCTGTCAGTGGGTTTACGTAGACATGTATCAGACCCAGACCAGAGGCAGGTGCCGCCTTCCTCTGAGTAACCTCTGACAGTGTTCTCATGCCCCGAGATGCTACCTTTCCCATGTCCAAACGAGAGCAAGGTGATGAGAATCTGCAGAAACATATACACAGAGCTACTAGAAACGCGTTCTCCCACGTTTACTCACACTCACTCCTTTAACAGCTTCCCCGGCCAGTCGCACGCCATAAACATTTGTTGCTGGTGTTTAGACTGAGCTCGTCTCGCACAACTGCCTTGACAAAGTGCAAGGGCTTCTGCAATCAAGCAGCCACTGCATGAAAAGGCAATTTATCGCCAAATCACAGCTCAGATTTTGTCTCATCGCTCCAAAATAGACATTAATCTCTGCTGCATTTTGGATGACCAAACATAATTTATGGACAGTCAACGTGGGACGGAGGGGGGAAAAGAAGTATTAATCCTCAAATGATAGGAAAGTGGAATTCATCCCTATTTCACAGACCAAATATAAGGAAGTTGCCAGGGAGAGTTTGACAGATGTGGTACCAATATAACTGAGATTTTAACCAGAAAACAAAACTTTAAAAAGGCAATTTGATTAATATTCATATATTTACTGGATAGATAGTAAATAAGCTAGCACTGACTTGTGATGATTAATAAGCAATATAATGTCCTGTCTGCTACCAGAGCACTCAAATAGTGGAGATATTTTGTGACAGCGTTGGGGAATTAAGAACTAATAACATGACAAGATTATGACTCGGTTTCCATGCAGGCCTTGGATAACACTGACTCAGGGTTTGTGGCCATTCATTAGTAACAAAGAGGCTCCACCATTGACTGTGTTCAAAAGAATTCAACTAATGCATCTTCCAAAGTGATTTTCTAATGATAACAAGATGGGGTCTGCCGTAGATTCCCTGTATATCTCTGATGTCAAGGTGATGACATCATATTGATGACCTCAGTCTTGCCCAAATATGGGGGGGCGGCGGGTCGCTGGGTCTGAGATTATTATTGGGCTGAATATTATTTGCCAGTGGGTGTGTTTCAGGTGGATTCAATCAAGGTCGATCAAATGACCGCTTTTCATTACCCAAGTCTGTTTTAATGCACAGGCTTACAGGGGCTTAAACCCGCTTAGGCCTGAGGTGGGTGAGGGACCCGAAAGGCCCGTGGGAGAAAAAATCTAAACCTTGAGAAATGTCTGTCCAAGTCAGAGTCTGTGGCGACTGTCTTAAGGAGGGGAGGGCTCCAAATCAAAGCCCAGGAAAGAAATGGATTGATGTAATATGTGATGTCTTTATTGTCAAATATAAACATAATTAGTGTGCAATATATTTGAGGGATACTGACCATTACAAGTTGGAGAAAAGAACATAGTATGCCTGTTGGAACCAAACTCACTGTAGTGCCTACAGGTAAAGGCTCTACACGGCCTATAAAACCACATGAGTGAGAAAACAACAAAAAACGTTGATTTGGGAGGATGCTTGAAGAAAGGATATGTAGGATGACTTATGGATTATTAAGAAAATGTATTCAAAAGCAGTAAATGCATGACACTTTTGCTTTCTTTTCTGAATTTGTTTGATTTATTTGGCAAGATAAACATTTATAGTGTGCTAGGCTATGTGTGGTTGGAAACATGTAGGAATTAAGTGGACATGGATTCTACTTGAAATTACCTGATTATCTGGCCAAAATCAATTATAGTACTGCCAAACATCACTTTAACAAAATGGTTGAGTGGTTAGACCACCGGGCTTCTTTCTGATTATAACCACATTAGCGGTGCCATGCACGCACTCGTTCCGGCCGTGTTTGATTTTCGAGACATAATACGGGTGCACCTTCACCAACTGCAGTGATGAAAACAGCAATGCACCCGTTGACCTGGTTCAAGCAGGTGGATGCTGCAAATAGTGGTCCTTGTTGACACCAAAATTGCAGCGTGCTGTTGATTTGCAAACGTCACACCCCCTGCTGCATGTTGTCTCCTCCCACATTGATGCACAGCTTGTCGCCAGAATATCAAACACATGCAGGTGAGGAAAACCTTGCCAGTGTACCTGGCCCAAGAGACTAAAAGCCCCATTAAAGGCCCCTAAAAGTCTTAAAGCAAAGTACATCCAATCCAACCAAATTAAATCAAATGGAAAATATTATATTATTATTAATGCCACAATTGGAGCACATCATTTGTTGCCCATGAAGTCGCCAAAATCAACAGGGTTCATCCTCCAGGAACCGTGCACAGCAAATTCCATGACAATTCAACCAAGACAGATATCTGGTTGGTTGAATCAGACTAATATTGCCATGCTTGTAAACCCTTCCCTAGCGTGGCTACACAAAACATAAGAAGGTGATAATCATGTAGGAATTTATTTTCCTTAAAAATTATAATCTTTTCACAGCAAACTGCAACACAACTACACTATCAACCAATCAACACAACTGCAAATCAATCATGGACCAATGAAATAGCTCTTAGAAATCTTCGTTGCCAGGGCCACACAGGGGTCTATATTTGGCCTCCTATACTTTTCTCACTACACCAAATCTCCCAGCTGAAAATAGCAGAGCTGCAAGCACAGTGCGGCGAGTTAAAGCGTGTTATCAGCTTGTATATCGGCAATTTTCTATTATGACATGCCTGGGATAGGCACGCCATAGGATTTGTGTGGTTACTGTCTGCTCCAAAGACATTATCACACCTCTTACCACAACTGTGACTTCCACACTAGTGACAGAAACAGCGAGGGAAGGGGGGGGGGGGAAGACTTTTCCACCACGAGGGCCATAGCTAGGCCCGAGAGGGGGAAGGGGTAGGAGGGTACAGTGATCTTAGTGGGACGGCGCGGGGGCAAAGCTATCCCAAACACAGCCGAGTGCTGTAAGCCTCTTCCATAAATCTCAGAGCCCGTGGAACCACGGCCAAGCTCGCTCAATGCGGTGTGTGCCGCACGAGAGGCCAGATTCCAGATGTTGGAGTGCGCTGGTAAATAAAACAATCTATCAAAAGTGTGCTGGAAACATTAGTCAGGAAAAAAAAGAGTGGAAGGTAGAAAAATAAAGACGTTTTTTTTTTGTGTGACAGATAATCCAAAAAGAAAAAGTGACACGGAGACAATAAGCCATATATAGAAAACACCGCGTTCTGACCAATCATAGATCATGTCAGTGAGAGAAATCACTGTTTGGGACTTTGCAGATATTATAACACTATGTGCACTATAGCTAGAGGTGTTACTGAATGCAAAGCAGGCCCGCTGCTCCGGATTACATTTTATCATGTATAGATGCATGAGGGATTGGAGGGATAAACAGATGTGGGAACCTCATTGTGAGGTTGGGTAATGTGCACTGGGTGGTATAGATCTGCAGCTTAAAAAATGTTTCCCACAAGTGCATTGAAATTATGTTCTAGTGGTTAACCACTTAAGCCCTATTTTATACTAAATAGCCGATCTATAAGCTCACAACGCAGTGTATCACAATGTGCTGTGAGCTTGTGCTATTTGGGGGGGAAATGTACATTTTAAATGTATTAAATTAAGATATAAATCTATAATTGCATGCCCAAAACAGGTTTAAACCATATTGAAAAGGTCCCCCAGGGATCGGACCCCTCCTTTTTCTCGGCTAAATCTCTTTGCCGAAAATAGCTGATCTAAAAGCTCATAATGCGTCGCAATTGCAATTTTTTTTCCGTATGTTTGCCTAATATGTAAAATGTTCACCTATCATGATGACTTGGGATGCTAGGGTTCATGTAATTGACTCCCAACACTGGCTGAATCCCTTCAACACACATGATCTCTGGTGTCCCACTTAGTGTTCGTGGTCCCTACTCAGATTTTCTGCAGTCTCAAACAATAAACAATCAGTCGGGGGAAAAAACTTTAATTTCCCTTTGGCGTGTTCCAAGATAATGTGATCGCAAAGCATTTCAGCAGGTAAAGGGGAAGCAACTCTAGACTTATTATTTTTTTCTCTTAGCAGTGAGTTGTTCTTTGTTAGGCATAGAAAGAGTGTTGTAATTAACATACATTCTTATGTTTTATGTTACAGAAAGGTACAAGCTCTTCCTACATGACGGTGACCCTGCTTTTATGTGATACACATTTTAGTTGAATATTTTCATCCACTGAAGAGCTGTACATTAATTTCTTATCTCCAGCTCTCCATATTGATAGAATTAGTTCCTAAGATTTAACTCAATTAATTGTTGCAGAATTAACTTGCATTCAGGACACAGAATACGTGATGTGAAGCATTTGTGAGCACGTAGATCGGCTATATCTTCGGTGAGCGAACCCGCCGCACAACAAATTGTAAATCAGGCTTAAAGGGATTGCCGGGGCCGCTGGCCTTTTGGTGGTTCACCAATTAGATGTCCTATACCAATGGGAAATATCACTTTAACCAGCATCAATTTAATGCTCACATCAAACACTGGAAGCTGAAGTCCTATTCTCATCACCGCTAAGCTGGGGATGGAGGCCCGCGACCGAGTTTGGAAAGAAAATGGAGGGGGGGGGGGTTGATGCTTCCTCCTGAGATGATGATCTATGCTGCAGACCTGTTTACGCTGGTAATCTCCATGCCCTGTGTAATCAAAACATCACTAATTTCACTGCCGATTGGAAACTGTGACATCTGCTTTCTCAACACTACTTCAAGGGGGGGAGGGGGCTAAAAATGAGAAGAGAGCAACAGGGAGAAGCATCCATTTCCCATAATAGCCCCAATGATGGGAGGTTGACGCCATTCCCCCTGCTCCTCGTTTTGAAGTGGATCCACAGTGGAAACCTTGTGGAGTAAATATCTGTGTCCAACTGTCTGTCTGTCTGTCTGTCTGTCTGTCTGTCTGTCTGTCTGTCTGGTTAATTGGCTGTGTGTGTGCGTGTGTGCGTGTGTGCGTGCGTGCGTGGCGTGCATGGCGTGCGTGGCGTGCGTGGTGGTGGTGTGCCGGCTGGCTGGCTGGGTGTTTGGCTTGTTGACAGACGGACAGACTCTCTCTCCTGTTCTGAGTTAAGGGAATGCCTGTGATGTCACTATGGGCTTTCCATTATGGTGGTGGTGCTGGAACAACGCCCCAGCACCCCCCCCCCCCCCCCTCCCCTCCCCTCCTGAATTATTCTACCAGACTCTGGATGCGATGCTTGCGTGGGCTCTCGAACCCTTTTCACCGCTCCCCGCTCAGCGGAAACAGGCCTTACAATGCTAATGCCATGAGCTCCTTTTTATTATGATTGTCTTGGATTAGGTGATTATTGGGCTCTGGGTTAACGAGTAGATGGGCCATGGTGAATAGAAAGATCTCTCAGGTGCGAGTGGCTCACTTGACCACTTGGAAACAGCCAGAGAGCCGTGCGCGTCTGGTGCACTGGTGTGCCGTGAGACGAGACAAGGTGCGCCTTGGGATTTTGTGAAAATAACCACATATTATTATTAGTACTATAAATACATTGTGTGCGCTCATTTCCCAACACAGAGGCAAGTTCTACACCCTAGAAAAAAAATATATTGTGACCACTTTCAACCTGGCATCCCTATTTTGGGGCATGTCATAAATAGAGGCAAACATAAAACACAACCACAAAATGTTCAAAAATGGCAAATCTACAAGCTCACAACATCTTGTGGGCTTTCGCTATGAATGCAGACGTGCTCACACCTAGAGATTCTGTCTTCTTGCCCATTGGTAAAGTATTGAAAACCACTGGTACCTGCACGCTGTCCGCAAAAGAAAATACATGTGAACGTGCACACACAGCATGTAGCGCATGGAAATTATATATATAGTCGCACGCACGCACGTACACACGCACAACCCTGCCACAAACTCTGTTAACACACACACACACACACACGCGCGCGCAGGGAAACGGGGTGTGACCTGTTTTGCACCTATCCAGCATGTATCACCCATTCTGTTACCGAGAATAACTATTTACTCTGCAGCGGTGTAGTGACCATCTGCAGTCAGACAGGCCCTGGCCACAGACAGGCAGACTGTGTGAGGGCCCCCCACACCAAACGTGTTAAATCCCTCCACCTATTTACACAGGAGAGATGAGGCCACTGCCTCACCTTCAGGGTAGCACTTAACTCCTAGTCATTCCTAGTCACTTGTTGGGTAATCACAGCATTTACTTACCGCCTAATTATAGTTCTGTGCGTGTGTGTGTGTGTGTGTGTGTGTGTGTGTGTGTGTGTGTGTGTGTGTGTGTGTGTGTGTGTGTGTCTCGCAAGAGGACTCACCATTTAGCAATGTGGGTCTGACAGGTAGGCAATTACACAGACAGACACCACCTATTACAATTTGGTGGACACACTTGCATGCAAATTACACGGGGTCAGTATTGTCACGCTGGCCTAATCAGAGACACAAACAGTCAATCTGATCAGACTAGGCCTTGATGATGACGGGCCTTAGAGAATATTATTCTCTAAATTGTAATTGTTGGGGAAAGCCATAATAACTGGAACTTTTATGACGTTTTCATTTGTTTCTCATTATTTCATGGAATTGTCTTGCTGTAGTGTAGGCTATATAAGTTTGTCTATTTTAAATCTTAAAGGAGTAGTTCACCCCCAAAATGACTTTTTTTCTATTGATTACTCATGCCATGGAGATTCAATGAATACAAAAATGTATTTGTCGCATTCCTAAGACAAAAACAAAATATTATAGTAAATTTACCCCCATTGATTCCGGATGGGGACCCAAATGAATTTGGGTCCCCATCAGGATCAATGGGGGTACATTTATTGTAATCAAATTATTGGCTTAGGAATGTGACAAATACAAAGAAAATATTAATGAACTCAAGTCTCCATGGAGTGAGTAATCAATAAAAATAAAAATAAATCATTTTGGGCGTCAGTGAATGTAACCCCATTATGAGAGAGCATCTACTATTTTTACTATTTTTTTGGAAATAAAATAAAAAATATATGACATTCTAATGACATGCCCAAACTAAGGACAAATTGTTAAACATAAGCTATATGATGCATCATGCATAGGACTATCCCTCTCATTCAATTTAGTCAAAAAATTAATTGTATTAGGCTAGGCTACAGGCTACAGCTAAGGCGCCCATATCTCTTTGTCGATATTAATCATGCCTTCATTGGGCATTTATCCTTATTTAAGAAAGTCAACTGAAAGCTACTGGAAATGAGAGATTACCTGCCATTGTGGAGTGCACGGGTAAGCACTTCAGTGTGGCGCGGTGATAATAAAACCCAAGTGTGTTGCTGTAAGAGGTCGGCTCCACTTCAGCTCTGCCTGGACTTAGCTGTATGGATACAGGCCTTACATGACGTCACCGTCTATAAGTAAAGGGCAAATATTGGCACGTCCATTTTGCTACCTGAGAGTAACCCGATGCTCCCGAAAAGAGCTGACCTGAAATATAGGTGAAGTGAAGGAGTTGTTTTTTTGTTTTTTGTTTTTTTTGCAGTGGTGTAAAGTAACTAAGTACCTTTACTCAAGTACTGTACTTACTTACTTTACTTAGTCTATTTACTATCGTACAGTGTAGGCCTACTCCATAAAGTCCATAAAACTTTATGGAGTATTTCCCATTTTACTTTTACTTCTACTCCACTACATCTCAGAGGCAAATATTTTACTTTTACTACATTCATTTGAAAACCTTAGTTACTAGTTAGATTTTGATTATTATTACAAAACATACATTAACCACTTTAGCTCCTCATACGACCTTTTGAAAACAGCCAATCAACACAATGCCAGGTATTGTGAGCTTGTAGATCTGCTATTTTCAAAAGATTTGTATACATTTTATACATTTGAAAAGTGGTGAAACAGGACATTTTGAAGAATGACTTTCTACTTTTGGTTTAAGTAGCCTACATTTTGATGCCAACTAACAATACTGTTGTAGCCTACTTTTACTCTTTTTTTAATTCCGGACTTAACCGAGTAACCGAATATTTCTACATTGAATAATACGATACTTTTACTTAAGTAAAACATTTGAGTACTTTTTCCACCATTGTTGTAGATTTTTTGACTAGCCAGACGGAGTTGTTTGGTGCGTGTGTCCAAAAGGCCACACGCACCAAACAACTGAAGAGCACGGCCCGTGCTGTACTGCCGTACTCTTGGCTGAGTAAAAAAAAAAGATGGGGACATTTTTTATAAAGGGACGAATTTCACACTTTCTACTGCGTCCTGTCTTGATTGCAGACCAACGCGTTCTCTTTCAACGCCGTAGGCCCTGCATGGCCTGCTTAACCCATTATGACCCGAGGCTAATTCTACAAAATGTTGCCTTCATAATCAGTAAGCCTATTCTCACACTTTCAAGAGCTCGCTACGAGCTTGTAGGCATACATCTGCTATTTTTTTTTTAATAGGCCTATAGCCAAAACAATCTAATGACACGGATGCTTTCCAAGTTGTAATGAGTCTTGAGTAGCCTCGGCTATAGGCCTATTAGTGCAGCCGGCAAGTGTGTATGCGTGCCAAATAGCATTTAATTGCTGCTCTGAATAACTGTAATAATGTAGCATAATGTAGGCCTACACTGTCTGTACTGTTTTGCTGCTCTGTTTCGTTATTATAAAGAAAGACGATAACGATGAAGCCAAGGCAAATAATAAAGCCTGCTAGCCTATACTAAATTGGAAAAGATAATGATTTTCTTCACTTGTTAATGAAATCATGGCATCATGCTATGTTTGTGAATTAATTATGTTTCTGCTTGGTGAGGCTATACAGTACACACGCTTAGCCCTATAGGCATACTAATTGTAAGGACATCGGTTATCATTGTATGATTTTATTTGACTTGACTGATATTTTAGCCAACAAAGCAACAACAATTATTCATGTTGATGCACCACGGCTCGCATTTATAGCGGCATATACAGACCTATAGACCTACGGTCTATTCCAAACAGGCTTAAATGTCATACATTAGCATATTAATATATTATATTAGCTTATTATTATTAACAACAACAACAGCAGCAATAATAATAATGATAATATGATAATGATAAATAATAATGCATATTTTCGAAAATTCGGGCACTATATGCTGATCAAATCGAGGTACATTAATTATCCATTAACCACGTTTTTAGGGCCAGGCAGAGTCTAGCCTGCTTATAAACCTTGCCTTTGCCAATCCAAGTTAATTGAAGGTATACTAAATAAAGTACAAACAAACCAATATTAACGTCACATAAATAGGCCTATATCATGCGGCTGCCAGCACAGCAAATCAATGGAGATCATTAGAGAGGGTTTAGGGGCTTTGTTTTTGCAAGGGGCTGACGGCACGACCAAACAAGGGTGGCTTATAGCAACAGGCTAAATACATTTTTGAGAATGAATGACCATTGGCTAAAATATCATGGGCACGTGTTCTCATGTTGTGAATGGTCACTTCGCTAGTGATTCTAACACTCTGCATGGAACTGACCATATTCTAAATGGAGGATGAGCCAGTAGTACAATTATTAGTGTAGAAATGATCAGTTATATCCCATTGTGTTGAGGTAATGTCAATGTTTAAAGGCATTACAAAATAACAGACCTTCCGATTCTTTAACATAAATTAAAATATCAGGCAACGTGAATGTATAGGCCTAGTGCTGTGTCCTGATAACAAAGGTAATTCTAAATGATATATGTCTAATCTTATGTAAAACCTAGCCTATAAATATGGCGTTTGAATTGACAATAACATCGAGTTGATTTTCTTCGATGGGGCTGGGCAAAATTCAAAAAACAAAAATATATATATAGCCTATATATATTTTATTTTTTGCAAATTTTGCAGACAATTATGTCCAAGCGTCCTGCTAAAACATAACAATTTTAACTCGCCACTTTTCACATCAAAATAGTATATATAGGCCTATATATATATATGTGTGTGTGTGTGTGTGTGTGTGTGTGTGTGTGTGTGTGTGTGTGTGTGTGTGTGTGTGTGTGTGTGTGTGTGTGTGTGTGTGTGTGTGTGTTGCACTGCATAAATTCTAGGCAGGCGGCAATTAGTCTGCTTTTGCGCTGAGGAATTGCACATTCGGATCAACATTAAGGGCCCATTCATAATCTATTTAATAACTCAGCCTTTTCAAACTAAACGCCGCAGAACGACATTAGGTCCCATATAAATATCTCGCCATATATTCACATTCACGGTTCCCTGCTCATACTGCATATACATCACACGTGGCCAGGAGCCACGGATGAGGGGGGAGGGGGGAGGGAGGAGGGGGGGGCGTGACGTCACCAGGAGACGAGCATCGAGCCTGGCTCTGGTGAAGAAAACCAAGGCAGCGCAGCGCCGAGGCGACCAAAGCGATCATTATATCTCGGACACGACATCTGACTTCAGCCTGGATTTATTGAACACCTGCATATGGGGACATCTTGAGGGTTTTATTCCTTTTTTTGTGTGTGTGTCTGCTGCCACTGCTGCAGGGCACCAACTGGTGAGTACTATATATAGCTATATAGTCGGTCTATCTTTTTAAATGTCTGAGTATTAAAAAAAGGAAAAAACTGCGCATCATCCGGCAGCCATCCGATCCGTCTGTGTTTGGATACTCTGAAGTCTGAGATGTTTATTATGTGCGACAATCGAACACATGCAGGCGTAGTGCGTGCGTAGTAACCATAAAATGTTGTAAATATTGACACCTTACCAGGGTGCATGTTTTAGATGCAGGGTCACGCGGGTTTAAGGGCTATTGAATGACTGGAGTGAAGGGTAGGCTATAGCTTACTCATTGAATGGACATCAGGATTGTAGCCTATAGGTCTATGCGTGGCGTTTTTGCAACTAAAAGGAATGTCCATCTTTGCAGGGAATCGAAATGTTTTGAGTGAACATAATGACACACATACTATATAGTAAGTCATCTGTAGGCTATGTTTTAACCCAGTGGTCCTCAAAGTGGGGTCCGGGGACCACCGGGGGTCCTTGAGGGTGTTCCAGGTGGCCCCCATCCATGCAACAAAATTAGTTAATTTAGCATATCAATTCTTTAAACCTATACATCAGCTATTTGAAGGCTTGTATATTTTTGCTATTTTCAAAAAATCTTGAAATTCTTTGGAAAATGTTGAATATTTTTGAAACATTTTGACAACACCAATCTTGTATGGGGGTCCCTGGCGCAAAATATTTTCTCATGGGGGTCCGTGGCCAAATAGGCTACATAATTATAGTCTAAATTGTGGGGTCCTTGACATGAAAACGTTGGAGCCACGGTCGGACCACAGTTCCAATACTCACTGCAGCACAATGTAAAATGTCAATAATACCTGTCTGACATGGACCATATGAAATGACAATAACCTCTGACTGACATGGCAAATGAACAAGATGAGAATCGGTGCCAAGCCAACCAACCTGTGTGTGTGCGTGCCCGCGACGCGCGCGTGTGAATGCCTAATGGGAGCGAAGGAGAATTATGTCAAGATTTACGGTCGACGTAGAATGAGCAAAGGGATTCCTGGAGATAAGAGGGGTTATGTGTATACATCATTGGCAAAGATAAACTTTTAGCAACGTCAAGATAGCGATCTGTGAGTGTCACGGGTACACACGCACAATATAGCTATAGTGGTTGAATCAGTATAAGTAAACCCACTGTTGGAACAATCAGAGGGAATAATAAAAGGTTATAAAGGTTTAGATGGCTTATCGTTGGCTTAGTAATAGCAATACGATGTATTATACATCTTATATGATCTATAATATATACACCATTTGATGAATGTCAGCAATTCATTATCTAATAATAGGCCAAACGCAATGCATTGGGAGAGATTTGACAGTGAGATATGTGAATTTTGATGTTAATTATACGTCTCTCTTGTTTTCTATCCTGCAGGCAACTGGAATGGAACTGAATCTGTCAAAGAATGTAATCTCTTGCGGGGACACAGGTATGGATGCATGCACGTTGTGCACAGATAGTTATGTAGAATGCATGCCTATGTTTTGCAATTAGAGATTTGGCTTTTGAATGCATTGCAACGCGTAAAAACAGCAAGGTTGTGGGAACAATATAGTGAGTGTATATGAGCAGTGCAAGTGTCGCTATAGCTGTAAATCACTCCTACAGCCTATGCGGAAACACAATGATATGATGCAAAGGTGAGCGCGATTAAATATTTGAATAACATTTTCGTATCCATGGCCAATGAAAGAAAACGCGCCGGCAACATTTTTGAAACAATAGCTTGGTTAATCCCGTGTCATGTAACTGATATGACTTCTTTGAAGCCCACATCATTTTCGTCTGTAACCACTGGACCATATCAGTGCTGCAAGAAACCTATATTAAAATAGTCACATTTATTTGGGATTACAAATAATTCCCTCATTGTCTCAGAAAGTCTGCGTAAAATCAAGTCAAGTCTGAATTAAGTCTGTCACGTATAGGCTAGGCCAAATAATTAAATTAATTAATTACAACATATTAGTCTAAAATATTGGGAAAGCATTAACTCGACTAAATGGTATTAATTACCCTCCAATTCACCACCCACTATATATATATATATATATATATATATATATATATATATATATATATATATATATATATATATATATTATCTATCTATTTTTAGTTAGGACTATGCATTCCATCAGGTGGCATTATATTATTATAATATTTGTATTTTTTTAAATACATACTTTACTTAAAGGCTCATCCATATACAAACAGACAGTAGACGCGTCACAACAAATAACCTGCTGTCTCACTCAAAGTTGATGGACAGAATTGGGAAAGGATTGACAGACAGCATCCTAAGCTACACATGATGACACAGTTCCTCGTGTATTTGACCTAAAATCTTTTGCTGCATGGGTAAAACAAACACGAGGGTAAAATAGGCATGTTGTAGGATGTCTATAGGAGTCATTATATATACAGGCTATCTGAAATTGAGATTTAATGGATCTTCCACCGGCCCCTGCATGACGTTCTTCCAGAGGAATAATTCCCCACGTGTTGTTGTTGTTGGTTGTCGGACCGGCGGGGTCAAGCAGACCCGGGCCGAGTGTCCAGTACCAATAAGGGGACACGATGGCCATCACCGTCCGGAGTGCTGCTCAGTGCTCACGTTACCTGCCGTGTCCAGTTGCATCCGCATGCCCACGTCCCTTTCAAACGAGCAAACCAGCTTTAATTTTCTGTATGTTTGACACCTTATAGCTCCCCATGGGTTGTTTACTTTCCATACAAAGATAGTGTAAAACAAAAACACTATATGGGCCTACCAAAAAAGTCAAATTCCCGTTTTGTTTGGTTTATGATTAACGACAGTCGTCGGGTTTATTTTCGCTCTTTGGAGGAAAAATGTGAGCGTTAGACTACCTTACCACTTTGTTAGCCTAGTGTTAGTGTTGCTACTGGCCTCGTTGACCTATCCTGCCGGATGAAAAGGCTTTTCATGTCATCCTTCACACGCGAGGCAAGTACACTGACTCCTATACCCGGCTGTGCCTGTAACACAGCTTCTGGCGGGCCTATTCTATTTAGAAAACAATCCCCTATAATATTAGCATAATAATTATTAATTAGCACTGAAATCGATTTGATTGTAAAATCTAACCCTAACCCATAACACTATAATACTCGGCAGACTTGTAGGCCCATTTGCGCACGGCGTTTTTACGCGCGCCGATAGTGACACAATGAAACTCCAAAATAACGACTTTATGAGTCCGGTTGGCCAACTGCCCTGCTGCAACACAATCACCACAAGTAAGGAAAAAATACATAAAATAATAAAGCACATGTTGACACAATTTAGAAACCGCAGCCACACGGGATGAACACATCTCTCTGAGGTAATTTATTACAAAACAGCAGAGGTGGTCATCTGTTCTAGAGTTGTTATTACACTGTAACTCGTCGTTGTCCTCTGGGTCGTTTTTTAGTCACGCACTATAATGTGTAATTAATCAATGATGCTGCTGATTATTTCTTTAATTTTAGGAAAGGGGCTTTGCTTTGAAAGCCGACGCATGTTCTCTTAACAAAGAGAACATGTCATGACAAACCATGTCGACTATAAGTTTAACAGAATGACAAATCATTTTATATTATAGTTTTGGGGCTATATTGTGAAAATAGCTGAAAGAACTACCTTTAACAGGGCAGATTAGGACTATACATAATCAAAAGCATGCATTAAAAACAGTAATGCTCAAGGCTTTGTAAGACAAGAAGTCACTGCGGTTACAAGAGGGCTTGAAAAAGTATACACGAAAAAAAAGGCAAGTGACTCTTGAGAGGCTGTACAATTGGCTTCTTGAAAGGGCCTTCAGGGAGTTTTCCAGTCGGACGGGGTCTCATGTCAAAAGTCACTGTCATACAATGGCCTAAAATGCTCCATGCTGGCGCCTGGCGTGATCTTTGGGCCAGACGGCGCACTGAGCAGGCCTTAAGCCGACATACATTACCTGATACAGGTTAGCCTGACTCTGAGCAGGTCGACATGTGTGCGTAATTGCGCACAAACCATGAGAGAGAGACAGAGAGACAACGAGAGAGAGAGAGAGAGAGAGAGAGAGAGAGAGAGAGACAGAGAGAGAGAGAGAGAGAGAGAGAGAGAGAGAGAGAGAGAGAGAGCAGAGACAGAGAGAGAGAGAGAGATAGAAAGAGAGAGAGACAGAGAGAGAGAGAGAGAGAGAGAGAGAGAGAGAGAGACAGAGAGAGAGAGAGAGAGAGAGAGAGATGAGAGAGAGAGAGAGAGAGAGAGAGAGAGTGCTTTCGAGTTCGACTAATTAACCACTTACAAACTGGTGTCCCTATTTTGGCCATGCCATTATGATAAACAAATGCATGGATTTTTTTTTCTCTCACACTAGTAAAAAATAGCAGATCTGTTGTTTTCACGACATCAATGTATAAGTGGTTAAACATATTGAGTCGTAGGTATAGGCTATATGTCTCACTCAAATAGTCTGTAAATTATATTCCACTTCTCCGTGAGTGTGTAAACTAAACTAAACTGTTCGCCCAGGCATCACCTAAGCCCAGAAATGTAACAGCACTGCAGTGTACAGGCCCCATATGCTGACGTCAAAATAACTGCCAATATGCCATTTCGCCTCCGTAGTTTTTGGCCAGCAGGCGCCGCTGAATTACAGATGATTGTGTGTGGCAGCAGACTAAGTTTGGACATCAAACAAATCAGTTCCATGGGGTTGTGCAGTGCTCCTGCCTCCTGCAGAGGATGCATGCCAAGGTTGGTAGTTGGTAGTGATAGTTAGTATGTAGTGCGTGTGTTCAGTGGCGTCAGTTCAGAACAAGCTAAGGTATGGCAACATGGGCGCGCGTGCAAGACACCAGTCATGTTGCCATACCTTAGCAAGAGGCACGATGAAAAGTAAATTTTTATTATTTCCCCCTGTAGCCAAGGTATGGCAGCTGCATACCCCTGCCATACCCAATTGACGCCCCTGCGTGTGTTCTTGCGTGTTTTTGGTCTGGAATATAAGTATACTACCACTTGACCCCACCCCAACATCCCTATTCTGGGGGAAAATATAAACCAAAAATAGCAGATCTACAAGCTCACAACAAGTCAGGTTGCAACGCATGGTGAGCTTGTAGACCTGCTATTTTTGGCGAGATTTGGTGTATAGTCCAGCAGTTTTAAGCAACTCAGGTCCGACTAACTATTGGTTATTGCTATGCTACTTAATATTCCCCTTTTGCACCTGGCCAATATCAATTTAACCCCTATTCTATTTTATCAAGTAACACCACATTGCAATATCAGGGATTTAATATAGACAATAAAAAAGCTTTTAAAAAGCTTTTTTGGCCTCCCAAGAAGGTTGATGTCACGGGGACGGCTGAAATGACCCCCAGCCATTAAGTGATTACTTTTTTCAGATTACATATTCAGTAATTAGCGAGACACTGGCCAGACGCGCCATCATCAGTGTTTGTGGAATTATATTTATACAGTAGGCTATATAGTCTACGTTTTCAGCTTGAGGGCAGAAGAACTGAACATGTGGTTCCAATATGCAACGGGGCTGCTGGAGTGCACTTCTTGAAGTTCCAATTGAATAATTTAGGCCCGTGTTCATTTTTAATTGTATTCATATTCATTTCAATGTGTTGATTGAAGCTGCACTGCATGTATGGGGATCAATGAGATGCACATGGCCTTGTGCCACTTTCTGCAGGTTTTTGAGAAGTTCATTGATTGAATTGATTGAATACTTTATCAGCAGTTTGCATATAAAGCACATGACAGTAACAGAGATACAATTTAAACCCAAGAAAGCACAATGGCTTGTTTATACATTGGGGTCCTTTTGTATTCAATTCATATAGACATTAATTGACATAAAAGAATATCATAATAATGCAGTATTAAGATTAGATCCTGCAGTTACTTGTGTTGATCATGTTGGTCATAGAAATAATAAACGGTTGAAATAACAGACATGTTGTCGTTAGAGAAGACAAGACATGGCAAGCACTCACTGTATAGCGAGAGAAGGCGTGAGCGAAAGGGAGAGAAGAGCGTGCAGGGGAGGGAGGGGGAGATCCTGCCTTACTTTTATTATGCGAGATTGTTTACATGTCGTAGAAAAGAAAAGCCAGCTAAAATCTCACTGCCCATAAAACGATAGAACGACACTTCATGTACTATAAATAAAGCCTCGATAAGAGACATCTTCCACTTTTCGACTTGAAAAGAAGCTAGGGCACGGTGGAGCATGCAGACCTACATGGCAAATGTTTATTCAGCTCCGCACATATTCGAGATATAGCCTACATTGTGTGCGGAGTGTGTATATAAGCGCTCCCTGCACAAGCCAGCTGCACCGTGCCATTGCTCTAGTCTAGCTGCTGTGGGGACGTATTTCAAACATGCCTGCACGAATAGTATAAAAGACCCATTTTTACACTCCACAAAGTTTCCACCAGACAGAGCAGTGAGAAGAAAAAAAACTAAGGCGCGTCACCGTCACCCCGTGCGCTCCCGTGAGATAAAACTCCCCTTAAAAAGCACTATCCGCGGTGTGTGTGTGTGTGTGTGTGTGTGTGTGTGTGTGTGTGTGTGTGTGTGTGTGTGTGTGTGTGTGTGTGTGTGTGGGTGGGACTGAGTGATTTCTGGGAGGTTGAACGCAGAGGATGGGTGGGTCTCATCTCTCAGGCTCCGAGAGCGAGAACTTCCACTCGATCAGGACTAGACATTCCCACCAGAGGAAAGAAACAGCAACAACCACAGCGCAGCGCGGCCGGGTCGTCAATCTCGTCATTCCTTCTTGGAGAAAAAAAGGGGGGCCGCGTATTTTGTTGTGTCAAAAATCTCCTGGACATTTTTTCTTCCTTTTTTTCTTCTTCTTTTTTTGCAGTTATTGTCTTCTTTTTCTTTTTTTAAACTCCCCTTTGCGATGGCTTCTATTCGGCAACGGGTGGTGGATAATTTTATAGCATAGCGGTTGAGGAAAAGAGATCATCCCGCACGCACACACACACAGCAACAACCAGTAGGATTCACATCCTTTTGCTTTTCCATTACGCATCATTCTTTTCTCTAAAGGTGGGATGAATTTGGACAGAATCGCGGAGGCAGTGAGAGCACCGCCGCCGCAGCGCGACGTCGTCGTGGCCCCTGCGTTTCATTTGCCGAGACCCACCGCAACAACCGCCAACGGTCGAGAAACGTTAGAGAACTCAAGCAGCGAGTCGTCAGACACAGAATTAGCAGGTACATTATACTACTCACTCAATGGTGCAAAATGGCTGGCATTTGCAAATGTAACTCTGCGATAACTCTGAACTCCCTTTGGTTTGCTAACAAGTTATTTCATGTTGACATAAGCACGCCTATAAGCACCGCGAGCTCGACTATACTCCGCTGGTTCCCAAACACTGGTCGGGACCCATTTGTGGGTCACGGACCAATTTTTATGGGTCCCTTAATTTTTTGTTTCCAACATTTTATTTTTAATTATTGTTATTATTTCAAAACAAGAATAATTATAAAAAAAACATTACCCAAAAAGAAAAGATTTTCATGAATTAAAGTCATTTCATGAGAAAAATAAATAAAATAAATTCCGTTGTGACCTAATAGATCTGCTATTTTCACTATTTTGGGTCCCGGGCAAACGTCTAATCTCTCTTTTGGGTCTCGACCTGAAACGTTTGGGAAACACTGCGCTACTATTACAGGGGAATGGTCGAGAAATCAATCTATTGTGGGCTAATAGCAACGTAAAGTCTGTCCATATTCCGTCCACTCTTCCAGCATAACACCATAGGTGAAATACAATTGTTTAGCTTTTTTTTGTGTGGTTGATTTACATTTCCATTCCATGCGTGTTATGAGCAAAACTCTTGGCAGACACACCAAAATCACCAATGTTTTAACTCTGAGTAAAGAGAGGCCTGTCAACAAAAACAGCCTGCTGCCAATTAACTTATTGTGATTAGCCTCTAAATAATACATGCATGTGCTATTATTATGCACTGCGTTACGTTACTAAAAGCACAAACGCCTGCATTGTCATTTGTCAACAGTGTGAGCAGTAACTTTGATGTGTTCGAGGTTTGATACAGTAGGCCTTATGATATGTTGTACAACTTGGTCATATCATTTCAGGCAAACAAAGACGCATTGTTCATGTTTTGAAATATGCAGGCCTGTTGTATTATTTCCATATATATGAGCAAGACGTGTGGAAACAGTGGATTTAAGAAAACGTTTGTGTTTATGTGTGTGTGTGTGTGTGTGTGTGTGTGTGTGTGTGTGTGTGTGTGTGTGTGTGTGTGTGTGTGTGTGTGTGTGTATTAAATGTTGTTTAATGTTGTTCTCAGGCATTTAAATTGCTGATTTTGAACAGACCTCTGCATTTGTTGAACCTCCAGGTTTATGTGTATGGGCTATCTTGGGGGAACATGAATGCTAGATTTTGGAAATGGTAAGAGTGGACAAACTCCGCGATAAAAAGAAAAATATTGATCTAAACTGGAGGTTAGAATAGTGTGTGTGTGTGTGTGTGTGTGTGTGTGTGTGTGTGTGTGTGTGTGTGTGTGTGTGTGTGTGTGTGTGTGTGTGTGTGTGTATGGCAATGATGTTTGGTTTAATTCTTGGATATGGAGTATTTCTGTGGCACAAAACATATTTTCTAAATGCATTATATATTATTTTGTCTTTTGACTCGCTTTGCACGGTGAGATTAACCTTTGCAGTCCTTGACGGCCTAATAGGTTAGGGGTTTGTTTTGCTTGTTGCGGTGCTAGTGCCCTAATGCTGCTACCTTTAATTGTAGCGCTTTTTGAATATAACTTAACATTTTGGGGGGAAGAAGATAACACGTTTTGTTGCCTTATAATAAGTCATCCAAACTCCAAAGTGAGTGACATGTATTCAAACTACACAACAAACAGTTCCTGTTTTTCTCACGGCTCCGACAGAAAAGGAGCGGAGTGTCGAGCATCGGAGCGATGACGGGAACGCGGACGACCCCAAGAACAAGAAGAAGCAGCGGCGGCAGAGGACCCACTTCACCTCGCAGCAGCTGCAGGAGCTGGAGTCCACGTTCCAGAGGAACCGCTACCCGGACATGAGCACCAGGGAGGAGATCGCTGTGTGGACCAACCTGACCGAGGCCAGGGTCCGGGTAAGAGAACCAGGCCTCATGCCCTACTTTAGAACTTATCGTCGCTGTCGGGTGGAAACCTTGTATGTCCAAAACCTTCCTTTTTGTTATTATTTTCAAAACTGAAATTCAAAATTGTGAAAATAGCCAATCTACAAGCACACTGCGAGAGCCGTTGTGTGCTTGCAGATCTGCTATTTTTTAAAAAAAGCAAATTTGAAACTTGGAGATACGAGGTTTCTGCCTGACACTGACGTTATGATTTACAGGCCTGCCGTTGTTCTCAAAACCCTTTCCTGTCAAGGACGACCCCCAAATTAATATTGGCGGTGCCCCAAATGCCAAACATTTGTGCCAGTATAGGCCTATATAGGTAGCCTTTGTTAAAATGTTTCAAAAAATATTTTTGAAAGATATTTATTTAAATTGCCAATGTGATGCATTGTGAGCTTGTCGATATATCCGGCTATTTTCAAATAGATGATGTTTAAAGTGGTTAAACTATTTTTGATACTACATTATTAACTCATTCGTGTCGGGAACCCAATGGAACACCTTTAATCTGTTTTTAAAAATAAGTTTTAGTTATACATGCATTTGAAGAAGAAGAGGAGAAAAAAAGCAACACAATTGTGCATGTATTTGTGTACATGCATTTTTGGTAGCTTTCATTGTGCAGAGGTAACATTATCTGACAAAGACAAAGGGCCAGTTCAAGTGTTTTGCGGTATAGGTTGATTGGCTTCGCGGTTACAGATTATTCCATCATTAATTACAAGGTAACGAGGTAAAAGTGACATATTTAATGTACCCTCCACCCAAGCGTCATTATAGTCACTGGTTAATTCTTGTACTAGAAGACAAGCAAGTAGCATGTGTCAATAATAAACATTATGACAATGACAATAATAAACATTATGAAACAATGTTTATATTATTATATATAGGGGCCTATGTATACCATTGCTAATTCATTTGGCTTATTAAAATAAATGTTATAGACAGACGACGAGTTTAATAACTATGTTTATTAAGAGATATTCTGTCTGTCATAAAATAACATTTGCACGTATTTATAGGATATTTGCATTAATTTACACAATTTATATAATGTTATGTGGTCAATATACATAAAATACATGAAAATTCTATTATTGAATAAATAATTAATCATCAATCGTTTTTATTTTTAGGTTTAGTTAATGGCTTAACTAATGGATCAGGTCATTAATTAAAACCTAAATAACGGCCCAGATCAATCCATTTTGGTTGACATGTACGCTATCGCGCACATGGAAACATTGTATCAACCTGTGCACACAACAATAGCCTTAATTGCCCTCAATACGTCAACATGTTGTTTCCTTTAGAGCTATAATGGAGAACTTTTGGGATGACATCACAAGTTTGGTCTGTGCTTTGCGATAGGCAATTTAATCGTGCAACAACACGCAATTTAAGATATATATAGGCCTAGGCATAAACAATAGTTTTTTTTATTTTATTTTAATTGATTTGACCTTTCAAACATATGAGGCTATGTTAATACGAAACCTACTAAGTTTCTGCATTTACCAGAGTGCAGACATTTTGAAGAAATAAATGAGGCTAATATTCCGTGGCTTGTTCTGTGCAGACGCTGTGAAAATCTTTTATACACAGACCCGATCTACTGACGTAATCTTTTAGTTTTAACAGCTGGCGCCTAATTTTCCAACGTGAATAATACAATGCAGAATCTCTCTCTCTCTCTCTCTCTCACACACACACACACACACGCACGCACGCACGCGCGCGCACACACACACACACACACACACACACACACACACACACACACACACACACACACACACACACACACACACACACACACACACAGTATAATTATGTTACACTTTTATTTTGATTTATTATTATTCTACAAAGGATAAACTAATTTAGCTATCTTACACTGCACCCTGCAGTTCGATGCAGGGAATAAGACACTCCTCATTATAGGGCACTCTAAATATTCCCAATTCATTATGGGATGATAGAATATGTACTTTGGACAATTTAAATGGTTGGAATAGACTTCTGTATAGCCTACACTAAACCTGGACTTGGTGATATGTCAAGGCGTAACATTGCAGCGGGCCATTCATCCATGTGAATTATATTATTACAGTCTGAAGTGTTTTGGAAGTTGTTCATATAAGTCGTTCATTAGCTTTATGAGTAGGTTTCCATTCCATCCTGTTAAAAGAAATACCGAGCTGTTGGTACGGTTAAAACACCATCTCTCCATGCATGTGCCGAATATCAGATCTACAAGCTCACTAAAAAAGCTTGCAGCTTGGCTATTTTCGGCTTGTTTTAAATAAGCTAAAAGCACATTTTGCTGACGAGGCTTTTAAAAAATAATAATATACGGTGCCCTCCGTATGAGCTTCTTGGCTTGTGTCACATCGCTCATGTCTTTGTGGACAATTTGTCAATACCACCATGTTCCCTGCACTGCATACTGCAGTGCAGACTAGGCTATAAATAGCCCCGCGGGGCCAACTAAAACGATGCTGCTTATAAACTGTTTCTACTGGAGAATTAAAAAATGATTCGCAAAGTGGCCTGGCGAAGTGGGGCTAATGGATGTTATAAAAACTACTATAGATGTCCGCCATTCTTTATGGAAATTTGACAAAACATCTTATTTTATCAAATTTATAAGCAATGGCGGACATCTCTGGTCGTTTTTTTTGTTATATAGGATATGGATATCAACATGCTGTGTGTGTGTGTGTGTGTGTGTGTGTGTGTGTGTGTGTGTGTGTGTGTGTGTGTGTGTGTGTGTGTGTGTGTGTGTGTGTAAGGTTATTTTAAACGTGTCGTGTTCATGACTGTTAATAGGCCTAATAATCCCATGCGCATTCGGAAGTGGGTTGATAGCCTATACCTGATTAATAGCCTCCGTGATTAATTATAGCCTATATCTCACTTACATTCCACAATATTTAGCCTATATATTGACGCTCCTTTCCCCCCATGCGCATCCGTCCAGGTCTGGTTCAAGAACCGCAGGGCCAAGTGGAGGAAGCGGGAGCGCAACCAGCAGATGGACCTGTGCAAGAACAGCTACCTGCCGCAGTTCAGCGGCCTCATGCAGCCCTACGACGACATGTACCCGGCCTACACCTACAACAACTGGACCAACAAGGGCCTGGCGCCGGCGCCCCTGTCCACCAAGAACTTCACCTTCTTCAACTCCATGTCGCCGCTCACCACGCAGTCCATGTTCTCCGCGCCCAACTCCATCTCCTCCATGACCATGGCCTCCGGCATGGGCCACTCGGTGTCGGCCGTGCCGGGCATGCCGACCGCCGCGGGCCTCAACAACATCAGCAACCTCAACGGCATCGGCGGCTCCGGCATCAACTCGGCCATGACCTCGTCCGCGTGCCCGTACGGGCCGCCCGGGTCTCCGTACAGCGTATACAGGGACACGTGCAACAGCAGCCTGGCCACGCTGAGACTCAAGTCCAAGCAGCACCCGACCTTCGGGTACAGCGGCTTGCAAAGCCCCGGCTCTAGCCTGAACGCATGCCAGTACAACAGCTGACGGGTCGGCAGCAGCAACGACTAAAAAATAGATAAAAAAACGCCCCGATGAATGATGATATAATAACCGAAAATCGATCAATGCATTGGGGGAAGGTCGGTGTATGTGAGCCCTGCTAGCTGCCATCCATCCATCCATCCATCCATCCAATCCAATCCAACGGGGACAAAAACAAAGACAACTAAAACTGGATTAGTTGCAATCATTTTATTTTTCAAAAAAATGGATTATGCGGGTTGTATGTGTTTACCAAATGAACTTGCACAGCAATTTAAAAAAAAGGGGGGGGGGAAGAGAAAAATGTCCAAGTTTTTTGGATTTTTAAGTAATGAAGACGTGTTACACATTGCTGCATTTGATGTACATTATAGGCCGAGCACAAGAGACAATGGAGCGGTTGTTGCTTTTTTTATTTTTTTTCTCCCCCCTGCTCGCTTTGCTTTGAAGAACTCGCACCGGTTTGAACGTGGTTGGTTCTTTAGGGGGGGCTCTGCTCTGCTACGCACGGATTAGGAAGAGAAATTTCAAACATAACACGAATCCGGATCTGGTTTAAAAAAGAAGAAATATATATTGTACATAGTTAAGTAGACTTTTATATTGCTTGTTTTGTGATTTATATCCCGTCTATGCAGGGGGGGGGGGCTGCCTGCCACAGGCCCGTTTTAATGCGAACCGTTTCAGTGACTTTACTTTTTATATGTTTTGTCTGGACTGGAGGATTTTTCGTTTTACTTCGTTTTGCTGAAATAGAAACCCACGCATGCTTTATCTCGAGTGCAACGTGTTTTGTACGAGTTGGTAATAATGTAAAAAAAAAAAAAAAAAAAAAAAGTTAGCCTATGTATACAAAAGGTGATTCAAAGTCTTCATGTGTTTATGGTAATATGTTTGTTTGAATAAACAAAACAAAAAACAAATAGAGATTTATTTCAAGTAGCCCATTCTGTAACCTTTTTTTATTTACTAGCTCAAGACAAGGAGACATATTTATTTTTTAGAATAACCACTGGTGGAGAACTAACTGGGGGGAGGAAATACATATAAAATAACTGATCCAATGCCCTTTGATCAATCTAACAAGAAAAGAGGGACCTATAAGGAAAAAATATATATATTGTATGTGTTGTAAACAATTAGACAACGACAAAATAACAGGCTATATGTTAGATTCAACTAAATTCAACATTTTGGTCCTTTCCTGCATTCATGTTCTCGGCTTCTCGCTCTTTTTATTTGTTAATTCTACATCACGATTTCTGTTAACATAGGTTATTTCATGCTGTGGCCCCAACCGCAGAGGAGAAACAGACGCCCTGTAACGGAATTTAGGCTGCAATCTAGACTGCATATATACTCGCTTTGTGAGGGTTGAATGCGAGAGGCAAGTTGGGCATTATTTCTCTTTGGATCACTGATATCATTTCTTAAAATGTGCACGCTGTATGGTCGTTTCTTTCTAGACCCGTTTAGTCTATTGATGTCGAACATGTATGCAAAACAGTCTCACCACAACATGGTATGGTGAAATATATGTTCTTGTGCAGTGGTTCTCAACCTGTGGGTCGGGACCCCCACCCAGGGGGGTCTCCCAATTAGTTTGGGGTGTCCCCAGATGATTAGCTTAATATGCAATGTTGTTTTCTCACTCAACAGTAAACAAACCAACATAACGTTTCAATCGTATATGAGGGTATATCTACACATTCCTAAAGTGACAAATTAAAGGACATTTTAATTCCTCTAAAATGACAAATTAAACATTGGCCAAATTGTCAAATATTAGAGGCAGAAATTGTGAAAATAGCCGATCTACATGCTCACAACGCCTTGCAACGGAGGCGTTGTGAGCATGTAGATCTGCTATTTTCACAATAGAACCGTGTCTCAACTCTTAGTGCTAGGTGGGGAGGGGGGAGGGTTGAGAACCACTGTATTGTTCAAAAAGGGCTTATTGGCCAAAATTCACTGAACTCTATTTCTCTTCAGCATGCATCTTCAGTCAGAAACCTTCCACAGACCAGTGGACGGCATGTAGTAGGCTATTGTATGGGTGTATTGTGCTTTCCAAGAGCGACCGTTTAAAACGTTCAGTCAATACCATATCTCATTCTTGACACCTGCAGAAATCCCCATATCTATATTACCAACCATTAGACTGATATTAGCGCTGTGCAGGCATGTAACAGCAGTGTTTACTTTCAATTAATGGAACTGATAATGCACTTTGAAGGGAGTGTAATATAGCCTATCAGCCCTCATTGATATTGATCTGGTGCTGAAAGTGATATTTCTTGATGGAATCAAAAAGTGCAATGTTAAACTTTAAGCTCTATAATCCGATAGTTGTCATTGCTAGTGTTTGCTCAATAACAGCCGTATTTTCAGCTATTTAGCAAACAGGGATACACATTTCAGCCAATCAGGAGAGAGAGCCCGAAAATGAAAGACCATTTATCAGCATGTGTATCAGTTCTATTTATTTGTTTGTTTAATAAAATGTCACTTGTTTATCCTGTATGAGGTCTCTCTCCTGATTGGACGAAATTGTTATCCCGACCTGAACATTTTCTGTTCTAAAAAGATGGGGAGATGTTACTGAGCAAGCACGCAATTATACGGGAATATGGAGCTAGCCTAATAGCTATTTAACACTTGTTGAAAATATGAATAAAAATCACTTTGCAGCCCCTATAGGCTATACATTTTCAATTAGCCTTTTAAACAAACTTTGTTTCATGCAATGTTTTAAACAGCATGCATGTCTTGCAGTCTGCAGGGTGCACGCAAGGGCGAGGGTTTGCAGAATGAGCAAGCGCACACACATAGCCTACTATAAAGCCTGTAATCGTAGTTATCTGCCTTGATTTGGAAATATTTGACGAGATAACAAAACGAATTCAATCCTCACAGAGAGATCAGAGCGGCAAACAAAGCGCACGATTGTCATAAATGCAATAATATACCTTGTAATTATATCACGAGAGCTGTATATCACTTGAAAAGCAGCTCATGTAACAGCGAATAACCCGGAGGGTAAAGTTCAAAATGTCACTTTATAGCCGGTAAATATTTGAACTAGTTCTATTTCCCTGCTCGCAGAGAAGGAAGTCCTTTCAGGTGCGTTAGCTTGTCCTGACTGAAATCCTAGTCAGAACACACTGCCTAGATCAGTTTATGCAACAGCAAACACACAGCAGAGAATAGGCGAATATATGCAATAGAAAAACTAAACAGGGACTAGACTAGAACAGAACCATAATTAGAATAGAGTATCAACTCAATTATTTAGCCTGGGTCATTCGATCTTATCACAATAAACCCCTTTTAAACTTGTAAAACGTGAGGACACTTTTCAAAAGTTAAACTGCACTGTCTCTGTAAACCCTACAAACACAACTCCACTCCCAGCGGCGAGGAAACAACTGAAGTAGGCCTGCCGCCTACTGTACAGATCAGAGGAGTTTTTACTTTACTGAAGTATTTTAAATACCTAAACGTTTACTCCACTACATCTCAAAGGCAAATGTTGTCATTTTTTTACTCCACTACAATTATTTGAAAAGCTTTATAGTTTGTAGATTTTGGATTATTGTTTAGAAAACATACATTGACTGGTGAAATGGGACATTCTGCATAATGAGTAGGTCTACTTTTACTTTTGGTACTTTAAGTGTTGATGACAATACTTTTGTACTTGTCTTGTAACATAGTATTGATTCCTACATTGTGGTATTGATACTTTTACTTAAGTAAAAGATGCAAGTATACTTGGTCCACAACTGCCTACTCCTCCCACTGTGTTGCACTTGCTCACAACAAAGGTGTTGACCGGTATGTCAGGCCAGTGGTTCTCTAAAGTGGATTCCAGGTACTCTCTGGGTTCTTTAGGGGAGGTCTAAATTGACACTTACAAGTCAGTAACTCTGGCAGTGTACAAATGGAACCAAATTAACCTGTTAGGGTTCATTTGGTCCATTTGTACACTGCCAGAGTTAAGGGGAGACCTTGAAATTTAAAAGTTTGAGAAACACTGTGTCAGGCATGTATTCTCACCAGTAGAGGGTAGGGTAGGTCTTGGGCAACAGATCAGTCAAACTCAAACACTCACATAACATTGATTAGCCTAAACTCAGATAGTTAGTTTGTTGTAAAAAAAAGGGAAAAAAAAGGAAAAAGTAACCAAGTACTGTAGGATACTTAAGTATAAATCTGAGGATTTTTTACTTTAGTGGAGTATTTCAATAGCAATATACTTTCACTTACTCCACTACATCTCAGAGGCAAATGCTGAGATTTTTTACTTTTTTTATTATCTAAAACTGCATGAACTTTGTCAACCCGAAAATAGCCGATTTACAAGCTCACATGTTGGTTGTGAGATTGTAGATCGGCTATCTAGAATGTGCGACACCATCGTACAACGAAGTATGAATCCATAGCCGTACTCCATAAGCATCCCCCCCCCCCAATACAGCAAACATGCACAGTGGACATGGTTATAGTGTTCCAGTGTGTGTTCTATTTGAATATGTAAATATGGACATCCCAGCATTCCCTCATGACCTAACTGCCCCACTCTTCCTTTAGTTAGCATCAGTATGGTTTATGTAAATAAACAGAATCGAGGCAAATTATTAGCAAATTGTACAGAGTATTGTTTTTGCTTAAAGCAGCACAATGTAACTTTTTTGAAACGAATAAAATGTAATTGTGTCCAATCTGTATGGTAGAGCATGTTAATTGCGACCGAAGGTTGCAGTTTACCATGAGAAATGTCACAGCTTGTCTGCGTGTAGACATGTGTGTACACATTTTTACAGTCTATGGGTTGGTTTCCTTGACACATCACTGTGACATCACAGGTGATATCACAGGTGACATCACCAACTGTATGTTAAAGTCCTTATAGGGGATTCCCCAGAATCCCTTTTATGCCCATATATGAAGATCCCTGTTGTCATTGATATATATCGCTGCATGACCAGATGGCCAAGACATGGCCCATATCTGTGTGGCTGGTTCAGATAGAGATCTCCATGTATATGGGCATAAAAGATATTGTATGTTGTGATGTCATGGGAATCACTAACAGAATATCCATGTACATATCCATGTGCTGTATATAGTACATTCCTTTTATGCCCATAAATGGAGATCCCTCATGTCATCAATATTAGGCCCATATCTAACAGGACTTCATATGGGAATGCCCATATATGGAGGAAGACAGCCCATATCTGTGCGGCTGGTTCAGTCAGGGATCTCCATGTTTGGGCATAAAAGGGATGTGTTACATGGATCTCCATATATGGGTCACTGGTCCGATATACATCACTGGCCAGATGGCCAAGAATTAGGGTGCGAGGTTGTGCATGTCGCCCTGAGGCGTCTTACTAGTACAATATAACTTAAACAATGGAAGAGTTTGTATTTGGTCTCCCTGCTCTTTAGAGACATTTAGATGGTCTCACCTAGACACAGGATGAGACATGTTCTTGAGAGACTACTATGTCAGTGGTTCTCAAACTTTTCATGTGAAGGACCCCCAAAATGATATGTATTTGGCCACGGACCCCCCCATCTCAAAATATTTAGTTCCAGGGACCACCCAGAAGCAAAATTTGAGTTACAAACGTTCGCTTTGAAAATGCATACATTCAAAGATTTGCACACATTTTCACGACTTTTTCAAAAATAGCAGATCTACAAGCTCACAGCGCGGCACTCGGTGCACTATCTGCTATTTTTCAATAGTTAAAGCATTCAATAATTCTAGGCCTAAATGGGTTAAAGTGATGGATCTATGCACCCCGAAGGGGGGGGGGGGTCAAGATTGAATTTATCCCCTGATCAATCAGGCAGGCTCTATTAGCAGAATGGTAAAAAATTATTCGGCACATGTGCAGAGACCCGGGTTCAAATCAAGAGTACGAGAGGAAAGTTACATATAGTGCTGCTTTAATTCCACACAACAACATTTGTGGGGTTTGCTACGCTAGACGATAAGAATGAGTGTGGTGAAAGTTTAGTCTTAAAGATGTAAAACACTGGAATTGTCTTTATATGGTCATCATCATCATCAACACTTACCTCTTACACCCATGGAACAAAATACTAATAATTATTTGCAGATACTTGTTGCTGGGTCAGTATTTACAGATCAGCATCATGATGACTTTCATCTGTATCTCTCTCTCTCTGTCGTACAGACATTCTCCTCCGGGAGCGAGAGCTCCAGAACTTTAGAGCACCCACGATCTCAGACCCAAGGATACAGCTGGTGTATCCCATAAACAAGGCACAAGTCATCCTTATAATTCAAACGTGTCATTTATACGAGAGCCTACACCATGATGGCAATATCGGCCCCATAATTAAACATACTGGGGGTACATTAAGGCGGCCACGGCTGTGGTGGCATTTATTTATCCTAACATGAGTGATGTTTATATTACTGGATGTGAGCGACCATGTAAGCAACAGCTGTTGCTCCCTGAAAGGAAGTGTAACCACATGCACACACACGCGCACACGCACACACACACACACACACACACACACACACACACACACACACACACACACACACACACACACACACACTTTCAAAAGCAGGTAGTAGCTTTCTCACCATAGAGCCGAGTCAAGCTTAACCCCTAGGCCGATAATTGATCTAATTTAGCCCCTCTTCTTCCAGTGCCATGTTTGAGAAAGCTATTGTCACCCATGTTAAAATGCGATAGCTCTGCTTGACAGGACGGCTAGCTGACCTGGTCCTGAATGTACATATGGTTACGGTGACTTTAGGGCAGGGTTGGACAACTTTGATGCTGGAGAGGGCCACTATATTTTCACACACACTGCAGAGGGCCACAATGCATATACAGTCAAAAATAGCAAAAATAGACGATCTAGACAAAGCTCAAAGACGAAGCTCAAAACGCGTCGCAGTGCGACACGTTTTGAGCTTGTAGATCAGCTATTTTTGCAATCTTTTAAATTAGAATCCTGAAAAGTATTTTTTGTATTTAATTTCAAATGCATGTACAGGTTCTTATGTTACTTCTTACTTTATGAACTTAAATACAAATGCAATGGACATAAAAAAGACTAGTAGTAGGCTAGTCATCAAGATACTAATATACAGTAGAATGAAATAATTAAAGCTGGTCATGTTAGCACGTTTGGAATTATAACAGCTGAAACGAATAATATATCAGTATTCCTGCGGGCCTCATTAAGTGAAGATGGGGGCCGCATGTGGCCCCCGGGCTGCCAGTTGCCCATGTATGCTTTAGGGCTTTGCAAAAGGTTAAAATGGGTTCTGATGCAGCTTTCCTTGGGTTAATTACACCATGGAATGAAATGACTGGTCTGTTGCACAGTTGATGATTAGGGCAGGAATAATTATACACACACACACACAATAGTTATACACCCAAAAGGCCCCAGGCCTGCTCCAGTATCTTTTGTTTGTGTAAAGAAACAATAAGTACAATAGAACGAGTGATGTGAGGCTTTGTGCAAGCTTGGAAAACCCTGGAGGTGAAACGTGTCTCTTCCGATGTACCCTTTGGTCTAACGGCTGAAAGTAGGCTTATACTGGAAGTTTCAGCGCGCAGCTGAAAAACCATAGCAACTTCAATACAATCAATGAAATTAGCGTAACATACAGTAATTTTCACCAAAAGTAAAAATCCCCAAATAGTAATAACAGCTAATCTCAGGATTGCGAGCTCGTTTATCTTGTTCTCACTAATTCACCGTAATTCTTCATAGTATGAGTGGTTAAAGCACCGATGCTCTTTTTACTCCCCCCTTGTCAATTATGTTATTGTTCTTGTATTATTCTTTCCATTCTATAACGACATTGGCTACATTTTATCTGCTGGAAATCCAATAAATGTGACTTGAACAAGCACATACAAATTACAAATGTTATCTTTGCGTGTGTGACTTTAACCTCTCATCTCATTCAGCATAAAATCGTCATAAACATGGCCATTGTCCCATTTGGTGTAATAAACTAAAATTGATACCGTGCTGTAAAGGCATAACCTTAGAATCATGGAGCTAAACATTTATAACCAAAGGTAAACAACAAAGCTGATTGGGCGGATGACATGCAGTCAAATGACTGCGTTTGGCCAATGGGTGCATGCTGTTGCATGCCCCAAGTACAACAGCAAAAATTACTATAATAATACACATCCTGAGAAAATGATGTAATTACCCTCAAGACTTGGGTCTCTGTATCAGGGTAAAGCTGACACATGACATTCATTTTGGGATTAGCGACTGTGCTGAGTCTAGCTTCAGCGTACAGCATACTTTCGTAGCCTACCCTTTAGCCTTAGCCTGTTTGTGCTTGGCTAACTGCTGTCTGCAAAAATTATGCATGACCAAACGGAGTGTTCTGCCGTTGCGAATGGAACTCCACTGATAAATTAAAGCTGAAAAGCAAATAAGTGTGAAAATACTACCTAAAAGGAAAACGGATGCCCCCTCCCACCCTTCCGCACACACAATTTTAGCCGTTATGCCAATTTCCCATTCCCATCCCTTGTCAAAGCTCAACCCTACTAGTTTGTTTATTATGGAAGGTGTACATGAGCATGTGTCTCCTTCAATGTCACCAGCTACTTCTTTTCACCAGACAGAGAGGGAAGTGTCACTGGGAGGACGTAACGCATGCAAAGGAACACGCTAGGGCATGAACGAAAAAGTCGACAAGTTGACTCAGTCGACTTCATTACACAAGTCGACTCCCACTAGAGAAAGTCGAAAGTTGAAGTTAAAAATAAAAAAAATAAAAACTTTCTATTGAACACGAGGCGTTGTGAGCATGTAGATCAGCTATTTTCACAATTTCTGCCTCTATATATTTGACAATTTGGACAATGTTTAATTTGTCCTTAAATTGGCACTTTAGAAATGTGAAGATACCCTCTATACACTTAAACTTTATGTTGGTTTGTTTACAGTTGAGTGAGAAAACAATGTTTCACATTAAGTTAATCATCTGGGGACCCCCCAAAATAATTGGGGGGTCGTGTGTGACGTCATCAAACGTCAAAGTCGACTTCAACTCAACTTTTTACTGAGTCGAGTTGACTTGTAAAAATCACAAGTCGTTAATGCCTTAGGACACGCTATTCCTCCCATTTCAGCTCCCCACTGGACAGGTGCCCGCCTGACCAACCCATAGTGCAGCAACCCTTTTCATATCAAGGTCCGTTATTTATTCTGCATTTGAGCCACGGACCAATTGATGGGATTCAGCCTCTCAGACCCAAAACTTAGATTGTGTTTTTTATCATTGGATAGGATTTTGTCCTCAATGATATGCCATATAGATGTGGTACGATACCAAGTAATGGGGGTGTTTAACAAGATCTATAAGGGTCCATTTGGTTACCAACTCTCCATCATTTAGCTGGGTACCACCTGGAACCCCTTCAAGGACCACTGGTGGTCCCCGGACCACTGGTTGAAAACCATTGCCCTATAGGGAGTCACTAGTGCAGTGACAAGAGATCGTTCTCCCTGCCTGGCTTCCCTCCCAACAAAAATAAGACCAATTGTGCTCGTTGAAAATGCCCGGCTTAGCCGGAGGCGCCGTGGAGGATTCGGACCCCTAGTCTCCACAGTGGTGGTGGTGGGCAGGAGCCTTTACCCCTGTGCCATCCGAGTGGCCGGAAAATTGACATCTGGCATGGTTACGGCGCCATGCTTCCTGAACAGATTGATTGATAGCCAAATTGTCCGAGACAATTCAACCTTCACAGCTTATCTCTGTCTCCCACCCCCACATCTACCCCTCTCTTTGGACTGTCTTTCCATGTCTCTCCTCCCTGATGTGGACCATTCAGACTCTGAATGACCCACAGGTGACACCACTCCTCCCTGATGTGGACCATTCAGACTCTGAATGACACACAGGTGACACCAGGGAAGATGTAGAGCAGGGGTGGGCAACCTTTGCGGGTATCAGTGGTGGAAAAAGTACTCCCATGTTTTACTTAAGTAAAAAGTATCAATAGTAACGTACAAGTAAGAGCCCGGAATTACAAATTGACTTGAATAAAAGTACAAAAGTATTGATATCAAAAGTAGAACATACTTGTTATGCAGAATGTCCCATTTCACTTTTCAAATGTATAAAAACCTTTTGAAAATTGCAGCTCTACAAGCTCAAATGGCAGAAATGTATATAGGATCAAAGTGGTTAATGTATGTTTTGTAATAATAATCCAAATCTACAAAGTAACTAGCAACTAAAGTTTTCAAATACTTGTAGTGGAGTAAAAGTGCAATATTTGCCTCTTAGATGTAGTGGAGTAGAAGTAAAAGTACAGAAAACTTGTACTTAGTACTTAGTTACTTTACACCACTGGCAGGTATGTGAGCTGCTTTGCCTTTTCCAAGGCTGGAGAGATCTACCATTGCCAGCCAAGCTGACGGCAAACATATCCAACGCTTAGCTGCTAATCAGAATGATGCAAACACACAATAAAGCGCCATTCCCACTGGGCAAGATAACTGTAAAGATAACTATAACTATACTGTATATTTCACCATTGTATTTTTTTATAGTTGGTGTGAAACACTGCCATCCACTTGGCTTCAAACGATTTTGAAACTGTATCTTTTATAGTTATAGTGCTCAGTGTGAATGGCCCTTTAGTCAGTCTTTTAACCACGTTGAGCACCATTTCAGACCTCGCCATACGATGGCGTCACATGGTGAAAATAGACGATCTACAAGCTCACAACGCATCATATCTGGACGTAGATTTGTTGTTTTTGATGGCACAAAATAGGGAGGCCAGGTGGAGAGTGGTTAATTTTAATATTGACCTCAAAATCTGTGAAGAAAGATTTTCTGCACATCAGAAAATTAATTGAACTATTTGTCTGGGTTCGTAAAATTCTACTTGGATCTCCTAAGAGCAGCAATTCCCAACCTACGGGCCGTGCCCAATGGTGGGCTGTGAGAATATTGGGGCCCCCAAATAATATCAAAACAAGTATGTTAGAATATGTCATGCTATTTTCCTTCTAAAACCTTGAATAATGAGGTTTGGATAAATAACATCCAAGCCGGAAAGAGACATGCTTGCCCACCTCTGGTGCAGAGCACACGGCAGGTAAAAGTTTATAGGCCACTTTTAACCGCACAGATTCGTCGATGATTCGGCGGCGGATAGCGTCGGTTGCCGAACGGGAGCTCATCGTCAGGTTTTCGGCAGCGGGTCGGGAACGTTATCGACCGAAAACTGGGAAACTGGACTTGCCCGGTTTTGTTGAGTCGGTCCCTTGCCCGTCGGCAGTGAAATGAGCCAACGAGAGCGGATAAAAGACAACACACAATCCGCTGGTAGCTATCTGTTTGGCATACATACTGTTTCCACACAGTCACAGAGGACACCGAGACAACACACTACACACAAATGAATAAAGTGGGCGCGAGTGAACTGCTTGCCTAGGGCGATGTAGTAGTTGCCCAATTGCTGCGCTCAGAGAGGTGCTTGATTGTATAATATCCACGTTTCAACTGGGTCCAGTTTGGTTTAGATTACCTCCTCTTTCAGCTGTGAAAAGCTGGATGTGTGCTTCAGCGTATGACGGTGCGTGTCGAGCATAGCAGACATACAAGCTCACAACGCTTCAAGTTCCGACATGTTGTGAGCTTGTAGCTCTGATATTTTCAATGCGCGACGTCACACGGAGGCAGAACGCTGAAGCAGCAACAAGCTGTTGTGAAAGTGTCAGATCATGATACAATTTTAAATGATTATGATTGGTTTTAAAGGTTGTTCTACTTTATCCAAATAATAATATAAATAATAGGCTTAATAACAGCATTTTCCGACAGCGACGGCATGCAGGGACGATCAACTATGGAGTGAAAATAGCCTTTCAGACTACTGCCACCTCCTGGTTTGGAATGGTATTTCATGCGATCTCTCCGCGCATGCGCACAATTGCATACAGTAAGTACAGTCGGCATACAGTCGGCAGACGAAGTTCTGTGCAGTTCTTTGCAGTCCTTTGCAAGTTCTTTGCAGTTCTTTGCAGTCCTTTGCAAGTTCTTTGCAGTCCTTTGCAGACTTTTTGGTGTGGAGAGAGAGGCCTTATGATGAGACACCCGTGTGGGTTTGTAGGCATCCGTATCAGCCACGAATATAATGCTACATCTGAGACAACAGAGATGGCAATGCTGACAGGGACTGTATGAGTCGTCATGCCTTCATCTCACTCTGGGCGATGCCACATTAAGTGGTGTAACATGAATTATGAAGGGGGGGGGGGGTTGTAATACGGAGTACAGAAGGTATACGTTTATATATTCCAGTGGTATTTAGAGTGATGGATCTATGCACCCCGAAGAGGTGGGTATAAACGGAATGTAAACCTTTATCTTTGTTAACTTTACTGCACTTACAGAAGGACGTGCTGTATACACTTTTCCCTATGCTAGGGTGGGCAATCAGAGTAAATGTAATTTCATCACATAGCCCAACTTTTATTTTCCCTGGGTGATGATGGCAGTGATATAGGTGGGAGGGAGGGTGGTGATAAGGCTAGCTGACCAATCAGTGCACAGACAAAGTGCTACCGCATGCTGAATGGTCAGCTCACACAGCAGGAGGAATTAACTTGGCTTGTCAACTTGACTAAAACTGGCCACTAAACACGGTTGCTGTGGGTGGTGTGGTCAGATTCACGACTGTGGAGACGTTGGGAGTTTATCTGAGCAAAGGAACAGCAACAACAAAAAAGAAAGGATTGAATGGCTGCGTACCAACAAGGGCGAGGCCATGATCTCTGCCAACTCCCTCCCCACATGGTGGGGAAATCCCAGTGGGACGACCATTTCCTTTGCAGAGTCAGTCCCTGTAATATTCAGTGTTGATCAAATTTGATTTTTTGTTGATGTGTTTCCTAACCTGGCACCGTATATTTTGGACATGTCATTATAGGCAAAATACATTGAAGAAATATCCAAAATAGCAGATCTACAAGCTTAGCTTTAGATCTGCATATAGCTCTGGCTACTGTCACTATTTGTCATACAATAAAGTATTTAGGGTTTAAAGTAGAGTACATCACCCCAAAAATTACTTAATTTCTCTCAATTACACACCACATGAAGGCTTGAAATTCACACATAGTATTTGGTTTTTGTCACATTGAGCCAACAGTTTGTCAAGAGAGTACATTATACATTAAATTACATTAAATTATTGGCTTAGGAATGGGATAAAAACAAAAGAATCACCCTGAGATCAAGGCTTCATGAGGTGTGTAATTGATAGAAAATAAGTATTGTTTTTTAGGTGAACTACTCCTTTAAGTGGTTAATAAATAAGGCCATGGTTATGTGATGCCTTAATGATCGTACAGCATTCTTCAGTACCAATTCACATTAAGGGCATCTTACTGGTAGTATATATATCACAAGAATAGTTTTTTTCTTCTTTCTGGTAGTTGCGACCGTAGGTCGCAGTTTACTATGAAACCCGGCAGATCCTGTCCGTCCATGAGTAACGCCTCAATGTCTATAGCTCAGGGGTTTTCAAAGTGAGTGACGGGGCACCTTGGGGTGCCGTGACGGCAGTCCAGGGGTGCCGCGAGATAATTTGATAATTTTTGGAATTTATTTGGACAATTAACACGTTGCAGTCCGAAATAGAATGGTGGTTGGTAGATTAGCCGTGAAATTTCTATTATTGTATTGTGATCTGAGACATAATATTATGTTTATAAACATGACCCCGCAGCCCCTCCATCTTGAACAGCGCCGCTGTTTTTTCTTTTTTTTTCCCCCCCAGGCCAGTAACTCACCATGATTTTCTCGATCTCCGTTGGGATAGAATGGGGGTTTTGGCCGATCGTCGATGTCCCCGTGCGTTTCGCGTGCGCGATCCTTTCACGTAAATGTCCCCGCAAATAGTCCATGTGTGACTGAAGAACAGAACTGAAAAGTTTCGCTAGCATAGCCCCAAGCATGGCTGCAGGAGGAGCTCGAGTGTGTAGACAGTAAACGGATGGGTGGAAGGTGCCTTGGAGAAGGAGAGGCGCTGACGTCACCTCTGCTTCATGCACGGTCTGCATGAGCCATCAGTGCACGAGTGGTGACTAGGGAAGGTTAGACGATCGCCGATTTTCGGATCAAAAGCTTTTATTCCGGTTTTAAAGACAAAGTCCGGGAATAGACGGCCTGGCTGAGAGTCCCTGGGGGGATGTGCGATATAGTACGGTTTTAACATTAAGGGGCCCCCCTTGGCTTAGAAGGTGTTAAAAACAACTATTTAGGATAATTTTCAGTTCTAACCAAAATAGCCATTATCTCAATGTTTTCCTCGCTAAAATTTGCCATAAATATAAGGTGCCAGGAGTGAAAAGGCACCCCTACATTCATTAAGATAATGTAGGGGTGCCTGGATGAAAAAAGTATTTGTAGGGGTGCCCTGAGCCAAAAAAAGTTTGGGAACCCCTGCTATAGCTGACCTGTTGTGACATCACATTGTTGACACAATGACCAAGCAATCCTTGATGTCATCAATATTAAGCCCATATTTGGCAAGGCCCATAAATGGACACTCCATATGGCCAAGACAGGATTCACTTGCAAATCAAGACTGCTGACTATCATCACCTGGATATCCATATATGAAGATCACAATAGAGGGTATGCGTGTGACATCATCATCATACCAAAGGAAGTTATGCGGGAACGCCTACTGAGTGGCAAAAAACTACTTTCTGGCCTTGACAGCCCATACATCCAAACAGAAATTGCATTAAACAACGTTAAACAACGTTAAACTCACTTTGCCACTCGATTTGCCATTCACTTTATACATGCGCATACCCTCTATACTGACTTCATCAAACCCTGGATATCCATACATGGAAACGGCTGGATCATCACCTAGATCTCCATATATGGGGCTTGTCAATACCTCTACATCTGACCTCACGGACTCCATATTATGGATATAGCCGACCTGTTCTGACATCACATTGATGACTCGATCAGCTCAGCAGAAGGGTATACATGCCAAAGCAGCCATGTGCACGCATCCATGTGCGCGACCTAGTCCTTCAGGGTGAGGTCGCTTCTCGACCTTAGGGCGTCTTACTGGTCTTAAGTCTGTCGGAAGGCGTCCGTCTCTGTATTTACAACTTTGCTCTCCTCCTGAATTTAGAATGTTGCTTTCATGGGGAAATCGCTGAAGCAGTCCTGTCCATCGATTTATGACCCGAACACAAATATACAGCAAGATACGAAAGAAATAGCTACAGAAGAATTTCTAACAGGAGACAACTTTCTATCGTTGCACAGTAAATCGTCATACTCAACACAATTCTAAGCATGAATACATTAAAACTCGAGCAATGGTTCTCAAAGTGTCCTTGAAGGAGTCTTTGAAGCTGTTCCAGGGGGTCTCCAGTTAAAGTAAGGAAGTTATAGAAACCAAATGGACCCTTAAAGGACTCCAGTTTTATGAATAAGTCAGCAAAAGAGCTGCTTTGCTTTGATATCTCACGTTTATACACATCAGGTCTTAATACTGGAGAAAATCTCTCGGATAATTCACTCCGTTATCGGCCCTAGATCCAATACCAGTATTAGCAAGAATAATTGCTGGTTTCATAACGCATGTTTATTCAATTGTTTAGCTAATGAGACAGTTGTTTTGTTTTCCTACATGATAAATCAAACCACAGGGTGGTGACAACCTTTATTCCAAATGGAAAAAGACGGCATAAAGCATTCATTTGCCATTTGAAATTACTCCAATATGCTTTTGCTCAGCAAAACAAAGAATATAATCAGTGACTGTCCAGTAGTTCTTGGCAGAACACATTGCATGGGAGTCAAGACAAACCATGTATTAGATCAAAAAGCAATTGACATACACGTCTCTGCAAATGTCCCTGCAAATGTTAAACTTGTCTCCCCATTGTTTTTTGGCATGTACCGCATGTTGTGATTGCTTTCAGCACTGCGTCTGCTGCAAACCAGAAAGCAGACAGCTCCATGCTAACCATTGGCTGACACGATCCGATAAAAGACTTGGGGCGAGTGGTGGTAGACTCAACTCAAACTTTACTCTCCATGACCTTGTTATCTTTATTCACCCGTATCAGATTACAAGCGGCGGCCTCCCCCACATGCAGCACATGGCCAGGGAGCAGAACTACTCTTCACACACTGGAGGAGAAATATGGTCCGCTATCACGCATAGCAGCAGCTACTTGGAAGAAACCCAGAGACTCTCTCTCTCTCTCTCTCTCGTCTTTTTCTGTCTCACTCACTGCTGAACCTCCACCCCCACCTCCCACATATCTCTCTCTCTCTGTCTCTTTCCTTCTCTTTGCTCTCAGGGGCACCAGACATTTATGCTTGAGAGAATTATTATTTTTCCATCTCTAGGTATGGAAAAAAAAGGGAGATGACATTATTAACTCCCCGGCTGCCCTCCGTCTCCCTGGCCTCTCCTCTCATCCATTGTCAGGTCTTGTTTCCATTCGTGGCTCTCCCGTGTTCCTTGGTTCGCCTGCTTCTCTGCAGATTCTATGAACTGTCCTACATGGGCCTTTCCTCTCACTTTGTCATCCTCGTCTACGTGTCTGTTTGCCATTTGTAGAGGTTCCTTATTTGTTTTGATTGCAGGGAAATCTGATTTCTTTCTCAAATCCGATCTTTAGGACTGACACTATTACTTGCAAGTGATCAGATCATATTTGTGTTTTGAGCTTGTAACGTCTATTTCCGGTTGAGCGACACAGATGTATGACAAAGCATAAATCACGGTTCAGTGTCTGGGCCACAGACACTTTAGAAATCAGATTTGAATCACATGTCAAAACCACCTAGGAATGTGGTTCAATGTGTTAATGTCTGATGTCGCTTTGTGCTGTTCAGAAAACAAAACGATCTGATTCCAATCTGGAATGGATAGGACAAAAATCTGATTTTGGCTGCCAGTCTGAACACCGCCTAGAGCAGTGGTTCTCAAGACATTTTCAGCTCTGGTCACTCCTGTAAATAACTTTTTCATCCACGGCGCCCCTGAATTACATTGTTACTTTATAGCACCTTTTGTCATATTAACGGTACGTAAATATGTAAATCTTTCCCCCAAAGATAACAGTATGTAGAATTTTAATTTGTATTAGGACAGACTGAAAAAACCTTTACACTTGGCGTTTAACCACTTGGGAACATTCACCAAACATAGCCGTAGATCTGCTATTTTTGGTGAAGAGCCTTGGTGTACTGTTATGTAGGCTGAAAAGAAGTACAGTTTAATTCCGAGTATAGAGGGTCTACAGTAAGTGGTTAAACTGAAGTGACATTGATAAATTCCAAATACTTTAATCAAAGTATTCCACAGTAACCCTGGACTGTCACAGGCAGCACCCACTTTGAGAAACGCTGGCCTAAAGGGTCTGTGCAGAAGGGTATTACTGGTGGTTGTGAAAAGGAATGGTGGAGCAATAACTTAGCATGCGCACTAATGGCGGAGCGGCTGGGCTCCCATGTCACTTCTGACCATAAACACGAGGCCGATTATCTGAAGGGTTCAAATCTAGTCTGGCCTGACTTGGCCTGACCTGCCAGGGCCCAAACGTCTGGTGCCTCCCCAGACAGAAGAGAAAGCAGGGCAGCTGTGTTAGATTGAATCCAGCCCTGCAAAGCAGTTGGTTTTGTGCATATTTTAAACAGTTGCTTAAGTTTAACAGTTTTTGCTGGGACTAATGGCTGACTGTGGGGGCTTTTGTTTTCTCCTGAATTAATTGTTGCCTGGTCCACTTTTATATCTAGCCCTTAGATCGACTAAGCAATCCACTTTAATCATGTGGGTGACATGTGACCAAACACAGGCCAACAAACTGGCGAGTCGAATCAATTATTGATAATCGTAAAATAAAGATGACAATTAGTTATTCATGAAGCTGTATCCGGTCTGTTAAGCCTATAGCAATAGAAGTATAATAGAACTTGAATTGCCATTCAACAATGCACAACATATTTTTGAAGCGGTGAAAACCGCTTCCAATGAGTGGCTTTGTGTGTCCCACGCCCATATATGGTCATTTCAGTCCAGAATGAACAGGTTTTTTCAAAAACAAAATGTGTATTTCATGTCCATATATGGTCATCTCAGTCCAGAATGAACAGGCTTTTTCAAAAACAAAATGTATGTCACCTCATGTACATATATGGTGTCACGCCAGTCCAGAATGAACAGTTTTTTTCTGTCTCGTACGTCCAGAATATCAGTCCAGAATGAATAGGCTTTTTCAAAAAGCAAAATGTGTGTCCCATGTCCATATATGGCCATTTCAGTTCAGAATGAATAGGTTTTATCTGTCCTGTCCCGTCCGTCCGTCCGTCCGTCCGTCCGTCCGTCCGTCCGTGTGTAGTGTCCGTCCCGGTCTGATGATTGGATACTTTGAGGATTGGTCAAGCTTCACATGACAATTCGGCCCTCCAGATAAAATCATTCATTCATTCAGAATATAAAGAATGTATAGATCACAGAGTTCATAACTCTAGAACACATAAAAGTATAACCGTTCACCGCTTCACTTCGAACCGAGGTTTGATTTTTTCAATATGACTGTTGGCCATAGCAATGAATGTTATCCATAGCATTAAAGGTCAATCACGTCCCAGCAAAGTAGGTGACAATGATTTTTTTTTCTTCACGTTTTCAGGTCAGGATACCAATTTCCTCCAATCAGGAGAAAGAATCCAGATCACAATTTTATGATGTTCTAGTTCCAAAACCAGCTCAGTGGCCTTGTGGCCTGCCCTGAGATTGGGAGGTCAGGGTTCAATTCCCCAGGCCGGTCATACCAAAGACTATAAAAATGGTACCCAATGCTTCCCTGCCCAAAAGGGAAACAGCAAGACATGCCATCTCCGGGTTACTTCGCGTATAGTCAGATCTGCGTGAAGTGGACAGGGGTAGGCACAATAAGCACTTGCTTCTCCATCTTCCCCTTTTTGGCACGTTATTATGCCAAATGGACTTCACAGCCTGTGCCATGGACTTTTTTCTTTACCTTGAAATCATGTCTTGTTTTAGAATCTAGGTGAACAGACATGTACTTGTATTCAATTGTCCAAAAATGCTGAAAAATAAATGGAACTGAAGTGAAGTGGGCGGATGCCTTTTTAGGAGACCAGAAGCAGGTTGGAGTCTATTATTTCCAATGGAAGAGTTAACGTAAACACAGCTTCTGAACCATTTTTTAGCCCCATGGTCTAAATATAGAACTAAATATGGGACCCGATCGTCACAAGCCACACGATACTCCCAAATCTTTCATACTATAATAATGTTTTTTTTCGGAGAGACAAATGAAGAGAACATCTATTCTACTATCGACCTTTCTCTGTCCCAGCAACACTCTTGCCGGATGTAGCACCAGTAAACATAGGACGTGCGCAAGATTTCTATCAGACGCTGGCGCCCACTTAGAACAGTGGTTCTCAACATGTGGGTCGGGACCCAGGGGGGTCCCCAAATTATTAACTTAATTGTTTTCTCACTCAACAGTAAACAAACCAACATAAAGTTTAAGTGTATAGAGGGTATCTGCACATTTCTAAAGTGAACATTTAAGGACTTTTTAATAGCCTACTTCTAAAATGACAAATTAAACATTGGCCAAATTGTCTAATATTAGAGGCAGAAATTGTGAAAATAGCCGATCTACATGCTCACAACGCCTGAGCGTGTAGATCTGCTATTTTCACAATAGAACCGTGTTATACAAAATGTAATGCCTCAACTCTGAGTGCTCGTCAGGGTGGGGGGTGGGGGGTGGTCCCCAGTTAAAATATGATTATTTTGGGGGTCGCGGCCTGAAAAGGTTGAGAACTGCTGACTATTTGTAGGATTTGTGTACCATGTTGCCTCTAGCGGCTCCAATTGAGAATGTGTATCTTGCTATATAAAAAAATCTCTGCTAGAACTCACCATCAAGTGATGGATTTGGGCTATAAGTCCCTGCGACATACTAGCATCATGTCCAGGGGGTGTACTCTTGCACATGGCTGGAGGATGTACACCACGCTGCTACAGAAACAGGAGACTAGACTCCGGCCCTATGGGCCACAAGGTTGGTTGTATCCCAAGGTTACTTATACTTTCTTTTGGTTCAAACTTCTGTTCCAACAACCGCTCATCCTGTATGAGTTCTCTCTCCTGTTTGGATAAAATTCAAATCACAGCCTGAAAACATATTTTCTGTTTTCTAAAGAGCTGGACAGATGGGGAGACCCTGTTACTGTCTGAACAAACACTCAATAGCAACGATTGCTGTATCTAAATAAAATGAGCAGTAAAAGATACATTTTGGGATACAGTAGTTATCAAATCACAAGATTTGGGATTATATGCATTTTTCTAAAAAACTGCCACATGCAACTCAAGACACGTATTTAGCGTACAGTGATCGCTTCAAAACAATAGGTGACCTCTACTGACCATGTGAACAAAACATACCTAAATGAATGGTGGTGAAAATGTGATTGCAGCCCTCTCTCTCTCTCCAGATTCTGCAGGTTAAGCCACAGATCTGTCAAGACAAGAAAAGACAGGACAGGACAAGGGAAAGGTCCTGCACCCTACGTAGAGCCCAATCTACTAACAGACACTGAAATGGGGTTATTAGTCACGGTGAAACCAAATGCAATTGGCAATTCAACACTGTGGGCAATGTTTGTCAGGTATTCTGGAATGAACAAGCAACAGAAAAAGGAAGATGTTTGTTTTAAACTAGCTTTCTTCAGACGGTGCTCTGGTGGCGCAGGGGTTAAGTTCCTTCCCACCCAGCAGAGACTAGGGGGTTTGGGTCCTCTGTGGTGCATCTGGCTGGGCCAGGCATTCCAACAAACACGATTGGCCGGGCTGGGCAGGGTGGGACGCTAGGCAGATAGGGCCATCTTTGTACCTCCACTAGCGACTGCTACATGCTGGTCAAGGGAAACAGACAGAAGGGGTGTTGAACTTTGAGGAATAGCCTAGGCTCTGTTTTTAACTGTAGTCCCAGGTTTCCAGAAGGTGGCATACCCGTTTCTTGTTCTAGTGAAGTTACCCATAGCTCCATTCGATCAGCTCAGCAGCAGAATTGAACCAAAAACACATGCAGTATGAATGCTGTATATTTCCCAAAAATCGCCCGGGTGCTTAATTCGCAAAATCGATTTGATTCTCCAGCGGGTATTTGGTGCCCGGCGTCTGTTTGCGATACTTATTTATTAGAATGGCGGTCCATGTGCAAAACGGTGTCAGACCCCCAGCAGCTGTTTGCCCACTGTTTGACATATATGATATGTCATATTATGGGAGGAGGCCTGTGGTTCCAATACCATCCTTAGGCCCAACTAGTCCGAAGACCATCACGTAGTGGTCAGTGACAAGACTATACAAGTGTGTGAGGGATTCTGGAATTGGTATGACTAAAATGGGAGAAAGCAGGGAAGGATTGGCCCCCCCAAAAAAAGGGTGAATTGAATTACCTATTACCTAATCACTTGAAATTCTTGTACAGTGTTTTTCCACACGGTTTCAACTTGAATGGCATGTGAAAGATGTTTAGAAATGTAGGCCGAGGCCGAGGCTAATAAAGTACTGTATATATTGCATACACTTAAGAGTATGTACTATGTACACAAAACCTTTTGAAGACAGGGGCAACCTTTGAAGATTGATAGAAGTCAAAATTAGACTGGTATGGTCCTTTAAGGTCACCGTGTTAAGAGACACACTGACACAGGTAGAAAGCAAGTCATGCACTGAGACAGACAGGATCATTTGTCCTCGTAATACCAGTAGGCCATGTATTGACTTGTACTACGCTTGACCTTGAGGTTGTCCATCTGAGAGAGGATGTGGAGATGGGGAACTTTTGATGTTGTATAATCTAACACAGAACAGATGTAATAAGTAACTGCCCGTTTTGGGCCATAACATGACTATATGGGTGTATGAATCAGGGGTCAAGTACTCACAAATCATCCAAGTAATCTGATATAGATTTAACCACTTAAGCCCTACGCGGTACAGTAGAATAGCAAAAACAGCCCATCTACAAAGCACATGACGAGCTTGTAGTTTGTAATTGTCTCTATTTTTGGAAGGAGGGGAATATATCAATAAAAAAAATCCTTTTTTATTTTGTGACATACCCGAAAATTCGGATAATAATTTGAACATTTCTCCTACATGCCAAGACAGGTACGTCAGGTTGTGAGTGGTTAACTTTGGTCTTTAGCTCATGTCAATAATATAGCCTAGCTGGGCTTTTGGTTGTTACAGCAGAATTCTGAGCCCATAAGATCACAGTCCAGGTTCTACAGAATGTACTGTAGATTCCATTGTTTAGAATGGAGAGGCGTCACAAGACCCGCTGTACTAACAAACACATCCTGTGCAAATAGCCTGCCAAAATGTCATGTCGCTTGTCATGTTGAGACCACTTTGGACTACAGTTGTAGGCCATTTTGACAGGTTGATGCTGGTCCTGAAGAACATTGTTTTCATGCACACTACATGTTGCACGCTACACGTACATAGTGTACATGAAGTGGCCAAACAACTTACATATTTGATATTTTAATATCCGAATAAACGAGGGGGAATCAAGGAATCAAGGGAATCTATGACCCCTCCTTTCTTCCTCTACACCAAATGTTGCCAAAAATAGCTGAATGTTCACCCCAGAATATTGACACTATAGGGTTCAAGTGGTTAAAGTGCCATCCTCTAATTCAGAACAATTCTGAGACTACAGTTGCCTTTCAAATCCCACCAACACTGGCATGGTGCATGTGAACAGGAGTCCGTCTGCTTGTCTCCATGTCAAACTCATGGCATCTGCACTCTGCATGGGAGTACAGCCTGCCACCATCTCTGCCATGTACAGTAGCTGTCGTTTTTGGCACAAGCTCAAATATGGCAACAAGCTCGAATATGGTGCTATGGCAAACCAACGCCAAAACTGGTCTAGCGGGATGGACCGTCTAAGCTACGTGAAAAACCACAAATATCTGCATGTGCCTGTCGCACAGCTCTGCTGAGGACGCACACACCGAATCTCTGGGTGTTTGGGACCCACTCCCCTGATTGGTTAACGCGACCAGTCGGCTTAAATGTTTGGCTGAGCTTCGCGTCACGTTTGTACCGCCACGCCAATATAAGTGGTGACGTGGCGGTGAGATATGTGTGTTACGTTTGAGACTCCAACATATTAGACAGAATGTACTGTACAATGACTACATCAGATAAATGAGTATTGCACAAATGAGTGGGCAATGGGCATGTATTTCAAACGTGCATTGCTCCAGACTTACGTGGTAGGTGGAAAAGATAGATTTTGTGCCAGTGACCCCCGAGAGAGATTTGTCAACATTGCCAACATCTGTCGATATTGTTTTGAGAATAGCCATATAGACCTTTTTCCAGAGCGCTGCTGTGTAGCTGCGGTGCTGGCGCACAGCCGCACACACAGGTACCGCTTGACACCGCAGTTATGGCTGCTGCTCTGAGAAATCGCACTCGTAAATAGGGCTGGTTAAACAGTTCCTCTTTTTACTGGGACCCCCTTTAACCACCTCAAGGACCCCGGAAGTCCCCCTTGAGAACCAGTGATTTAAATGACCAAGGAGAAAAGGTATTCAAAGTATTTTACACCATATACAGTACCATAAATTATTAGAATACAGCAAAGGCAACCACAGAAAATGTCCCTCTGTTGTTTTGGTCCATTCTAGGGTCTACCAAGTCATTTCAATAGGAGGAAACACCAAAAAAAGACTGATTTGACAACATTGACATACAACACATTCATAAGTCATAACTGCATGCTGCCTGTATAGCTGTAGTCTTCTACAGTTGACCAATGAGACGCTCTAATAGGCTACAGTAGCTAAAGGGTTAATCACTTAAGTCCTTAAAGTCTTTAATATGACAATATTTGTGTATTAAATGAGTTTGCAGCAATGTATTCCCAATATGACTATACGTTGCGATTGAGTTTTGCCATGTGATGGGACTGAAAGCAAACCATATACGATAGAGATATCCCGTTTAGGTTATACGTCACATGGCCTCTACGTTACCAGGCAATGTTGCTAAACGGTTCTACAGTAGTACTGTCAGTGGGATTTCTCTTTTAGAAAATTCTGACAAGATGAGTTAGTTCCTTTCTGCTTCAGTTGGAATCAATCAAGCGAGGTTACAATCTGTATTCTCTGAAAGACAGCCAAGCTAGCGAACTAGCGGTTTCATGGGTAAATACAATTTAATGATGAATGGCTTGAGAATAGCAAATACTCAACGTGGTTAAAACCTGTGCCTGGTAATGTCTCCGAAACCCGCAGTATTTTTATTTTGGTGCAAGTTTAGCCATTTTATTCTAGGCGACATTCAAAAAGGTCTTAAAGTCTTAAACTTCCTGATACGTGCAGACATGCTGCACATGTTGCCAACATGACAATGGTCATACTGATTTGGTCTCTCACACTCAAGTTAAGCCATATTTATGCTTAGTTGATGCCTGTGTTGTGCACAAAAAAAGCTGATGTACAAGCTCACAACGCATGGCGCTGCAACGTGCTGTGAGCTTGTAGATCAGCTATCATTGCTGCGCGATACCCAAGCGCAACTGAGCATATCTCAGGCTTTTTTACTCTTTGCTGATGCTCGCCCAATGGCTTCCCAGTCAGGAAATCACAGTAGTGCGATCTGGCTCAGGCTGTACTAGATCGTAAATCGAATAAATCCACTCCTACTGTCTTTGACCCGTTCTTTGTTTTGCTCACATTTCTTCAGTGCCAAAGGGAGGAGACAGGGTCTGGCCAAGGCAAGGCGGACCGTTGTGTCTGTATCCTTGGCAGGCCGACACCAGGGAGTTCATAGTGGTGAACCATGAAACCATTAACGTCCATTCACTTCCAGTGTTAAAAAGCAATCATGGCTGAAAGGCAGAACACACAGCACTGAAATGGAATCTGCTGGATTCAAGTTAGGAATGGAATTCTAGGTCCAAAGCATAGGGGACCTTTCGCGATGCAGTTCCAGTGATTCTGTGTTATTCAAGACAGAGTCAAGGACAGGCTATAAAGCAACATGTATGCACTTCTGATTTGCCGATTTATTCTCAAAATGTAAAGCTTGTACAAAACATGCTGTAAATAAAATATGCATACAGCAATACCCTTTCTTCAGAAGAAACATATAGGCCTACTGAAAAGAATGCCTATGGAATAGTACAAAAAAAGGGCAGTACTCATCGAGTAACAAATTGAGCACAAAAGGTTACATACTAATCACAATTTTGTCAATAAACTTGGCCATTTTAATGTCCCGTTTCGACAGCCCCCCACAGTCATGTGTAGTCAGCGTAATCTGGACCTGTGGACAATATGAGAAGTCATGGTTTGCTGGCAAACATTTATAAAGGAAGCAAAACATAAATATTTGTGTTATAAGTAGATAGACAACAGAAAATAAGAAAAGTACAGTGGGATTCATTGAATCCAAGAGAACAGAAAAGAACAGTGTTCAAAACTGGAAACGTGAAGAATACAAACGGTACAGAATTCAGTGCAGAAGAGTACATTTTTCCACGCGCTTTTCACGAACCTCAGTGTTTTTGTTTAGTTTTTTTTTGTTTAGCTCAAGCGCTGTGAAGGCCCAGAGACCTGCGATGTGCAGCCACTTTAATAACGACTGGATTAGGACTGGAGTTCCTCTCACAGAGCCAGAGTTCCGCCACACAGTAACTCAGTGGCTATAGAGCCTCAAGCCTGATTTATGCTTTTGCCGTACCACGGTGTCGTGTGCCAAATATAGCAGACCTACAAGCTCACAGCGCGTCACGTCCGCGACGCGCTGTGAGCTTGTGGGTCGCTATTTTTGGCCGGCGAAACCGGGCGTACGACGCAGCATAACTCGGCCTTAATGCTGAGAGATTTTCAGGGACTCTCTTTGTCATATCAGCCACTACTTTTCCCCCTGAAGTGAGGAAGTGTGTGTGTGTGTGTGTGTGTGTGTGTGTGTGTGTGTGTGTGTGTGTGTGTGTGTGTGTGTGTGTGTGTGTGTGTGCGCACACTTGGGGGATGGGGAAGGGAGTGCAGTTATGTGCAGAGCTTTTCATAAGAAAAACGATGGGATTACGGTTCGAAGCTACTACTGCCCTTTTTCCCCCCTCAACTCCCTGTGTAGCTCTGAGTCGCTCGGCGTGTTTTGGGGCTTTTGAGGGGCGCAGAGGAGAGAACTCCCCAGTCTGCTGGCGTTGTTTGACATGAAAAATCTCACTTTATCCCGGGCTGATTGATCTGTGTGTGTGTGTGTGTGTGTGTGTGTGTGTGTGAGAGAGAGAGACCTCGAAAAACCTCAAATGAACCATATTAGTGCAAATACGGCAGGAAATGTGTAGACTCTCGTTGACGTTACCGTCGTATGATCTTATGAACTGTGATTTCAACATGAGCGTGATTTCAATGTGTGTTGATGACAGAAGAGAGATGGAGAGAGTATACTGGATGTCAAACCAGTCATAACACTGTTTTTTTCCCCGCCGTTATTATCTTTTAACATGGTTAGCTATAGCTTAGTGCTGGCTGATATCACTATATATTTTATGGAACCACCGTTGACATTCAACAGTCACATTTTCCTTCTTTCCACCTTCATCATTATACAATAGCACGCTTCCATATTATGCTTGTCCTTACTGAAAACAAATTGATTTACAAAGAATTAAATATAGAGAGATGATACAGAGATCATCTTGGTGAATCGTTTACCCTTTCATTGTTGAAAGACAGTAAGACACGTGAAAAACAAGAAGATTTTCAACGTTTCGATTGGAATTCTTCACTTTTCTCCTTAGAGATGTATCCATCACATTAGAGGACTCAAATGATCACCTTATTATAAACGTTGAACCATTCCGGATGATGGTTCATCTTCTCTGCTTGCAGCGCCACCCGAGACATGAAGCCAAACGCCTGGTTGAGAAAGAAAGACAGACAGACAGACAGAGAGACGGAATATCAGAAACCACAACTGAAGTCATTTCTGTCAAGTCAGGACTTTTCTTCAAAATTAAAACACTGAAAAAAGGCGTTTACGGTCAATCTAAAAAAAAAGAGAAAAAAAAGAACATCATTAGCCATGAATGATTGCTGACATTTTGAAAGTAGTGGGGTTGAAAGCAAATGTATCCCAGCCCTCGATGGTAGATACCCGCTCGAATTGAAGTAAAATTAATCACTTATGATGACAAACTCCGCAATGTGACAAGAAGCAAACATGGTGGGCTAACCGATGCTAATAATAGCAAAATGGAGACTAGAGAGGAGGGGATAAATGTATGATATACAATAAGCCTGATGTTTCAGACATTTAGCGGTCGAAGCCCACACCATAAACGGCATCGCTGCCATCTGACACACACACACACGCACGCACGCACGCACGCACGCACGCACGCACACACACACACACACACACGAGCTTGCGCACACGCATAAACACGGACGCGTGCACACGCACACACATCATATTTTTGGTTGAGGGGACATGTGGTTTTCTCCAATCACAGGCCATCCAGGGAGTGATTATGGTTATTGTAATTATCTACAAAGAGGAGAGTGAAATCCCTCATCATGCTCACCGTGAAAAGAGAGAGGAGAGAGAGAGAGAGAGAGAGTGGGGGGGGGGGGGGGGAAATCAGGTAGAGCTATTTGAGAGCAATTTCCCACTGCAATCTCAATTAAACCCCCTAAACACTTCCTCCCTGGCTAATTAAATCAACTGAACGTCCTTTGTTTACAACGGAGCAGCGCAGCGTCCAAAACCCGCCGCCCCGTCCAGCCCGTCTGACATGACGAAACACAATTACTCCAGGAGGAGGAAATTGAGTTTAGTCCCTTTTTTCAGGTGGAGGGGGGGAGGGGTTGTGTGTGTGGGGTGAGGGGGGGGGGGGGGGGGGGGGGAGACCTCCTGTGCCCGGCGCGGCGTGGCGCGTGTAACACGATCGGCCGCTTGATCAAATTGGTTATCAAGGAAGCCCATCTCTCCCGATCAATTTAAGTAATTGGCATATTCCTGCAACTTGACCCCGGCGGCACCAATTTGAGGAACGAGGCGGTCTGCTTTTTCTCAGCCCTCATTGGGTCTAATGGAGACGGTTAGGAAAGGGCCGTCATGTCAGGTGTTGTCCAAACACGTCCCCTCTCTCGGGGGGCCGGACCGGGGCTAATCTGTTGCCGGGGAGAAACAGAGTGACAGGTAGATGGATCCTCTGTGAACAACAGTCAAGACAGGCTTCCTACACGTTTCCTCTTAAAAAAAAGTTCAACTTCTATACTTCTGCTATTTTTATGCGACACCGTTGTACGACAAATAGAGCTTAAGGGATTAATCACAGTAAGTCAATTATGAAAAAAAAAAAAAGCTATTCCATCTTTTACATTCTTTGATAAATAAAAGATTTTAAAAAGAAACATAACGCTGATTATTTGATTAATCAAAGAGGTTATCCATTACTAATTGCTAATGATTGCAGCTCTAAACAAATGAAAAATGAAGTGCTATAGTGTTCCACGTTTCTTTTTGTATGTGTTACCATACTTTTCAAAATCTAGGGATTATCAAATTCATTTTCCATACTTTTCCCATACTTTCCAGACCTCCATCTGAGCTCTGTAAAGAAATTACTTACTCTCGGCCTGTATACGATCCAACTCGCTGTCAATTCAATCAATTCAACCAGTGGATTTTCTTCCAAATTCAGACACAGAAAACCCTTTTTGGCATGAGGGTTGTGTCATTTCCAATCCATTAAGAAATAATTGAGAATGAACGCTCTATCATTAGCAGATGAATTGCCCATTTCACATATTGAAGTTTCTTTTGAGTGAATTGATTCAAGCCGTGGCCGACGCTTTCCCCCCCCCCCCTCAACCAAACCGAAAATGGTACAACATAGAAACTGCTGGGATATTTTTTTCTTCCTTTAAGCACAGTTTAACATACACCATCTCATATATAAAAACCTCCTAATTTCATGACACCGTTTAGGCCCAACAGATGTGTACATCAACGGCCGAACGTAAATTGGAAGCGAGTGGAATGTGAAACATAAAACGGGCGTTCGACATATAGAATCAGGCCTGAAAAACACATCCTACACGCAGGGGTGTCACACCAAATTCTGGGCCCCCTGGGTACAAGGATTCACTGTGGGCCCCCCCATGAATGTTAACTATTGAAAAATAGCAGATATACAAGCTCACAGCGCGGCACCGAGTGCCGTGCTGCGAGCTTGTAGATCTGCTATTTTTGAAAAAATTGTGAAAATGTGTGCAAGAAACCTATGTTTCCATGTCAGTGATGCTCAAACGTTTTCATGTGAAGGACCCCCAAAATTATATGTATTTGGCCACGGACCCCCCCCCCCCCCCATCTCAAAATATTTAGTTCCAGGGTCCCCCCCAGAAGCAAAATTTGAGTCACAAATGTTAGCTTAAAAAAATACATATTCAAAGATTTGCACACATTTTCACGACTTTTCAAAAATAGCAGATATACAAGCTCACAGCGCGGCACCGAAGTTACTAGGGCCCCTCCACCTTGGCCCCTAGTAACTCAGTCCCACTTTCCCTCCCCTTGTGACGCCCCTGCCTAGAGTACATGTTCCTCCTCTCAGTGAGAGCCGACCCCTCAGGGGGGCCCGTGGCTGAGGAGGACTAGGGAGACACAATACTCAGAAACAGTGGTTGGGTGGGGGTGGTGGGGGTGGTGGGGGGACGGTGGGGTGAAGCCCCCTGTCTGTCTGTCAGCGCGCAGGTCATCACAACACAATCCACTTGGGGTCAGACAAGAAAACAACACCGCCACCACTCTCAAACTCCCGGGCTGAGGCCCTGATGTCAACGGAGGTCAAGGGCTTTCGCTCTCGGGCCCTCTTTGTTTAGCTTGTCCCTATTGTACAGGGGCCACACTTCTGGAGCCAACAGGTCAGCCAGCACATCCAGCCTGCCGTCCCTTCGTCCGCCCGCCCGCCCGCCTGTCCGTCCGTCCATCCGTCCGTCAGACCGGCCCAACAAGCTGTAGCTGTCACGGCGGGCTAATTTGACATGACGCTTCGCAGACCCCCGTCTCAAATAATCAGAAACACCCGATGGCGGGGCACACCCGCCCCCCCCCCACCCCACCCCCCACACACACACAAAAAAGCTCTCTACCCCCGCCCCCCCCACACCAGCTCTCCGATATGCCATTCCTCCGCACACTGCCTTTTTTTGAGGGGCCATTTCGCCTGCTATTACTGCGTGATTGTCATAAAACACTGGATGAGACAATTTGACGTCGGGAGCGGAGTGGTGTTCTCTCTCTCTCTCTCTCTCTCTCTCTCTCTCTCTCTCTCTGGGTTGCGGCCGCGGGGCTGCTGGAGAGCAGGCCTCAGTTTCAAACACATGTGTGTTATTTACAGATCGGTTTTCCACCGCCGCGCAGTCCAGGGGCTTAGGGACGCCTGCTCTGCCTGCCAGGAGTAAGTGCATGCAGATTGTGCCTACTCTTGGTAGCCTCTCGTGCACGCACACACACACACACACACACACACACACACATACAGATACAGTACAGTATGCGCACAAGCAAATGTACTGTATGTGTGCACGCCCGTCTCAACAAACACTCGACTATGCATGCAAACACACACACACACACACACACACACACACACTCTCTCTCTCTCTCTCTCTCTCTCTCCTATATTACGCACCAGCTCAACAACCCAGTGATTATCATGCGAGCCCCATCATCACTAGCACCAGCGTCAGCCCCCTGGAAAACATCTACTCCTCCACAGTGAAAGGCAAGAAGGCTGTGAATTGCACACCGGCAGCGGTGGCGGCGGCGGTGGTGGTGGTGATGATGATGATGACAACCACACCTCTTGCACTTCACATTTCTCCACTTTCCCTCCCCATCATGGCAAATTCAGCTGATTTCCAAATTGGCCCCGCGAAAGTGCTCCCCGTCAAGACAACGGGTAGCTTAAAGCAAACTTAAAAAGTTACCATGTGGTTCTCTCATGTCTTTTCAGTGGCGGGAAGGTTTTAGCGCGTGGGGATGTGTCACGTCATCGGCTTTAATCTCCTCGAATCATAACGGCACTCGTAGCGCTGAAAAGCGCAGCGAGGGGGGGTGTCGATTTGATACGCCTCATCAGAGGTGACACGCGTGCTCCACCGTGGTTATGAGGTGGTGTGTGTAAAATAAGTTAACTTGGTACCACGCGTGACAAATCCTTATCAGCGTCAGCTCCTATTTATGTGTGGAGTGTCATGTACCGTAATTCTCTGGTATGGCGCTAAGGCCCTCTTATGCAAACTCCTGTTTAACTACGGGGTTGCTACACAGGGGGGGGGGGGGGCTTTGGAGAGACACTGGGCCCGTCAAAAGGCAGCCGACGTCACAGCCATCTTGGTTTACCACAAGGAGCTGGGAGACAGATTATTTCACCTCCACAGTTTGGGCGCCACACCTCGCGGCTCCCCTCCGGCCGTCCTCGCGAGGTGAGATCAATGCGGTGCCTCCGGTTCCCAGGGAAAGTGCCATTTTGGAGGCAGAGGTGGGAACTGAACACCGCTGAGCCGATTACCCCCCGCTCACTCTCTCTCTCTCTATATCTCTGTGTAGAAGTGTGTGTGTGTGTGTAGGCCATGTGTGTGCTCGCATGGGCGCATGTGCGGAGCACCGTGCACACACGTGACAGTGTGTGTGTGTGCGGCCGGACACACAGACGCGCACAGCTGCACATGCACATGTGGTGTGTAACTGTGTATGAATATCGTTGTTGTCGGGTGGAAACCTTGTATGTCCAAAACCGTTCGTGTTGTATTCATCATTTTAAAAATGAATTAAAATAGTGAAAATAGCCGAACTACAATCACACAATGCCTCGCACCGCGAGGCGTTGTGTGCTTGTAGATCAGCTATTTTCACTAGTTTTGTGCAACTCTTGTATAATGAAGTAGGGCTTTAATTTAATTAAAAAAACAACAACTTGGAGATACGAGATTGCTGCCCGACAGTGACGATATGCACGTGTGGCCGTGTACGCGAGTGTGTATCCCCTTGCGTATACGCCGTACAGGGTGGAGAATGGAGATGGCCTTGAGAGTGGAGGCTTATCCAGGGGGCTCAGTTTTAGTTGTAGGACAACCTATTCAACACAAGCAGAGCAAGGCCCATAACGAGAGGGAGAGGCTTGAGAGGAGATTTGGCGGAGAGGGGAGCCCCCTGACACACAGTATAAAAAGGAGGGATCAGCTTTGTAGAATGGACCTGAGGGACCAGAGAGCCAACTGTCTGGGAGCAGAGCGGTTACGTAGCCTGGTTTCTCTGGAGCAAACGTTTCTCAAACGTTTGAATTTCACGGACCCTACAGTTTTTGTATGCATTTTTAGGCCAGTGGTTCCCAAACTTTTTTAGCTCAGGTAGCCAAAACTAGTGAAGATACTGTATATTTTCACGACTTCTTAAAAGTTATTTTTGGGTGAATTCCTTCGATTCCTTCGAAATTATTTTGAAAAATGTTTGAATGTGTTTAAAACATATATTTTTTAAATAATTAAAAAACAAATGTAGGGTTTGGGATTCTGTAAACGGTGCATTAGGCCATGGACTCCTATAACTGATTTACAGACCAGAAGTGTCCTCCTAACTATCAATAATTTGGCTTGGGAGTGGGACCCCCTGTAACTACACCAAAGACCCCCTGGGGCCGGGGGTCCAGGATGTCACTGCTTTGGAGCAACGGAAGTAAAGTCTCAGTAAAAAAAAGAAAAAAGAAAAACACCAACGAGACGAATTTTACCATCTTTGTGATGTGGCTCTGCGGTGAAGCTGCAATTTTGGTGTTGTCACGTTAGATTTTCTTGACAGTTTTATCATCATATCAAGTTGTGAATGTTGTAAACGGCTCGCTGTTTACGTATGCACGGTTGGTACAGGCTTTCAAAAGTCGAATTAATGCACTCTTTGAACACTTCCGAGGGGAGAGGCAAACGTTACGACAGAATTGCGCAGTTTCAGTAATTCCAAAGCCACACCTCTCTAATGGCTCTCTCTTCAGCTGTTCTGTTCTGTGAGAGCATGTCACAGTGATTAGAATCATTATCCACACCAATTAAGTCATTAAGAGCATTTTCCAGCTTCTTTGAAAGAGTATTGGCATTCAAAATAATACTGTTGAGGAGTAATTTGGCATTTTAGATGATTGGCACAAAACTATAATATGATGGAAATGATCACCGGTTTGACCAATTAAACTAAGAAATCTGATATTCTATATATCGTCGTTGTCGGGTGGAAACCTCGTATCTCCAAGTTTCAAATTTGTATGTTCTTTCGCAAAGTAAAGCCCTTCATTGTACAAGGCCGTCGCACAAAACGCCTCGCACCGCGAGGCGTTGTGTGCTTGTAGATCGGCTGTTTTCACTAGTTTAAATCATTTTTTAAATGAAAAATGCAAAACGAACGGTTTTGGACATACAAGGTTTTCACCCGACAACGACGATATTCTAGCAGGAGGTGTACATGTTTCAATTTGGAACAAGGTTAATTTCGATGTGTGGTGCTAATCCAACAACTATTTCATAATCATGAATGATGCACCATGAAGTGCACATTCCGAGATATGAACACAGGCCCTTTAAACTAGAATAGCTAGGTAACCTCCAACCTATTACTAGGGATGGGACCATATGACATTTTCATATCACGATTATTGTGACAAAATAAATTGCGATTTAAGATGTCATCGTGATAATCAAGATCCATTATCCTGGGGTGGAACATTTGCCAAAAAAATAGCAGATCTACAAGCTCACAACGCGTCGCAACGTGTTGTGAGCTTGTAGATCGGCAATCTTTTGGCAAAGACATTTGATAGAGAGTGAAAAAGAGACTGTATCAAGTACGCCAACAGACCAACAGAGGGTTTAAATGGTACCAGATATGCAGCTCAGCAAATAAAAGGTGAATTGATCCCAGTGCATGACGGAAGACGATATCACGATAGATTAAAACTCCACGATACGATTATCGCGAGTGTTTTTTATCACGATAAACGATAATATCGCGTATCGTCCCATCCCTACCTATTACAGGGCGAATGTCTACACAATGAAACTAAACAAATTAAAATAAAAACAAAGTTTCACCAACAGCTGTGCTGCTGCATTATCTCAGGGTGACAGATTAAATCCAGATTAGTTTTTAATCCACTTGCTGGATCATTTAACGAAGGATGGTGTGGGGGGGGGGGGGGGGGGGGGGGGTCAATCATTGTCAAATCTAGCTAATACTATAAAGGCCCTATTTGGGAGAAAAAAAGGCCAAATCTACAACCTCCGACGAGTTGTGATTGCGATGCGTTGTGAGCTTGCAGATCAGCTCTTTGTCCGGCTGCACACATCAGCTGACCTCCTGTGTAGTAGGCCGTGCTGTTAATCTGTGTCGCACGAGCATTTCCAACTCCCATCTACTAGAAATGTAAAGCAGATGGCCGTCTCTAAACATGCACAACATGGAGCTATGCATGTAAACAACATCAGTTGCTTTTTGGAATCCGGAATAATCAATGACTGCAACTTCAAATATGTGCGAATCAACCCCAAATGTACCCTGTGAGAAGCAGCGCCGGGGCCTGCAAAACGAAGGCATGGGGATGTTTCCGCACATGTTGATTGCTGGGGGATTCTCATCGACTAAAGCGGGTCCAGGGAAAGGATTTCACCTCTCAAACCCAATTAAATACTCCCAGACTTGACGAGGAAAATAATTGGCGTTTGCTCCTCAGGCCGCTGCCAGCGAGGACCCATTGTCCACCCGCATGGCAGAGGATAAATGACCACGTTGGGTTGTAACAACATTGCACCGCTTTCCACTTGCTGTAATCAAAGAAAAATAAACTGCACAAAGCCAGTCCAACTGTCATGTTCCCTTTGACTTAATTGGCAGCTGTGAGTGGCGTCAGCCTCCACTGCAGTTTTGCACTGTGGTGTAGCGGAGAGGCATGAGCATGGCTCTAGCACCCCCTAGAGGACGAGGAAGTGGGGGGAAAAAAAATAAAGAAACACTGTCCTCTTTGCAGAGAGGGGGATTTGCGCCTCTCATTATAAACTGGAGGAGGATCTGATTACTCCAGAGCCCATCACTGGGAGATAAAGTGGTGAATGGAAATCAGACAGCATGTCGTGCCTCATCTCCGTTCCCCTCCGGTAAAATTGCCATCGTGAAACTCCAGCTTTTGAGATTTTGTGAAGATGCATAGGAGGACGGAGGGAGGGTGGAGAGATGGAGAGTGAGAGGAAAAAACGTGGAGAAAGAGACAGACAGTTCAAATTGGAACGACGTGAACTCATCATCCTTACCACTTGGTATCAGCAGCAGAGACTATAGCGAGAAGGAAGGGGGCGAGCGAGATAGACACAAACAGATAGTGGAAAAAAAGACAAGAGAGGCGGAGGCATTGGAGGGTGGATAGGAAAAAAAAGGAGAAAAAAAGGAGAAAAAAAGAAAAGGAAAAGCACATGTAACCAGGAGGAATGATGGGATTGTTAGCGGTTTCTGTACCAGATGAAACATTTTAACCAATTTGATTGTTTGTGAAAGAAATCATTCTGATCAAGACCCCAATTGCTGCCAACTGGGAGCCTGTTGTGCTTCAGGGTAATGCTGCCTGACGTGCCGGGGTAAGAGGAGAGGGTTTAGAGCCAAGCGGAGGAGATGGGGGAGGTCAGAGCGCGCCCTGCGACTTCAAACGCGGGTGAAGTGTAAAAACAGAGTATGTTAGGGGCTAAAACAACTAACTACGGGATTAGAGGAAGTCCGCTAAGTGGCCTTGAGATGCTGCAGTTTACTTCAGCAAATACAAGGCAGGGGGAATATGGCCTGGTAGGCCGGCTACCAGACAGACCCGCGTCCAACAGCAATCTCTTTTTAGCGTTAACGACGTTGACACGATTTGTAATTATTTGAGATAGCTTGAATTATGTATTCATACAAATTGTGTAATGCATATGCTACTAGCCTCTATATGTACATTTTCTATATACAACAATAATAAATATGTATTAATTTATCTCCCATAAACTGCAGCCTCTACAGTCTACAATAAACTATAGATTGTATGTTGATTGTATATTGCATATTGTACATTGTTTCTTGCTATTTCTGTTTTTCTTCAGTGTAATACAAAAAAAAGTCAGGAAAAAATTTATCAAATGTGCAAACACCTGACAATAAAAATCATTCTTATTGTAGTTCTGATTTAACGCCTGTTCAAAGCACTATACAGGCGGAGTTTTCCCCACATAAGACAATATAAAAGACAAGCATAAGAAAGCACTCGAGAATAAATTACCACAACTTTTTTCTTAACCAACAAGGCATTTCATACTAATAACACTATGAAGGTTTTGATGTGTACCCCCACCCCTCCCTCCCAGTACCCCCACCACCATTCCATTTAAACTCACTGAATTATTTGCAATTTCTTTTTGACCTACATCCGTCAGGTACCTGGCTGGCAGACACTATGGAGCAATGCAGCCCAGTCAGAACTCCACTCTCCCGGGGAAGGCACTCCCGCCGTGTAAATGGCTACAATGTCAACTATATCAGTGGTTCTCAACCTTTTCAGGCAGCGACCCCCAAAATAATCATATTTTAACATTACATTTGATATAATATGGTTCTATTGTGAAAATAGAAGTTGCGAGGCGTTGTGAGCATGTAGATCAGTCATTTTCACAATTTCTGCCTCTAATGTTTGACAATGTTTAATTTAGAGGTATTAGCGGTATTAAAAGTCCTTAAATTGTCACTTTAGAAATTTGCAGATACCCTCTATACTCTTAAACTTTATGTTGGTTTGTTTACTGTTGAGAAAGAAACCAATGTTTCACATTAAGTTAATCATCTGGGGACCCCCCAAAATAATTTGGGGACCCCCCTGGGGTTCCCGAGCCACAGGTTGAGAACCACTGAACTATATAACTGCAAAGTCCCCGGGTCCATTCTGGGTCAGGCCATCTGTCCTCTGCCCCTGACCTCTTATACTGTCCCATTCATAGTCCAGGGCTCATCGCTATGTTGGCTTGTGGTGGACATTTGCATTTGTCACAGACATTTGTCACGGACATACAAAATGAGCCGGCAATAATATTACCAGAAACAAAAAGAGCTAGCCCTGAATGACCATAACAGGTCTGTGACTCTGCGAGTGTACAAAATGGAACCAAATGGACCCGGGTGGTGCTTGCAAATAAAACATTTTAGAACCTCTAGTACTAGTGCTATAGTGTCGTAGTAAATCTGTGTCATAGATTCGTCGTTGCCACGGACATGGACACATTTGTCTTTGTGCGGACATGTTGATGACCCCTGACTGTCATGGTCAAATCAGAAATGCTTTACCATTTCCATGAGATTCTTAAAATAAAAAAAATTTCATGTCAAGGACCTCCAAATGAATATTGCTTCAAAACCACTAAACTTCTTAAGTGCTGCATCTAGCGTTTCCCCCCACAGGGCAATGGGAGATCCACAATTTCTTGCACCAATTGGTTTTGTACTAATTCATTTATTGATATTTGGCTATTTGTATTGCTATTTTGCCATCATTATTTCCACATTGCTAGTATTTACTTAATCTATATGTATTTTTGTGAAATCCACACACTGTTGGGGAAGTACCATCATTTCACTGCCTACAGCTGTATTACTAACTGTACGTGACAATAAAGACAATAAAGTCTTCAAGACAAATACTAAAGGGATACTCATCTAACATAATACGAAACACGTGCATCGATAGCAGTCAGATGATAATTTAATTTTGTAAAAAAGGGTTCAAAAATGTTCCTTAATGCCTAAGCTAATCAGACTACACCTGACAACCTTCAACACAAAATAGGCCTACCCCCAGGGAGATAGGAACCAAAGACCAAGGAACCAAAATATGAAAGAACCCCACAGAAACAAGAGCAACCTGTCCCTTGCTACACCTGCAATCAATCAGCCTATAAACACACATGAATTTGTGCGCTTCCGCTCAAATTCATGAGCAGAGCCAGCTGTGCGTCTGGTGGTCTGTCCGTCATGATTCCCATGTAAAGAAAACTCGCCATAGTAATGTGTATCCCCTGAAAGACTCGAGAAGCTCTCCAATGTGGAGACACTGACACCTCACTCCATTTACATGACAGACATCCCACATACTGGTATGTATTAGGGATGGGACAATAAGCGATATTATATATTATATATATTATAACACTCACAATAATCGTATCGTGGAGATTTAATGTATCGGGATATCGTCTTCCATCATGCACTGGGATCAATTCACCTTTTATTTGCCGAGCTGCATATGCGCTACCGTTTTAAACCCTATAATTGATAAAAAGGTACTTATAATAATATAATAAAGTACTCGATACAGTCTTTTTTCACTCTATCAAATGTCTTTGCCAAAAAATAGCCGATCTACAAGCTCACAACACGTTGTGAGCTTGTAGATCACTGCTTGTAGACCACTGTTGTTCAATGAAGTATACTGTAAAATGTCATGTCATTTGCTGCTTTAAGTCCCGATCTGAAAAGGCATTTTCTGTTTAACAGACTCCTGCTACTGAACAAACCGTCTATAGCAGGGGTCTTCAACAGGGCGTTCGGGACCCCTAGGGGGTCCCCAGAGTTACTACAGGGGGTCCTCCAAATCTTTGAGTGATAGAAACTTTTTTGTCTCCTTTTTTATATTAACCACTTGAACCCTAGCGTCCATATTCTGAGAACTTTAGCCAAAAATATTTTTGGCAAAGAGCTTTGGTGTAGAGGGGGAAAAGAGCAGACTAAGTACAGAGTGAAAGGTCAAGTTTATTAACTGTATTACTGCCAGATGTTGTTATTTATTTATTGGGTTTTGTGCCAGCAAAAGCACCTTACCTTTGCGATGTTATAGACAAAGATGTATTCATTTTTTTTTTCATCATTATTATTTTCTTTTCTCCTTAAATAGGTGTACTTTGGCTATACTAGCAGTAGAGGGCAGCCTCATGCAAGAATGAATGTGAAATGGCCGCGGTAGGCTACCGTCCGTCAAGACAGCTCAGTCGCTACAGAGCAATAGAACGACAGCTAGCAGCCAAGAAGTGAATTTGGACATTATTGATGTTTACGTGAGGTGGAGATTTCAAAGCAGGATTACAGGAGATGCTTATACTGTACACACCCGCGCGACCCCTCATCAGTTTACAGACATCAAAACAAGGTACAAAAGAACAAGCCAAAGAACGTACTATTGGCAACGCGCCGCCGGGAAAAATGGGGCGAACGGGAACGTCCAAAGCGGTAAAAGAGTTAAGTATTGACAGTTCAAGTGGTTAAATATCTGAAAACACAAATTGACATGAATCCAAAATACACTGATGATTGTGCTGTCAAACAATTAAACTATGTCGAATCTATGAACAGGTTGTGGGGGTCCCTGCTTCATCCTTCTCTCAACTAAGGGGTCCTTGGCCTGAAAACGTTGAAGACCACTGATCTATAGCAATGCGTACTATTTAACACTTTGTTACCAAAATAAATCATTACCTTACCTTTAATTGCCTAGCTCTACGTGTTCGTATATCATCATTTCATTATTATTACTTTTATGTTTCTGTTTCTGTCTTTCTTTTTTATTTATTCATGTTTAACTGGGAGGACCGGGTGCACTTGAATTACACACAGCTCAACGGAGAGAACATTCCTGCCGCCGTTATTACTGTCTTTGTTGGCAATAACTGCAATAACTGTAGAAAGGTTAAGACAAATGTAGTTTTTATGTGGTGCTGCTGGTGCCAGTTTAGGTCAAATGTGTGTAATCAATCTTAGCAGACACAAGGAGACCTAAGAACACATGCACGCACACGCACGCACGCACACACACACACACACACACACTTTGTATAACCATACTTTTGAGGACAACATTTTAGGCCACAAATGTATTAATGCCATTTTTGCTATATTAACTGGTCAATTGGTGTCTTTTTGTGCGCCCAGGGTTACATTGGCCAAGCTTCACGGGACACTTAAAGATATTAACTCATAAATGGCACCACTCACTTCACACTGTTTTTTCTACCCCTCCTGCCCAACACTCCCTGCCGCCCCCAGCCCGTAAGTGTATCCAAATGACCAATATGACCCTCCCCGCCCGGCTACCCTCCCAAGAACACGGGCCAATTGTGTTCGCAGAAAGCCGGATGCACCACGGTGAATTTGAACCCACAACCTCCATACATAGTGGTGGGCAGGGACTTTACCACTGCGCCACCTGAGCGCACATTTTACCTCTTGACTAACAAAGGATGTCTCTTGTGAGGACCAAGAGGAAAACGGTCCTCAAACGACGATTTGTCAAATTCTACTATACTTATGGCGATATTTGCATAGTAATAGAAGCACACACACACACAGACACAGACACACACAGGTGTGTCTGACAGGTGTGTGATGTCAAGTGGACACTACAGTTTCCAGTTGTCATTGTTCCTGGAAAGCTCAATGCATGCTGTGTTACTGATGCAACTCACACACACGCACCTGGTTGAAGGTTTTGAAGTGTAATTCTTTGTAGATGGCGTCGCGCTCCTCCACCTCCACCCAGCCGCTGGCTCTGAGCTCCATCAGCAGCTGCTCTCTGTCGGCCGGGGACAGCCAGTGGTCTGACGCCTGGGGAGGGAGGGAGGGAGCACACACACACACACACACACACACACACACACACACACACACACACACACACACACACACACACACACACACACACACACACACACACACACACACACAAAAGAAGACAAAAAGACAAGAATACATTTGTTTTCATAGAACCTGATGCACATTTTTTCTCTCAACGTGGCATTGTGGTAGTTTTGCTATTTGGCATATGAAGAAGGGATAGTTAAATTATATATGTTGAAATCATGACAGAGCTCTATAAGCGTAATAATAAACGAAAGAAATAACCTATGGCATCTACTCTCTCACACAAAGCCAAGGCTTGTGTAATGTACCTAAATGTCCACTCGGTGGCGGCCTCACATTACAATCAGATCCAGATCTCACGATGGGACAAAAGTGGGTTGCATAAAATTGGTAACAGTGTAACGAAAAAAGGCAAAATCGTTACACGTGATTCTTTATCACACGAATGTTTAGTATAGTGCAACAAAAATAAGACGCAATCGAAGAAACGCACACCTTAATGCATGCAATAGTGAGTCACCACCACTTAACGTGTAGCCTACAGCTGTCGCATGGTCTTCCATCTCTCGTAGAAAGTGCATCCTTACATAACAGTGCGGGACACAATGCGAACCTTCTTAAGTTACTATAGTACACCTAATTGTTAGGCTATAATATTCCAGGCAATGTGTTGTTCAGCATCGGCTATTATGCTACAGTTACTCAAAGAACTGATCTAATATCACTCACCATTTTAGATGCAGATCTACAGCCCGCAGGTATAAAAAGCGAACTGGCCAGCCTCCAAACATGACATGATGAACCTAATATGCAGCTGTTCCTAAACATTAACCCCAACATACCACTGCTTCTGCGGTCAACTGTGACTAAACAGCTTAAGCTTCTTGTCCATGCACACAGTGCAAACTGCACTGCTTGCTCTCTGCCCGTGTTTAATAACAAACCTCATAGTGGTTCAAAAATATTGCCTGATGAAAAATGCCAGTGTTCTCAAACATTTTCATGTGAAGGAAGACCCCCAAATGAATGGAAGCTGACTGTGGGGCCAACTCCATCACTATATTAGGCCTCCACTCCACTTGAAAAGGATTTTGTAACCCAGATTTGTCAAGATTTTAATTGGCAACATAAAACAATTGCAGATCTACAACTTAAGCTCACAATGTTGTGAGCTTTTAGATAGATCTGCTATTTTTCGGCTATTGATTTTTCTGCCATATAGATCTGCTATTTTTTGAAAAGCCCCCCTTCCCCCCAAGGACCCCTGGGGGTCCCCAGACCCCACATTTTGAACCTACACAGCAGATTCCTCAGTGTTAAAGCTGCAATCTGGGAGCTTATTTGAATGAATAACACCTTATTTGATCCAAACCATGTGGTATGTTAATACAATATAACTTGCACTGTGGTCTCCATACTGTTCCTTGGAGAGATTTAGACCCTTGTGATGTCCGGTAGGACACCTCGCTCACAATGAGGCATTTTAGAGCGTAATGAGATGTAATATTCATAATTATGCCCAGGTCTAATCAATAATCATGCTCTAAAGTAGTGCTGGTCATGATCAAGCATTATGTTATTAGGCAAGTATGCTGGGTGTGCTGGCCGGGCTACATCCAAAATACTATGCTGCATATTGGTGTAGCCTACAAGCAAAACTACACATCACACAAACTGGTACACACAGGTCAGAGGTCATCCACACATAATTTATTTTTACAAGAAAATAAGCAGCAATCGTTTAATAAACAAAACAAATGCATTTACACATTCAAGTCCTCAGTGTTCATTTACTTATGAGTGTACAAATGGAACCAATTTGGCCATTATATCCTATCCTTATCGTTGTTATTTTGCTTTTTTTTAGCACAGTATTGTGGACCTTACCATACTTACTTGTTCCTTTGAGTAGTGTAAATCTCACAGCTGACGTTTGTTAGTTAGTCCCAATCTGTGATTTGTGAAACAGTGTAAAAGACCCCCCCACACAGACACACACACACGCACGCAGATACTAGCACTGTGTCCTGACTCCTAACCAATTATCAACAACATGTAGAATTATCATGTTTAGGTATTATCATTCTAAAACTATGTTCTTGCTGTTCTACATACAGTACAGTCAGCCAGTTGAATACATGTTGCAGATCCAAGTTTTTACCTTTACTTTTGTGAAATATCCAAGACAATTAGAATGTTATGGAAGATGCTTCTTAACGTGTATTATACGGTCACCAGCGTTTTCGCCTATGTTTTTTTCGCCTACATGGATATGGTCTTTTCGCGTGGCACTTTCGCCGTGGAGGAGAGTGTTTTCACCTAACCTGTCTGGCCGTTTCGCGGCCGTTGAAGAGCCATCTCGCCTGATAGCATAGGCGAAATGGCTCTTCAACGGTGGCAAATTGGCCAGACAGGGTGGGTGAAAACACTCTCCTCCGCGGAGAAAGTGCCAGGCGAAAGGACCAAATGTGTAAAGGTTATAGGCGAATATGCCTGACACCTATTCTACTGCTAGTTGACCCATTCGAATACTATTTAATCTTGTAAAAATGACCAAAATCAGTTGTGCTGACGTAGAACTTTAATCCATGGTAGTGTCAAATAACCAGGAGCATCGAGCACATCCACAGACCATTTAAAGGCAGGTGCTGATTGCTGAACTCAAAAGAACACTTTAGCTCTATAATAAAGTTCTATAACTTTATTGTGGCATCCACCAGAAAATATGGCGTTTCGAGTAACACTGGTCTGAAGAAGAGCAATGTTGCTTGAAATGCTGATTTGTCTTATGGATACCAGGGAGCTACAGTGTGCACTACAAACTCATCTTTTTGCCTTTGTTTAGTGTCAAATAACCCCTCTTGATTCTTCTTGGACCCTTACGAGTCTGTAACTCAGAGAGAACAAATGAAACCCAAAGCCAAATGGCCCATTTGTGTTCATGTAACTCACAGAGGTAAATTAACACTCTGGACTTTACAGTGTAGGAAATCATTATTTACATCCCAATCAAGTTTCAAGTCCATTCAGTCCTGATGCTCGTGTTCCTGCCCTGGAATCAGCCAGCGTATACTGTCCGTGCGTAGGATGGCGTACACTGTAAAACCAGTGATGAAAAGTATAGAGAACACCAGCAGCCAATCAATGCTCTTCACAGGAACGCTGGCGAGGGGCCCCAATAGGTCCGCCTCTGTCACGTTCTTGTCGGTGCTTGCCTCGAACCCTGGAGGAGGAAAACACTGTCTATTTACCATAAAGGACCAAACCTCTGAGGCGCCGTACAGACATTTGCGTGAAACATCTTCCGCGTATCGTCTGAGAATGGCCACTGGGAGCGCCGTACTAATGCATTGTCAATGGAAGGTTGTTTGGTGTTTTGTCGTTGCCGTGTCTCTTGGCCAAAAGACAGGCTGTGGTTGAGCTAGAGACACGGCAACGACCAAAAAACCAAACAACCTTCCATTGACAATGCATTAGTACGGCACCCCCAGTGGCCATTCTCAGACGATACGGAGAAGATGTTTCACGCATATGTGTGAGTCCAGCCTCAGGCTGACAATGGTCATTCTCTCTACTATTATTGTTGTCATTACCACGTTTCTCTTATCCCTCTAACACAGTCGAGACAGCTGACCATCCACCTGGTTCTGCTCAAAGTTTTTTGCTCAGTTGCTCAGGCGGAAAATGTTGGGTCTCTGCTCTACTATATATAACATAACTTGAGACAACTTTGAGTTTACATTCCTTTCAATTAAATCAATTAAATTCATTGTGTACCTGTCTGATTGCATATGAAGGAGGAGAGTGTTTCCAGGGTTCTGTCTGTGTGGTTGAAGCGGGCCATGGGTTTGACTCCCTGGAAAAGCAGTATGTTGGGCACTGCCACGGTGCCAAACCGAGTGGACAGACTGCCAGGACACACAGCCACACACAATATGAGGATCACTGCTTTTTAGTGTTGTGCCAAAACAATAAAATGTACAGGTTATTTATCCAGGATAATATTTAAGCAACAACTTTGGTTTTGGTGTATTATAAGTTGTAAGGGAAGGGCTAAAAAGAAATCAAGTCATGATGGCACTTACCTACAACATGGACAGTATGTCCTGTTACACCAGATAATGAAGACAGCTGATGATAATAAACACCCTCTTCTTCCCTTTTATAACCTTTTCCATTTACATTTTACTTTAAATATTCCAACCATTATTATAATAATGATTATTACTACTAAATTGTAGTTTTTTCCTTTTACCCATTATGACATGTCACATGCTGCCCTGGGGTGGGCAGAGAGGAGGAAGGTGAAAACACTGTTAAGTCCATTTACCTGCTGTGTTGCGAGGCGTCCAGGGCCAGGAAGTGCATGCTGGGAAAGACCCGGGGCAGGGCGTTAAAGTGAGGAGCCAAACCGGCAGAGAACTGGCACCAGGTGGTGAAGAACAACACCACAGAGCACTCTGTGCTGTTAGCATTGAGGAACTCCATCAAGTCCTGGAGGAAACGGAGAACAAGACATGCATCATTTAGTGAAACATTTTAATGTCAAGGTCCGGATGCCCAAACGACTATGTTGTTAGTGACTGGACACAACGTTGAGAAGCATTCATCTAAACCACCGGTTCCCAAGCACTGCATGGGTCGGGAGCCATTTTTATACGTTTTGTTTTTAATTAGTTGAGAGAGAGATGAAGCAGGGACGCCCACAACCTTTTCATAGATTCCATATCAGTTCATTGTTTGACAGCACAATCATCATATTTTGGATTCATGTAAATTGGTGTTTTCAGATATTTAACCACTTGAACCGTCAATACTTTATAAACTTGACCTTTCCACTCTGTCTGCTCTTTTTCCCCTCTACACCAAAACTCTTTGCCGAAAATAGCCGATCTACAAGCTCACAACGCCTGAGCTTGTAGATCTGCTATTTTTGGCTAAAGTTCACCGAATTTGGACACTAGGGTTCAAGGTGGTTAAAATAAAAAAGGCACCTGTAGTAACTCTGAGGACCCCTAGGTGTCCCGGACCCCCTGTTGAAGACCCCTGATCTAAACAGCATAGTGCCAGCACTGAGCAGCAGGCTGTCTTATCACATGACAACAGAACTACCTGTGAAGCGTCCAGGACCAGCACGGTGAAGTTGTCCATTCCTGTGATGTTCCTCTTGTCACAGGTGACCTTGTAGGTCTTGGTGGTTTCTGTGGAGTTCTGCTCCTCAGCGGACGACATATCGTCTGTGTGCCCCACCATCTGCAGGATCACCTAAAAGCACCGAAAGCAAGGAGGGGTCAACCGTTGTTATTATGCAATCCAATCGGTATCTTTTGTTGCCAGGGGAACAGATTTTGATGTCTGACTTAATGGCAGTCTGAGAAGCCCAGTACCAACTACTACACACAAAAGGTATACAATGTATTGAGTCGAAATACATGTCCATACATGAAAGCTGGATAGCATTTTTAGGTTTTATAAAACTGATTTACTGATTTAATAGGCTCGTGGTCTACCTAGACCTACGTTATTTTTCTAGATTGATATTTCTATGCATTTGATGTATTGTTGTTGATGTATTGATGTATTACCTGCTTTTTGTATTGATGAATTTATTATCTGCAGGCTGCTTATTGTACTTTCCTCTGGATTAAGAGCGTCTGCTAAATGCCTAAATTGAAAATTGAAATCTGTAAATCTATTTGAATAGTTAGTGGCAATTCATTTGCATTCGCCTTACTGTCTATCACAGGTCTAATTAGTCCCTGGGCTGATCAGATCTCCAGAATGACAAGGACACCAATTCATTGTAACTAAGGATACTGAGTGAGGAGTCGGACTGGTTATTGGATTGGACTGGATTGAAAAGCAATGCTTCAGAATGGACGGTAACCTGCTCCGTTGTGTCCGTGCTTGTTTCCTCTAGGGACAGTGCGGGGGCAGCACACTGCGCGTCATTGTCGTCGCACGGCGGGGAGAACCCTGACTGGAAATCTTTTTGGGGGAACAGAGATTCGATATGGGATGGATTGATGGGAGTTTCAGTCCCCATCAAGGCGTCTGCGATCTCGGCGGTCTTAAACTGTCTCTTAGGCTGAGACTGAATCTCTTCCGCCTCCACGAACTTGGGGCTGTTCTCCAAGTCCTCCGACAACTTGAATTCCGGTAGCTCGTCGTTTTCTGTTAAGGAAGGGGCGAAACAATAAAGAAGTAACTGAAGTTATTCTGTAATCTGTAGACATCTTGACTGCTGATTGACAGTTATGTTTTTGTTTAGTAAGAAGTTCCATAATGGACCAAAAGTATAGCAGATGTTCTACTCCAGAACTACACCAGGTGAATGAATGAAAACATGCACACATTCAAAAGCCCCCAGTCTCGAAATGACAGCACAACGAGGGGGTTCAGTGTGGTTTGGTGTTGTTTGGTGTGGTGTGTGGTGCGGGGAAGTGGAAACCGAGCATAAGACACCTCGGAATTGACAATGAGCAATGAGCATTTTGTGTGTGAGTGTGTGTATGTGTGTGAGAGAGAGCACAGTTGTGCATTAGAAAGTTGTGTAATAAACCCAGCCAATACCATGTAGTTATACACTTACGCGATAACTGAAATGTTTTGTGTTGCTCAAACTGAATATCCTTTTCATCTATGTTCAAACACAATAAATTATAACAGTGACATGATGGTTTAGTAAGTTGAAAGCAGTGTTCATTTTGACAGCAAAGTCAGCTTTTGTCTTTTGAATAACACACCATTTAGTTTTAGTCCTGTCTCCTTGATTGATTGATTGATTGAAGACTTTATTAGAAGTTTGCATAGGAAAAAGTAGTTTCATGACGGTACAGTTCACTGGTACACGGTCTACTAAAAGGAGATCCTAGAAAAGACTAAGCTTATTTCCATAGGAAACCATTGAAGTATCTCATATAACATTGAATGACAGACGGATAGAACACAGTAGTCTGTCGACTAAAGATCAACATATTTTTTACCTTAAAGGAGTAGTTCACCCCCAAAATGACTTTTTTTCTATTGATTAGTCATGCCATGGAGACTAGAGTTCAATAAAAGATTTTAGTTTTTTGTCACATTCCTAAGACAAAAATGTGATAACAATAAATTTACCCCCATTCATTCCGGATGGTGACCCGCTTCGAAACGGGTCACCATCCGGAATCAATGGAGGTAAATTTACTCGAATCAAATTTTTGTCTTAGGAATGTGACAAAAAACAAAAAATATTATTGAACTCTACTCTCCATGGCATGACTAATCAATAGAAACATTTTCATTTTGGGGGTGAACTACTCCTTTAAGGCTAAGACTAAAATACTTTAGTCAACATAATTAACACTGGTTGAAGGAGGAGTTAACTGTTTTTCTAGTTATCTCAATTCGCTATGTTTTGCTAGCAAGCAGCTACAGTATGTGACGGGTCGGCATATCTTACCTTCTTGTGCAGTCACAGGCGACATTTGTAGCCAATCAGAAAGATAAAACATGAACAATAAAATATAAATAAAACTGCATTTACGTAAAACGTTCGCCATTATTCAGCAATACGGTCTATTTCTATCCGACACTAGGAAATCATGTTCCTTTTCCAAGACAGGAACAAATGTTTCGTAAGTAACCAAGTTGTCGGAACGAAAACAGCACGGACCACTACTGTTATTATTTTACTTCCGGGTCATGGTCTCAGTGGCGTGGCGTCAATTCAGAAAAAGCTAAGGTATGGCAACATGACTGGTGTCAAGACACCAGTCTGTTGCCATACCTTAGCAACAGGCATGATACATTTATTTTAAAAAGTTATCTCTCCCCCCCTTCTTATGATTTCTACGGTTTCTTGGGCTGGATATGGCACCCTGGATTTTATTGTTCAAGTGCAGCTAAACTTGGCATGTTAGTAAACGTGCCACAATTAACAATAATGCATTGCAGCACCTGTGCAGCTGACCTGCGGAACCTGGGAATATACCATTTTGTGGAGAGTATAATTATAATACCTTGTTAAAGTGACTATGTTGTAAACTTTTGCATTTGGAGTTATTTTACTGTAATTTAACAACATAATAACCAGCACAGATAGACAAAGAGACATCATGGATTTAAAAGTAACTTTTATTTCCCCCCCTGGGGCTGCATGCCCCTGCCACAGGCGATTTTAAGGGGTGTCCTTGGGTGCACTTGCACCCCCTGGCCACCAGGCGGCCATTTTTATTTTATTTTTACTTTTTTTGTAATGTAACTTTATTTTATAATTATTAAATAAAACAGTGATCGTGGTTTGTAAAATGTGCCAAAAAGAGAGGAGGGGCAAGTATTTCTGTTGTTAACTTGGCAGACTTGGCAGGCACTATGGGTGGTCTGTGAGATTAACACCATATAGGCATTTTACAGATTGAGAAAGAACACGAAATTAAACTGCAGCAAATAATTGATCAGTATGCAAGTGCCAAAAACCAGAGGCTGAAGTTCATTGTGTAATAAGGATGATTGCTTGATTGCTTGATGATTAACTTGATGTTTGGATGTATATGTCCTGTGCTGCCTCTGCCTGCAAAATGTAAGTAAATGAATTTGCTCATGGTGTCTAGAAAAAGAAGCACCTGTCCTGTTTTGCACTTTTTTTTGTTTATATTGTGTTACATTTGGGCGTGCGGAATTTTTTTTGAGGTAATAGAAGTACTTGGTCTGTCTTGCACCCCCTGATAAAAGAGGCTAGAATCGCCTATGGCCCCTGCCATACCCAATTGACGCCCCTGGGTCTCAGTACAGCAGTATAGAGGCTGTCATTCATTTCTATTAAAACCTACTTACCGGTAGTTATTATAATTCTATGATTAAAACCTAACAAGCGGGTTTATGCCTAGCCTCTATTAAATTCTACACACTAAAAATCCTATGCCCCCCCCCCCCCCCCCCCCACACACACACACACACACACACACACACGTCAGCACACACACACACACACACACACACACACACACACACACACACACACGCACACACACACACGCACACACACACAACTGGAGCTAGTGGTTAAATCATTAAATCTTTCAGATATAACAAAGATTTTCATATTTATACAGGTGATATGTTGTGTATTAGTACATTTATAGCTAATGTAATATGTTTTTATTTAGCCTATTAATAGAATATGCATTGCATTAGGAGGACCTACTATAATTTGTTCAGACCAGAAGTGCACAGCACAGGTGTTTCCTCTTGTGCTACTGCTGCATTGTGAGCTTGTAGTAAAAAAATAATAATAATAAAAGAAAAAGAAAAAAGAAATTGAATATTTTTTAAACATATGGGGGTCTACAGACGAATACAATGTTAATTAGGGTGTCCTTAACATGAAAATGTTTGAGAACCACTGGTTTAAACAAGATTACACAACAAGAGCAACTACACTTTGGAAACAAGCCCCCAAAAACAACAACCCTACCAATATTTACAAGCGACTTTAGTGGCGTATAATATAATAAGCAGATATGGCAACACTTGCTAGGGCACCTGAATTTCTAGGGCACAATAAAGGGTCATCTATCTATCTTTTCTTTATTCTACAGTATCCAATGGTGTGTAGCCTAATTGAATGCCCTGAGAAATGACGTGTTGAAAATGTTCTTTAAAGTTTCAAATTTATTACACAACTTTTGAACATTCCACAACAATCATGCAAGAATAAAGCAGAATATACAAAGGTTCAGGGGTTAAGGGGCGTAGGTGATTATTACACCACTGTGATCACATTTCCCTAAAGACACTCAGAATGGGAGAGGTAATCTCTATGAAAGACTGAGGTTAGTCTATAGACCTTGGAAGAGAGAGGGAATGTAAAGGAAACCACCTTTGCAAGGGGGGTTACTGGTGAAAATGGAAACATTAAAACAATAATTCACATTTATACTTGTTATAGCCCATGCATAATGAGCTGCCATTCCATACGACTTTCATCACCTTTCCCTCGTCCACATAGGAACTAAGATTCATAGCCTCAGTGCAACATACACATTCTACAATAAGTAAGAAAACTGGTTAAATGAAAATGTTACGGTGTTCAGATTAAGCATACTTTTGAAGTCCTTTCAACTCATTGTTACATTTAAAAGGAAAAGGATATTTCTGAGTAAGAGATTTATTCAAGTGTTTAGATACAAAGTATTGTATTTGTAATGTTAATATGGTACTAGCAGTATTTGTTATTACTTTTGAGAATGGAAACCACCCAGAAGATCATTAAACACAAAACAGATCAAATGTTTACTGATTATCTACAAATGTGGGTTGAATGGGAATTTGTGAAAAGCGGACAGAGGCATTGAACCACCTTTCTCTGGTTGAGGCCAACTCATCTGTGTGTACCTATACATTTCGCATTATATCAGAATAGAATCACAAAAATGTGTGTAAAATGAGGGTAAGAAAATCGACTATGTCCATAGTCCAGACAGAGGCTGGCACATTCCAAAATGCACTAGCCACATTCACTAGTTTGCCAGCCAACTACAATGGGACCTCCAAACAGTGGCTGGTTACCAGCCAAAGTGGATGGTGTGTACAAAGCTTCCATGTTTGCTGGTTGATGTCAATGTCCTATTCTGTTAATAACCATTCAGACCTAAACATGATATAAACCAAACTTCACAAAATACACATTTAGCTTAACGTGCCATAACAGCAATCATATTTACAGTAAGAAATATTAATATTGGGTGATATGTCCAAATAAGCTACAGTCTAATTAATGAAAAGAAAAAAGAAAAAAGAAAAATGGATTATTGTGCCACAAAGTAAAATAAGAGATGAATATAAACAAAGAGTTGGTTATGAGTGGTGACGACGGCAGGAAGACAACTTACATTGTGACAATATACAAATGTATGTGTTCAATTTATAATTGATATGTTCTTAGTTTTTTATGTTGGATACACATTTCCTAAGCAGTTCACTAGTCTCTTTTGTACTAACAAATTGATACTAGCATTATCATACGACAGTGGTAATATGTGCCTTGTCAATTACATGTTACATACTAAGTTATATTTCAAGATTAATTTCATATTTTCTTTTAATGTCCTGGTTTATCAAATACACGCTAGTACATAAATGTTGATAGCTCATGAGTAGAAAACATAACATTCTTTGGTATTGGATGGATATGACGGCTAATGTGTTTCTAATAATACAACCAAACTCAAGAACACCAACATATATTGGTTTGACAAAATAAGTCCTAGAGGGTCGTGTACAGATTAAGTATCAAAATACAATATCAAAATTGAGAGTATCAAATGTAGCACATAGCACAATACAACCAATGATTGCACCCAAATGTTTGAATGGTGAATAATGCTACGGTTATGCATGTGTGGGTGAAAAGATGACTCCGTAAATCTCACAGGGTATCCCATCATGTCAGACCACTGTCCTTTAGGAATGAGCTGTTAGCCAGATCAAATTTACGGACTGATTTGCCAATCTTAAGTGTTATTTTTAATAGAATTTCGTTGACTTTGCATTCAATTCTCTCTGGATTATATCAGATTGTCTGTAAAACGTAAAATGCAAATCATAAAAGCCATATGTTTTTTGGTTTATCTTCAGCTGTGAGGATGAATACAATTTGTTGAGGCCTTAGGTTGATGTCAGTACCTCCATATAAATACTGTAGAACAGGGGAAAAAACTAAATTACATAAACAAACAAAAAATGAGAGCAATACAACTGCAGTCAGACCATTACATTCTGGATCACTGATTACAGGGACAATGTCATATTAAGAATACTAATCTGTTAGTCTTCATAAATCTGACACACAGCAGAGATCATGTTTCTATTTCAGCAACCACACTCACAGCTGGCTTGTTGGCTTTCACTGAAACCAGTGGGCAATTCCACTTGGGTTCAACCACTTAAACCTCTGCATCCTTATTGTGGGGACGGCTTTCACAGAAAATAGCAGATCAACAAGCTCACAACAATCACAGGGCGCAGTGTTGTGAGCTTGTCGATCTGCAATTTTCAATGAACGCTTTCCCCAAAATAACAGAAAAGCCCTGGGGGACTCCAGTCATCCATATGGGGTTCAAGTGGTTAATGAAGACCACAAACAATGCCGACATATCATTGTTCACACAATAGAGGTATGAAAACATTTCCTCCTTCAATGCAAATCACACCTGATGAAGGAAAAATCACACCCGTGTGAACTGAGCGGTGGTTTACTGTACTCTACTGTACCTAACTGTACTGTACTGTACATATTCTGTGTTCTATATCTATGAATTCTATGTGTTCTAGATCTATGAATTCTGCCCCCCCCCCCCCAGGCTAGTCTCAACAGCACCCTCTTACCCTCCCCCCCCCACCCCCCTCCCCCCTTCCCCCCTGTGTGTGTGTGTGTGTGTGTGTGTGTGTGTGTGTGTGTGTGTGTGTGTGTGTGTGCCTGGCCTGGCCTGAAAACAGCGCCCCTCCCTTAACATGTGTGGTCATAAAAGGTACTACAGACAGGCTACATACAGACAGACAGACACGGACGGACGGACGGAGACAGACATACCCACACACACGGCCACGTATAGGAGCGTTGTGACCACCGCTCAAAAATGTTTTAGATATCCCTTTAACACTAAACACCATATTGTAAGGTGTTAAAAGCTTTTAAAATGTTGCTTTAGCTTTAGCTTCAGCATCAAATCAATAATCATGACTTAATTGCAAGTAAATGAGTGCCTAATTAATATTTTACACATGAGGCTTGGAGACAGTGATAAGCAACACATATATCCTTTCCTTGTCAGCACTACACAATATCACCAACATGACATTATTTTTTATGCTGAATGCAATCTAGACATTATGCCGTAAATGGAGAGACAGCTTTAACTATTTAACTTCCCTTTTGATGTTTAAAAATACTTTCTTGAAGTATCTCTGTTGAAATAAAACATGATTTTCTATGACATCCAACTTGATTTGTAGACATTTCATATATTGCAGAAGCAACATAAAATGTGTTGTTTGATGATGCAATTCAAAATAATATGTTCCCCCCTAATTGTTCACAATTTTCCAGCACTCCTGGTTATGTTTTGTGTCCCACCATGTGCTCTCATGTGCCTCAATGACATCTGCATGCAAGTGACACTCAAGGGACAATACTTTTCAGAATATGAACAATATAAATGCTAATTGTTATCCTTTCAATTACCCACCAAACCTTCAAAAGGCAGTTACAATACTGTGTATATGTTAGGTGCCCAGTGACAGCACTGAAGGCCTGAAAGTTCAGGTAACAGGCACACAGATGACATCAACAAAAGTAACAAAAAAGAGAAAAATTAAATAAATCCACATCTCTAGTTCTTGTAGCTGACTAGGACTCAAAATAAACACGGTTGGTATCTGATAGCAAGTTGAAAACATGCGTCTGTCATTCCATGGTTTGAGGGGGTAGACATAAACGCAAACACACCAGCTCATCTACTCAGTGGCTGCTTTCTCTTTACATAAGGGTTCACAGATGCCTTCTTTGTGTGGCAGGGGAAAGGGGAAATTCGCTCCGCTACAGGTGGTACTGTAACCCAGTTTGTTAAGGCGGGACAGGCTCTTGATACTGCCGGGGGGCCTTCCGGGACTAACCTTGTACCCCGCGGCCTTGGTTGTACCGAGCGGCCTCCCTGGGCTAGTCTTGAACCCAGCGGCTCTGGTGGTACCAAGAGGTCGTCCCGTACTGGTTCTGTAACCAGCTAGCTTTGTGGTTCCTGCTGGCCTACCGCGTCTCCCAGACTTTCCCGTAGCCTTCTTCTTCTTGGGCACCTCAGACGGCTGATCGCCGTTTTTGATCCCTCCCAAGTTTCCTTGCGGTGGGCAAGGGTCAGGCCCCAACCCTTCTTGTCTCTGGCAGGCCATGGATTTGTGGGAGTTCTGGCCCGGTAGAGGAATGGGGCCCAGCGTCATCTGGAGGGACGGCGGTGGAGGTGGGTAGAACTTGCTGGACTGAGACGTGCAGAGGTCAAAGAGGCTGGCGGGGTGGTGGCCGTCCTCTGCCAAGCATGACGGCCTGCCGCTCAAGCAGAAGTCATTGGTTGTCACCTGGCGCATCATTTTCTGCCAGGGAGGGAACATGGACAAAGTCATTAAAATGTATTAATATCCACTGTAGCAACAAATGGCGTGTGGGGTGGGGGTAACTTTTTCTTTCTGGACATAGTTCACTGATGATTTTAAGCTCCATTTTGTAATTTAAAAGGGTAGGCCTAAGTAATATTCTTTGGTTAAAACACAAAAAGACATTTTCTGATAGTAATCATTGTTTTATCATCCCTATGTGTGAGTTCTCTCTCCTGATTGGATCAAATCGGTGTCCCGAACTGAACACGCATTTTCTGTTTTCCAAAAAGCTGGAGACTGGGATAGCTCTATAACAATGATCAGAATATAGAGCCATTTAACAACCATTTTAACGAAATGAGAAAGAAATAGCTGCACTAAAATCTCACAGATTGTCTTTTTTTTTTTTCATTTTCAGATGAGACATGACATGCAAAATAGATGAGCTGGGGTGGTTAACAGCCATGAGCCTCCTGGCTTCTGACTAGTTCAAACACTTTCTGATCACGAGGAATCCTCAAAACATATGAATTCTGAGATTAAATGGGAATTGGAAACAATTTGCTTTGCATATGTCACAAAGAACAGGGATGATAAACTATCAAGTCGGCTGCTGCTGCTGCTGATGAGAATAATGCCGTTCAGCTAACTGTCAGAAAGGGGGAGGGTACTCCACATTGTATTATAACAAACACCCAAGTTGAGCATCTGGATTTCTTTCCGTCAACTTAACAGCCTTATAGCGGCACAATGCCTCCTGTGTAACACAAATTAATAATGCAGCACTATTTTAAACAGCTTTTGAACAAAGGCATCGTTTTCGCATAAATGAGAACATTTTAACATACCTATAAGGGGGTTTAAATCGCTTTAAAATAGGAACGCAAAAACGTACATCCTATGCAGATAAATAATTAATCTACTACTGCGTTTCATCTGCACAAATTACAATGCAGAGGCCATCAGACAAACAACAAAAAAAAGCATGCGACTATAAGAATAGCAGTACTGTACCTCGATTGTTTGCAGATCATGGAAGGCAAAGGGTTAAAAGCAAAAACGACACATCTTTCATCCTTCAAAACACGAGTGGGTCGAAATGTTCGAGAAGAGCCGAAAAGCAGCGGCGAGCGGCGGCGACTACACAACGCTGGATCGCTCCAAAACGTGCATTAAATGCACAGATTTCGAGGGTTTTGCTTCCACAAGCTCCGCAGGTTTAGATAAGAAGAAACGCAGCCATTTCCCATTAAAAATTAATAAGACTGGACGCCCGTCTGGGCATGCGCAGAACATCCAGACGGGAATGTATATTAAGGGATTTTCCATCCGTTCGTTTTAGTATGCGGTGTCGCTTGCCGACAAAAACTGATCTACTAATACAAGCTTGATCAGTTACCATGTAGATCAATGACCTTTGCAGTTCAGTAACTTGTAGATCAATTTTTATTCATGCAAGTGTACAGTCTTGCTTAAAGGGCAAGGCATACAATCCGGCACATGCCATTAATAATTGAGAGAAAAACAGCCTTAAAGCACATTCTGAAGAATTTATTTTTCAATTGTAATTTAATAAATAATATTGATTCAGTAAAGACCATGGTATTTCCTTATCAACACTTGGCTTTATTTGGTGACAGAAGTAAAAACATATTACATTGTCCAGGCTTACTTTTAGAGATGTCTGTGAGAAATGACTCAAAAATAATTCACAATCAAATGACAATTATCTTGCATTCAACATCTGCAGATATCTGAAAAGGCGAATAAAACTTAGCTCATTGTGGTTGTACACAAACTTGGAAATCGAAAATGTCTAAATATAGAGCCTAAAATTATTGACAATTCAAACTGATGCCGGGGAAGAAACTAAGAAGAACACAAGAAGAAAATATGCCCAACATTTAAACAAAAGCAAAATATGGTAAAGGATGGGACACAATTAAAAATGATAAAATATGTTACAAAACAGGGGTGTCGCACCAAATTCTGGGCCCTGAGTACAAGGATACACTGCAGATCTACAAGCTCACAGCTGCGAGCTTGTAGATCTGCTATTTTTGAAAAATCGTGAAAATTTGTGCAAGTCCCCCATCTCAAATTATTTAGTTCCAGGGACCCCACCAGAAGCAAAATTTTAGTTACAAATGTTAGCTTAAGAAATACATGTATGCAAAGATTTGCACACATTCTCACGACTTTTCAAAAATAGCTGATCTACAAGCTCCCAGCGCGGCACTCGGTGCCACGCTGCTAGCTTGTATATCTGCTATTTTTCAATAGCTAAAGTAAGTAAGGCCCCTCCACCTTGGGCCCTAGTAACTCAGTCCCACTTTTCCCCCCCTTGTGATGCCCCTGGTTACAAAACATCCACAGACATATCGTAAAGGTGAGACAGGTGACAGACGGAGTAGGGCGCCCTGGGTCTGCAGGTCTTCCTCTACAACACTTTGTATCTGCCCTTGCTGGTTGGCTGGTAGGAATTTTGCTGCAGAGAAGAAAAACAACAAATAAACATCGAGACATCCGTTATGACAGTCAGCGGTGGAAGACAGAAGCACTCAAGATTTCTTAGCAATTCCACCACTGATAATAGTCATGCCTTCTGTTTTCAATACTAGGGAATTTAAGGAGCCCATTTCTACTAGCGCGACGTGAGGCAAGACTACAGCTGCTATGACGCAATCGCAGTTGCGGTCCAAATCGTTAAGCAAACAGCCGTCATCGACGGGGTCCCTCCCCTTTTACTGAACGCTTTGGTTCCCATGGAGACGCGTCTATACAGCAGACGTTTTAGGCGCAACGTGGAAAGGGAGCTTCTGGCGTAGTAGAGACTGCTGCGACGATGATCAACCGCTGATCATTTCCGGTTACCATTGTCATCTGCCGTAGCCTTCCAAAGCTTAAATAGCCAACTATGTCAGAGCTCAGAGGCCCACACAGACTCACGATTTACATAACATAATGTAAACAGCAGAATTTGAACCAAGTGAATAGAAACGTTCTGTGAAAGCAAGGATGCAACCACTTTTCACTGTCAATATCAAGCTCACTGACTATCGATTTGAAGAGGCATTGACACATTCATATTAACTTCTAATGATCCTTAGGTATTATTATTATATGTATATGGAGGAACATTTTATTCCCCCAAAAAGTGTACAGTGCTCACATGCAGTTTTTCTGTGGACACACCACACAGTTCATTAATTATTCTAGGTTGCGACCTTAGGACCACCCACTTCATACATGTTTCATACTGTATGTGCACTGAAGCACTCTGCCGTTATTTTTATTTTATTTATTGAGTACACACCAAATGCATATTTGATATGGTTTTGTTATTTGACATTTTCCTTTTTTCTCCTATGACGATATTTTTTTCTTTTTCAAAGTGCTGTATGTAGAACAAGGGTCATCAAACTTTTTGAAATGAAGTGCCATGATTTTATTTTCTAGATAATCAGTGTGCCATGTCAACATAAACTGTAATGACACCCCATCAAAATTCGGACATATTTTGATTGTCAGGACATTGTTATAATGTGCTATGAGTCTAAAAACCCATCTATCTCCCCGACTCCCTCCCTCTCCAAAGTTCTGCATTTTAATGAATGTGCGGTAGAATTATGTGCAGGATGTAATTTGATGCAAATTAGGTGACTTAATTAAATTGAGATTGTTTAAAACAATATTTGATTTTAAAATAAAAATCCTCTCTCTCACACCTCTGCCAGTGTGCCAATGATCAGACTCCCCTGTGCCAATGTTGGCACCCATGCCTAAGGTTGCCTACCCCTGATGTAGAAGATACTGAGAAGTTATTTATATGAAGTAACGTGGCAGCTACTACAAAAATGCTGTTGGTGTATATAATATTCCAAGATCATATCTGCACCTGTACATATGCTGATGTTCTTTTTTTTCTTTTTTTTTTTTTGCTCTTTTTTGCACTCTCTCTTCTTCTTTTTACAGGTTTATTCTTCTTATTGTTATTCGTTTTAGCTATGTTGCTGCATTGTCTGAAGGAAGCCGAACAAAATATGTTTTACCCAAGATGTAACAAAAAAGCACACACTTTGACCTTGAACCCTAACTGCAATTCGTGGGAGCCTGTAGGCAATAGAAAGTCATTTTCCCCACTCTTGTAAAACTGTACTGTGATGTGAACATAAGATGAAACTGGAGTTGACTTGTAGCCTCACCACAGCATTAGACTACTCTCGCTACCCGTCTGTGTAAGGATGGGCATCTCGGGAACAGGAATGCGCGGCAGCCATATTTTAAAACACTTGTCCTATTAATAAAGATGGCTTAACCAACAACAATGTTGGTGTGACCATAGCTGCAAACAACGTTTTACATGCATATGTAGCAGAGGGGCTCAGAAACTCTGGCTGAAGACCAAAAGTCTATTAGGCTAGTGGTGAACATAAGTAAGTTTAAGTAACATTACATGTGGATAACACGAGGTTCCATCTAGTATCTAACTGATCTATTGTTACTTTCATAAAGGATATAGACCAGTATACGTTTGCTCTCTGGATAAACACGTTTTAACCAAGTACTTACTTATCTGCCCAACAATCAATACCAAAATGGCTGGGAAAAAAAGAGCACTTACTAATCTGATGAGCTCTTCTTTGATGAGCCTGGTAATTTCTGCTTTGGCCTTCTGTACTGCCAGTTCATTTGCACCTGTCAAACAAACACATAACTTTAGCATGTACAACAAAATACAACAACACACTCTAGGACTGCATCAAAGGGGAGTTTCATTTACTCTACACACAACACAAAATAAAATAAAAAATGCAATGAAATGTACGTTAAGAGAAAAGTAGTTGAGTTATTTAGCACCTGTTATTATTATTAACTAGTAATTATTGTCTCCTACTGTATGTCATGAAACAAGATTTCACTTAAAGGCAACATTCTTGTAATAACATTGTTAAAATGTCAAAGCACTTGTGTAAATACAGCCTCTGTCATGCCTCTCCTCTGAATTTTGACTCTCTAAAAGCTTGCCACTCCCAGTATCTCTTTACCAACATAGATGGCATGAGCTGAGGAATGGTGAACATTTGAAGACGGATACCTAGTTCATTTTCTGTGGACAGGTCAACAGCTGTGTTATTTTGCCAAAGTATTTAGCTAAATAATATTGTAACATTTTATGGAGTAGCAGAGTGTGTAGAGGCCTCCTGGGAATGGGAAGGTCACTGGTTCGCCCCCGGTCCAGCCAGTCTGTGTGTTGTAGTGTCCCTGAGCAACAATCTTAAGCCCTAACTGCTCCCCAGGTATTGTATTAAATGGCCCTTCCCCACTGCTCTTAATAATTAATATGGATGAATGCAGAGGTCAAATTTGTTCTCTGCACACCCCAACAACAAATAAAGGCGACACAATTTACACATCTAGCTTGACAGTGATCCTGGAACCCACAAAAACAGAGCAAATTTTACTTGCTGGTGCATATGGTTCATGCAAATTTCCCATTTCAAGCCCCATTTTCAAAATAGAAATCCGACCTATAAGTTCACAATGCGATGTGTTGTAAGCTTGTACATCGGCTATCCTCTGTATTTTTGGCATGCCCAAAACAGGGACAGCAGGTTGAAATGTTCAGTATGACATCCTTCATACGCACTTTCAATAGCCAGGTAGATCTTGCGTTCCCCTTCCTTGGGTTCCTTCCCTGGGGGGAAGTAGGTTCCTCTAATGGTGATGGCAGCCTCAGAGTATTCACCAATCCTCTGGAGGGCTTCCTTGGATGTTACCTTCCACCTGGCCGTCTGGGAGAAAACACAGCAATGACAAATGCAATTTAGTTCCACAAATTTGCTCTCGCATTACGGGATGGTGGGATTTATTTGAGGACAACCAGGTTAATGACACATTTCTGACTTAAGTGAAATACCAACAAAGAAACTTCACTAAACCAATGTGATGTGTTGCCGGTTAAATTCCCTTCCATTTGACTACAATTGGCTTTCAAAGTTTACGGGACCTGGGTAGGTAACCCGGCCTGGAAGGGATATTCGCTCCGAGGAGAATACTTTCCGTTTCGCTTTTACATAATCTAATCGAATGTTCACGGATCTTCTGTATTCAGATACAGCAGAAAAACTGGCTAAAATGTCTACACTTGAAATTGCACACTCTATCAAGATAGAAATCATGACAATAAGACAAACATGATGTCTTCCTTCAACGCATTCCAGAGTGTCTGACCTGTGGGAAGTCATTGATCTCCAGCTCTTCTTCGTATCTCTTGACGGTCTCGGCCTGCTCGGCCGCCTGCCTCTCCTCCTCCAGCTTCTCCACTGGGATGTAGTTGAGCTTGGCGTTGATCTTCTCCGCCAGCTGCTCGGCGATGGTCTTCGCCGACACCGACGGAGCCATGATGGTTCCGCCCCGCAGGATGGCGTTAGTGGCCTGCTGCATCACATCCTGTCAGGGGAGATACACAGTGCTTTAGCAAGTTATTTTAAGCGGTATATTTTTGTTATAATACGTGTGAAACAGTCATATAGTAATAATTGCTAAAGAGTGTTTGTTCTGTAACAGGGCTTACCCCCGTCTCTCCCATTCTTTAGTAAACAGAACATCCAGGTAGGGAGACCAATTCACTAGTTTGCAAATCCCGCCCCATTCTGCCCTGTTACTATGATGGGACATTTGACCCTGGGCAGATTGTTTTTATAGTGGCAGTGAATGGGATTTTTTAATGTTTTCATAGCCTCATTACAGCTATATAAAGTACCAAAGGAAAAACATCTAGGTGATATTAATAAAAAGGGAAGACAAAGGTACAGTAGTTACATTGCAAAACAGGGGGTTTCCCTGAAAATATATGTTTTAATTTGTTTAATCCCAGTGGGACAGAATCACTATTGCAGATTCTTTTATAGTGGAAGTGGATGGGATTTTTTTTTCCTTCATAGCCTCATTACAGCTATATAAAGTACCAAAAAAAACACATCTACGTGATATTAATAAAAAGGGAAGAAAAAGGTACAGTAATTACATAGCAAAACAGTAATTTCCCCCCGAAAATATATGTTTTAATTAGTTTAATCCTCTGGATCAGAGAGAGTATAGAAATAGAAAAAGAAAGCGCATTGCATCTTGGGTAGGAAGAGGACAGGCTGATTATAGTTCTCCTCACATTAATAGGCTGGCTTTTCGTAATTCTGCCCATTTAAATTATATGTACCCAATCGTGACTCTTAGACCATTGATAAGGTCCATGTGAACTAGTTTGTTGAAGCTTATTCGTTATGATGAGCGAGATCGCTTGCCGTCGCTATCACCTCCCGCGGCCGTACCGGGCGAACTCCGTGTCGCGCAGTGCGGACTGCGGACAGTTCTTGAAAGCCACATTCAATATTCTCCACTGCACAAACTCCACCCCCGATAGCAAAAAGTGAATGTTTTTTTCTGGTTGGCCAGTCAGGGAGTCTCAGGGACCAATCAGAAGGCTGACAAACGGTGAATTGCATCCAATAACAAGAGAGACAGCTCATACAGGATAGAGAATAAACTAAAATGACTAAATTGGTGGAACACTGTCAAATGTAAGCTGATAAAGGTTCTCTTCTCAGTAGGTACAGTAGCTCTTTAACTCTTTTACTGCTTCGGACCTTCCCGTTCGCCCCAATTTTGACCCAAGCGTGCTGCCAATACGGCTCGTTCTTTTTACCTTGTTTGATGACTGTAAGCTGATAACTGGTTAACTGGCGCCGCCGTGTACAGTAAAAACACCTCCCGTAACACTGCTCTCAAAAATCCACTGTACGTAAACAATAATGGAGTCCCAAATCACTTCCTGGCTGTTTTCTGTGGATCTGATCTAGAAATGCATTTCTGTGCTCTGAATGGATGGCAAGCGGACCTAACCCTTCATTCCTTGCATAAGGCTGCCCTCTGCCGCCAGCTTGGCTAAAGTACAAATATAATACATCCAATGAAAAAGAAAATGTTTGGAAATAATTAATAGATCTTTCTGAGCTGGAGAGACTAACACTTTTTAGATGACTAAAATATGACTAAAGCTATAAAATTGTCTGTGTCAAAGTGTGTAATGTGATGTCAGCCCACCTGAGCCTCAGCACCCAGGTTCTTCTGTGCGTTGATGCGGAGCGCCAGCCTCTTTGCCATCTCCAGCTTCTGGATGTTTCCGGCGGACTGGTTGCCCAGGTTGGCCAGCCCACCGGCAGCAGCCACCGCCGCAGCCATGGCTCCCGCCTGGCCTGCGGCCGCGCCGGGAGCAGACAGGTCCTTCACCCTCTTCTTGGAGTTGAACATGCTCTCGATCTGCTCGTCGATCTAGAGGACGGGAGAGAGAGGCGGGGGTGGAGATTATATCGGTGCTGCGACTGTCCATTTATTATTTATCTTCTTAGCGATCATTCTAATTATTCATTTTTTGATTAATCGAATAACCCATTTTCTTATTTATATACACAACCACGAATCGATTAAGCGGTATTATAGTGTGTTGTGCAAAAATAGCAACAATAGCCGATCTACCAGCTCACAACGCCTCACAATCGCAACATTTTAAGATTAATAGAGATTATTGATCACTTATTAAATTGTTGATTATCAAATTTGTATACAATTGTTGTATTTGCTCTTCTATGGAGTCATTTTCTAGATCCTGTACTTATTTATTTTTTACACCATTTATATTTATTTTATTCAATGTGTCACTCACATCCAGGGCTCCGTCCTCATCGTCGGAGTCCTGCAGTCCCAGAGCAGCTTTCTGAAGCTTCTTCCTCTCGTTGGCCAGATGGTGTTCCGTCTCGTCAAACTTAAAGCCCTTCCCTGAGAAACCACTGCTGCTCTTGATGGTCTTGCCCTCCTGGGGGAGTGGATACAACAGTTAAAGAAAGACACAAAGAATGAAAACGGCAGTGTTTATCTTCACAATGTAAAGTGTCTTGAGATAACTTGCTGTGATTTGACACTTTAATAAAACTGAACTGAATCTTTAGAAATCTGAATCACACTTGCTGTTCAGACTAGATAAAAATCAGATTTCAATCTGGATAGGCTAAAAACATCCATTTCAATAGAACCTTCCTGCTCTCGTGATCATACCGCTTTCTGCTGGTCTTTGAAGGATGCCCAGAGTTGTTCCAGCTCAGTGGGGACAGGAGAGGCAGAGAGCTCCAGGGCCTTTATGATCTCCCCACAGTAGCGAACCTGGTCAGGGGTTATGAAGGTGTAGGCAAATCCCTGGGGAGAAGACATGGGGAGGAGATCTATTGTTAAATGTACAATAAAACACCAGATAGAAAGTGTTTTTTCAGTCCTTTTGCTTAATCTTTCCAAATGTTCTAATCACCGTTTTCTGGACACAAACGACAAACGTTTATTTATTTTTTGCAAGTGAGGTGTCCCGAACCTTGTTGCCGGCGCGGCCTGTGCGTCCAGCCCTGTGGACGTAGTCCTCGTAGTGGTTGGGACAGTTGTAGTTGACCACCAGGATGAGGTGCTTGACATCCAGGCCTCTGGCCGCCACTGATGTGGCCACCATCAGACGACACGCTCCGTTCTTAAAGTCGTTGATGATGCTGTCTCTGTCGTATTGGTCGATACCTGCCAGAAGGAGGGGTGGTTAGTGCCGACCTGACTTGCACTGTACTTTAGAGCTCTTCACGGGCCCCCCGTTTCCAAAAATACTCAAAAGGGTCCGAGACACGTACGGGTTTGATCGGTGTTTTTATCAAAATCACTCTGGGCTGGGTCGGAATCGGTCACATTGCCTCGGAACTAGGGTCTGTCTTTCATTATGTGTAATACCCGAGTGGATCCGAGAAGACCCGTTCTACTGTGTGACTGTGTGTCGCGCTGCACTGATGAGGAGAGAAAAACGCAATGAAGTGCTGTTTAACTTGTGCAGTGTTTTAGCCTGGTTTAGGATCACATTACTGCAGCGCAACAAAACAAAAGTTGAGCTACGCTGCGCAATGCATGCGTATCATACTGCAGGGCAAGCCAGCTGCCAGGCTGATAAGAAAACACTGGCGTACAATCATGGACTCCTCTGACAGTGTTGTCCTCAACAAGGTGATAGCAAAGCTTTAATCATAAAATGGTTGGGTCTCTTGGAATCTCGGAAATAATCGGATTTCGGGATAAATTTCACTAAAGGTAAATGGAAAGAAAGTCGGAACGGTACGAAATTCGGCAGAAATTGGTAAGGGCTACCCGGGTTTGGTTTTGTCATTTTTATAATTGTTTCGGAACAGGTCGGAATCTGAACAAATTTGACAGGCCCATTTTGAGACCCGTGAAGAGCTCTACTGTATTTGGTACTCTGTTGTCGATCTACAGCAAATCTCTAGCCAGTCTACGCAATGCGTGGCGACGCACGAATGTTCCCCACAATGCTGGGTTTCAAGTGGTTAAATCGTTATTCTGCAATATCCCACCCATGAGATTCAACTCAGTTTTCACACTAAAACAACGTATTTCCAGTACCTCCGTGCAGAGACATGCAGGGATAGGACGCCTTCATCAGATCTTTCAGCAGACCATCTGCATGCTCCTGTTTGTCCACAAAGATGATGACAGAGCCTTTCTCCTGGTAGTGTCCCAGGATCTCCAACAGCTTCAGGAACTTCTTGTCCTCCTCAATCAAGAGCTAGGCAGAGAGAGAGCAAGAGCAGGAGAGAGCGAGAGGAGCAGAGATGTGATACGATGCATTCACATTTTAGAAAACATTCAAGCTTATTACTTTACTCACTGACCACTAAAAAAAACATATATTATTGTTCAAACATAAAAGGAAATGGAACATGGTTAAATTCTACATAGACATCTTCAGGGCCAGGAACGGACCCACCCACTGTACCAGACAATGGGATAGTTGATGTACATTTTACACCATTTTGAGTCTAGAGGTCGGGTGGATATAGGTGTTTTTTTCTCTCTTTTTCTTTTTTGTTATAGATAAATGCAGTCCATTAGATCCATTCAAACGTGTTTTTCTCTTTTTCCATTAACAATGAAAACGTAAGGTTTTGAACATGTGTATACCTGACAGTGACGATACGATACAGAGACGTATTTCTTACCACGTGTTGCTCTACGTCGGAGCAGACCACGCTGCGACCTCCCACCTGCACCTCGATGGGCTTGGCTAGAATCCTGCGCGCCAGGGCCTCCATGGCTCTGGGGAAGGTCGCCGAGAACATGACCGTCTGCCTGTCAGGACGTATGTTGTCCACGATACGCATCACCTAGAGGATGGGATGAACCCATCACAGCTTTTAGCTCAAAAGATGACATTCATAAAAATAATCTTGCTTTATAACTTATCTTTTCCATGCCAAATACCTCCAAATAACCCTGTGAAATGGTATATTTATCTTATCAATCTCCCCCATTTACAACTTTAGCAGATAGCCTTGTGTTTGGTAAATAAATATTCAATTCTAAATATAAAAGTACTCGCTACAGTTAACATAGATTAAAAACGAAATGCCTGGTAAAATTCAGCATCCGGTTTTATGCTATGCTTGTAAACCAACAGTTCCTGTATTCTCCTTTGCTGAGGGATTCAGGTTTGTATGATTATCCGGTAACATTTGGGTTTGCTAGTGTTAAACCAGAGGTTGTACAATCTGTTTCATCTACTGGGTTATTAACTTATTATGATCCGATGGGGAGACCCACCTGTGGCTCAAAGCCCATGTCAAACATTCTGTCTGCTTCGTCCACCACCACGTATGTTGCTCTGCGCAGGTTGGTGACACGACCTACACACCGAGGGGAGGAGCACAGGGAACACAGTTCACCTCAAGAAGGGATGGGGATTCATGCACATTCAACTGACTCAGAAACACAACAACTAACTAAACTGAACAACGGTAAAATGCCCCAACGGCCTAACCCAAGATAATACTGACGGTGATACTTGATGTGATTATTGTACTGGTTTGAGGACTACCTTTTTTAACCAATTGTTTAATCCTTTTTCCTCTTTATGTCCCCAATTTAGTTATTGACAATACTCTCCCATTCTTGTTACTGCCCATTCTTGTTACCGCCAACCACTATTCCGCTACTATTCCGGTTTGGTGTTGGGGGGACAGCAACCACGTGTCTCCTCCGAGACACAGAGTTGCTAGGGGAGTTGAGGAGTTTGACCGGAAGGCGCAACGTGTGCGGAAGAACACGGCACGCTATCCGTCCCAGTTCCGCTCCCTGCTTAACAGGTGAATGCCCAGCCTGTAGGACTCGCTAATGCAGTAACAGAGATCGCTCTCCCTGCCCAGCTTCCCACCCACAAACACAGCTAATAGTGTTTGTTGGAGCTGCCGGCCAAGCCGGACGCACCGCGGCGGCCAGGTACTTTACCCCTACACCACCCAGAAGCCAGAGGAATGATTCTTAACACATGGGATTCATAACACGTCCCCGTTATCACGTCCAGAGACATCTTAACTGTTTACCAATAGCCCCCGCGCTGCGGCAAAAAGACTCAATTTCCCATGATTCCTAGCAGAAATAGTATTTCACAGACTCAAAATGGCCTGTTTTCTATGGACCAAAGCTTACACACCGATCATCGCTGGCTGTATTTTTTCTTCTCTGCATGAAAGAAAAGACTTTGAACGGCCATGAACGGGAATCGCGCGTGCACGGCGCCACCGAAAATCAGGTAAAAACAATAGGAAAGATCCATGGAAGTTAATCTACATTAGTTATGGTAAAGCTATGGCAGCATAAGTGTTAAGTGGCCAGGTTATTTTGCAATTCAAGACTGTGGTTCTGTTCTCTCTTCTCTTGCGTACCATCTCAGAGGTATGAGGGCCCTGTAAAAGTCAGAAAACAGCCTCTAGATACAATACAAGAGATGGAGCCACATCAAGCACTATCTGACCAAGCGCCTTCTCACCTACAAGGGAAACATATTAGAGATTACCGCGCATGTGTGGAAGGAACAAAAATATATATACTGTATTTCTTAGCTTAACTGTTCAACTAAAGATTTACATCATGTGAAGAACAAAAATGTCAGAAATACTAAACATTTCAAGGGCAGACATTTTAAATATTATTTAATACTCAAAGATGAGTAGGCCTTTACGTAACATTTGTTCTCTTGCAGAGTATATAAAGTATATTTTCTCCTAAACATGAATAATAAGGAGCATTAGAAGGGAATTTAGGAATCATCATTCTAACTTTGAACTTTATGCTTCATAATCCTCTTTTTTTGGCTTTGTAAAGTTTCCTGCTACTTTAATCACAACACTGTAGAACACTGGTTGGTGCATGTTCTCTCATGCCAAAACAAAGACAAATAATTGTCAAAGTACAAAGTTGGCTGACCTACTTCTACCTTGGCAACACATCTATAGCAGTTGGACTTTGGCTCTTGCCTGGTGCACCAGGAGCCAGTGAGAGAGCACCAAGTCCACCTACCTGTTCTTGCCATTATCTTCAGGGAACAACACGTCACTGTCTTGTGGATGTGACTGATTCCCAAGGCGGTCAAACAATGTCAACAGTTTAGTAAGTGGTACTGACTTGGTTCATTATGTTCTGAGTCATACAGTATAATCACATGCACAAGGATAATATGCCTGGGGTTTGTTATTAAGACTTGTGAAGACAGGAGACATGGTGTTGGGATGGGAACTCACCGCTGTTAGCGCCTAACATGTCAATCATTCTTCCTGGCGTGCACACAATGATCTCAGCTCCTCTCTTCAGTTCAGCGATCTGGACCACACCAAAAATACTCTTATTTTATAACATTTTAACCACTTAAGCCCTCCAATACTTCATTGCACGACTGCACATCTACTGCACTGTGACCACAGCACACCAATATCTCACGTTATAGCTCTTCCTCTCGAGTTACTGTAATTATTGCTATCTATCTAAAAATTCAACCTGTGGATCTCAGGATCCACATGAAAACAGTGTGGCTCCAATGTGTATCTTAGACTTCGGTAGCCAGCCAGTGATGTCAGTCATCTATAACATAGCAATCATACTATATGCGATTCCCAATTTGATCATTGTTTTAGCCTGATCCAAGCCCCATTGACTTCCAATATAATAGTTACAGGACATACAGACTGAGAAATATGCGTGGATGTAGGTACTTGAGTTTGACAGGTCCAGCTGTGTTTGTGTGTGTGTGTGTGTGTGTGTGTGTGTGTGTGTGTGTGTGTGTGTGTGTGTGTGTGTGTGTGTGTGTGTGTGTGTGTCTGTGTGTGTGTGTGTGTGTGTATCTGTAGCTGTGAGTGTGCAGTCGAAGGCCAAAGAATGTTTTGTGAACGTGTGTACAGTACATACCTGTTCACTGATACCAGTTCCTCCGTACACACACACCACGTTGAGTCCTAGAGATTTGGAGAACTTCTTGCACTCCTTGGTGATCTGTAGAGCCAGCTCTCTGGTTGGGGTCATGATTACCGCTGTACAAATGGAGTTCATAGAGTCAGTTTGAGCAACTGTGATTAAGTGTTCATTTAAATGTGACACTGTACAAACTCAGGATTTTACAGTGTAGAAGAATACATGGTGCAGGCAATACAATGGCCAGGTGCAATAATTTGGGAAGCGACTATAATCTGAGTATATCTGACCTACTTGTGGAAGCAGAGTCAGTAGCAAAATCTGGATGGGTTTTCTACTGTACTATACTTTACTTACTTTAGTGGGTTAATCCATTTTGTGAATAAAACCCTATTTTGACTAAGTTGTATGGTAGAGTAAAATCATACACTATAAGTATATAGTTGGTCTCTCTGCTCTTCTATAGAGAAGAGCAGAGCATGAAGCTCAAACAGCAATTTATCCTCTGCCTAAACAAGTCTTTCCGTTACGGCTGAACAGAAGACATTTCGGCACGGACCCAGGTTTGAATCCCGGGTAGGACATAAAGGTTTTACGATTGCAGTTTTAAGGTTCACATTCATCCCTTATGTCAACAGATTGTCATCCAAGACAAATCCCCAGATCTCTTAACTCCAGCTCTAAAAATAAATCAGCTATTCCATTGAACAACAAAAAAAGAAACAAAGATAATATGAAAGGAAAACATTAAACCTACCGATGGGTCCCTCTCCCTCCTCCAGGGGCCTCTGGTCCATGATGTGTCTGAACATGGGCAGCAGAAAGGCTATGGTCTTACCACTGCCCGTCTTGGCGATGCCAATGAGGTCTCTGCCCGACATGATGGCGGGAATAGCTTGGGTCTGGATGGGCGTGGGCTTCTCATAGCTATGCCTGGGTCGGCGCGGAATAGGAAAACCATTATACGAGCGTATGCATAATGTCAAGTGTTATATAACAAGCACATTAGAACAGATATTGGTGCAGACAGTCAGTCTGAAAAAACAGATCATCTCCAATCGCTGGGATCACTTATAAGATCCTTACACACCTGGGGCGTTGTTATCGTGCAAAATCTTTTTCCCAAAATATGAAGCAATGCAATTTGTATTAGCAACGTGGTTGATTTTTCATCATGAATTACGGCATCAAAATGTATGAATGAGGCATCAACTATAATAGTTTGATGCAGAATATTCTTAGATTGTATGTCACGCCTCCAATGTGTGAAACATTTATACTTTAAAAACCTGAAGAGAATGTACTAAAGTAACCAAACTGTGTATGCTCTCAAATTCCCTTTCGTACACTCTCAGTTAAGTGAACACTGAGGATTTTACTGTGTAACCAGAGGTTACCTAGTCCAGGGATACTCAAACTTCTGAGCCAGTGGGCCACTTTACAAAAATGGCAAGGGGCCGTGGGCCAGTTGATAAAATGACGACATTAACGCTACTTCCTCCATCCATTTTCTTTATTTCCATATACTAACATGAAAAGACAAACGCAATGTGCATTCTTTTTCCATTTCTATTCTGTTAATGACACATTTGTAATCAAAGTATTTTTTAACATTTTCTCTCTTTTCAATAATTCTTTGGTAGTGCAATAATGTAAGAGCACATTCAACACAAGCAAGTAACAACTGTTTCCATAAAACAAACTAATGTACATTTGTCTGCTATCTGTCAGTCAGTCAGCCAGTCAGTCAGTCAGTCAGTCAGTCAGTCAGTCAGTCAGGCAGGCAGTCAGTCAGGCAGGCAGGCAGTCAGTCAGGCAGGCAGGCAGTCAGTCAGTCAGGCAGTCAGTCAGTCAGTCAGTCAGTCAGGCAGGCAGTCAGTCAGTCAGGCAGGCAGGCAGTCAGGCAGTCAGGCAGGCAGGCAGGCAGTCAGGCAGGCAGGCAGGCAGGCAGGCAGTCAGTCAGTCAGGCAGGCAGGCAGGCAGTCAGTCAGTCAGTCAGTCAGTCAGTCAGTCAGGCAGTCAGTCAGTCAGGCAGGCAGGCAGTCAGGCAGGCAGGCAGGCAGTCAGGCAGGCAGGCAGGCAGGCAGGCAGTCAGTCAGTCAGGCAGGCAGGCAGGCAGTCAGTCAGTCAGTCAGTCAGTCAGTCAGTCAGTCAGTCAGTCAGTCAGGCAGTCAGTCAGGCAGTCAGGCAGTCAGTCAGGCAGTCAGGCAGTCAGTCAGGCAGTCAGTCAGGCAGTCAGTCATCAAGTATGTTAACATTAAAGATAGCTGAGCAAATATCTAAACGCAATGTGCATTCTTTTTCCATTTCTATTCTGTTAATGACACAATATGTAATAAAAGTAAGTTGTAACATTTTCTCTCTTTTGAATAATTCTGTGGCAGTGCAATAATAATTCTAAGAGCACATTCAACACAAACAACTGTTTCCATAAAACAAACTAATGTACATGTGTCTGCTATCTGTCAGTCAGTCATTCATCAACATTAAAGATAGCTGAGTAAATCTCTTTCAATTGCTTCCCAATGGCATTCATGCCATGGCCCACATTTAACACAAAAACATAACCTTGTGAAAATAAATAGTTATATGGCCAATGAAAATAAAATAAAATAAAAGCAATCTACCTCAAAATAGATTAGCCAGCTTTCTGTTGTTTTTTTCCAAAAAATAAAATTGTGAAAATAAATAGTTATGGTTAAGGAAAATAAAATAAATGAAAACACAATCTACCTGAAAATAGATTACCAAGCCTTCTGTCTGTGTAGCTAACATTGATACAGTTGCTAAGTAGAGCTACAATTTGTAATTTATGACTGGGCCCACATTAAACAGCGTTCTCTCCATAAAAGCAAGGAAAACAGATAAAATAAATTAATGAAGTATAAAATAAAATCGACCTGAAAATGTATTCCCCAGTCTGAGTTTAGTGAGATGGGTGGCATTGCAGCCTGTCCATTGCAATGCTGCTGAACACTGGCTTGTGAGAGGTGAGGGCGATATGCATGCACTGGTTGAGGTGCACGTCTGTCAGCCTGTTGCGCTTCTTATCTTTAATCAGATTCATAGTTGAAAACCCCGACTCACAAACATAGGTTGATCCAAACATTGTCAAAAGGTAAATGGCAAGTTTGTTGCAGTTCTTGTACTGCTGTGCAGCGTGCGTCCAAAACGCGCACAGCTCTTTTTCCTTGAACGTGGCTTTCAGGAGGTCGTCTGTCTGTAGTCGCGTCATTTCCAGCTGGAATGCGCCCTCGTCTATGCCGGGCAGCAGAGCCTTAGCCTCGGCTGGACATGTACCGGTGGCAGCCACGTTGAACGGGTCGCGCAGAAATCGGAGCAATTCACTGGGGATTTTGAAATGCTCAAAACGGGTTTTAAAGTTATCTCTCAAACATTTCAGCAATTCTCTCATTGCTGACAGCGAGTCTGCGTTTGCAGGGACATCACGCAGAGTAGGGAAGTGTAACTTTCTCCCCTGCAGATCGGACAGGAACACATCTAGATCAGCTTGGAATGCATTCACTTTGTGGAGAAGCTCTCCTACACTCGCACCTCCACCCTGCAGCTGCAGATTAAGCTTGTTAAGGTGGCTTGTGATATCACACAGAAAAGCGAGATGGGATATGAACTCTGGATCTTGCATTAATGACAACAACTCCTGTGATTTGGCAGACTTCTGACCAGAGAGAAACTCATTGACTTCTTTACGCAGGGCAAAGAATCTCTCCAGCACACGCCCCCTGCTGAGCCATCTGACATCGTTGTGCTGGAGGAGATCATTGTAGTCTGCGTCTTGCTCTTTAAGCAACATTTTAAAAAGGCGGTGCTGCAAACTCGACGTTGAGCGGATATGGTTCACTGTTTTAATCACCACCTCCATGGTTTCTTTCATCTTGCCAGACAGCTTCGCACACAAAACAGTCTGATGGATGATGCAATGTAGTGAGTTGACAGTGGGATATTCTGCTCTTACACGCGATGCAAAGCCCTTCTCCTTTCCGATCATAGATGCCCCTCCGTCAGTAACGAGAAGGTTGATTTTGCCGAGGTCTAATGAATTTTCAATAAAAAAAATCTTCACAGATGCATAAATCACCTCTCCAGTCGTGTTAGTTTTCAGGGGCAGAAGGCACAGTAACTCCTCTTTGAACTCATGTCCATCAAAGTACCTTACAAACACAGATAGTTGAGCTGTATCCGTTTGATCCGTTGATTCATCCACTGCAATGGACATACACTCCAACTCCGCTGATTTCAGATGTGACAGTAAAGATGAAAAGCTGTTCTCATACAAAACTTCCACCCTTCGCATCGCTGTTGAGTCAGATAGCTGGACTGTTTTCACACGGTTGACGATCTCCTCCTTCTGTTTCTCCCCAGCATATAATTCCTCCACAATGCTTAACGTGCATTTTTTCACCAGTTCAGCATCCATAAATGGCTTGCATTGTTTAACCAGATCCCAAGTCACACGTAGTGAGGCCGCGGTGGCCTTTTGCGTTGCTGTTGTAGCTGTTGTTAATATAGTTGTGGAGGCGATGTATGACCTTTTCAATGTAGAAATCTTTTCTTGTCTGGCTGTGCAACCGAGGGGGAACTCGGCGTGGAAGTCGGCATGTTTACCTTCGTAGTGGCGCTTTACATTGGCGAGCTTAACAACTGCCACTGTCTTCTGGCAAATTAAACACAGTGGTACTGAATTCGCATGCGGTGGTAAAATAAAAGCAAAAGTATCCGTCCATTTGGGGTTAAATTGCCGGTTCTCTGCGTCAACCTTTCGACGTTTGCTGAGGCTCATTTTTGCTGCTGCTGTTTTGATATGAATGAGTTCAGTTCAGGCCGGTATAGGGGGCAGGAGGTGAGTCCGAGGTGACTTGATGTTCCGCACCAATGGTTCCGCTGCGTTAAATGAGTGGACACAGTTTTGCCTACCTGGATGATTATTCATGTAATAGTAATATAAAGAGAAGATATGATGATAAAGATACAAATAATATGTTTTAATGTTTTTATTATAATTTTTTTCGGTTTTTTTTTCGTTTTTTTTTTTTTTTAATAATAATTATTATTATTGATTAATTGATCGGCGGGCCAGTCAAAAATGCGTCGCGGGCCGGAAGTGGCCCGCGGGCCGGAGTTTGAGTATCACTGACCTAGTCTACCACTTTAAGAGAGGGGATTATCATCAGCTTTTACTCACCTTTTCAGAGCGCTGAGTATCTTCATGGATGTACCACACTGCACCCACGTCTTGATGGGTTTGGGGCAGCCTTTCCCTTTGACTACAATACCCTCCAGCTCCAGCCTGTATGTGTTCACGTCTGGAAACACACAAAGCAGCCAAATGGGCCGAAATGAGTCAAGGGGAAATTCTCATTTCACCGTTCCTGCTCCCACTGTCCCTCCTAGGCACTGGAATCAAGCAACAGCACCAGCAGTGTTGCAGTAATAACGCTCGGTATAGAGTCTATACTATAGACCAACTGCTTGTTAGTTTGTTTTTCTCTTCCTTTTTCACCAAGTTTAGTTCATTCTATCAATTACACACACTATGAAGCCATGAACTCAAGATCTTTTTGATGACCGCGAAGTCTATCTGGTAGACCGATGACTTGTTCATCAAATTATTGGCTCAGGAAAAACTCTCCATGAATTCAAGGCTTCATGGCATGTGTAATTGATAGAAAATAAGTAATTTTTGGGTGAACTACTCCTTTAAGTCAATTCAAAATGTTCCCCACACACATCTCTGTCACTCCTAACCCCCTACAGTTGGTCATTTGGGAGAGTGTAGAAGGGCATGTGTCTCCTCTGATATACATGAACTGGCCAGCCGCTTGGTTTCACCTTTAACTCTTTTACTGCCTATGACGAGCGCTCGTCACGTGCCGCTCACTGCCTTTTCTCTGCTTTGTACTGATTTTCACAAGACACTTTTCTTAGCTTTGGCATTAAAAGAGTTACAGTAAGTGAGGTTGGCACTGAGAGGTCATAACGCATGTGGACGAACAGGCTATCCTTCCCAGTTTCAGCACACAGCTGAACAGGCGCTCCTGACTAACCTGTAAGAGTTACTAGTGCAGTGACACAGTTCTCGTTGGAACGTCTGGCCAAGCCGGATGTCCCGGATGATTCAAACCCCTAGTTTCTGCAGTGGTGGGTTAAGATTAAGAAGAACCTTTCCCCTACGCTACGCGGATGCTCGAGCAAAAGTTACCACTCGTCACTGGGTCATAATTCATGGTGGTGTGGACGGAACATTTATCTATACGATTATCTTCAGTGTTTTGTTCACGTACCCTCAGGAGTCATCTTGGTCAGCTCTGGCACCTCCACGTAGAAGTTCTTACGGTAGGGCTCATACTGAATCTTCTGGTGGTCCACAGGCTCCAGGACCTTCCTCTGCTTGGTCTGGTAGCCTGTCAGAGCCGTCGCCAGGTCCACCTCTTCCTCCTCGGAGGAGTACTGAACCACACGTTGTACAAACACAACAGAGATTTTAGCCCAATGTCGCAAGGTAGAGACTTTTTATTTAAAACATTAAATAAATGTACTTTCTGCAGGTAAGAATTCTATGGCTATGACTCAAGATTAATACTTTTTAGGGCTACTGTTACTATTCTACTGAGGGTAATTGTGAGTACTGTATATGTGGTATATTTTGCAGGTTCCTTTTATAGTGTTTTCACAATAAAATGGTGGCAGCACAAGTTGCTCTATTGTTTGTTCAGGGTGGATGATTGATGGTGCCACAGGGCTGGGAGTAAAAGACATTCAGTACATGGAGTTCTTCTCAAGTATACTGACAACGACGTTAGGGAACATATTCCCAGGTGCTCTTTACATCTTAGCGACTATCCCTAAACTCTGGTAGGGAACAAGTTCCCCCGGTGCTTCTTCTAACATCTTAGTAAGTCTACAGGACCACTTCTTCCATTGCCACAGTGATGAATGCAAGGCTCTCACCTCCATCGCGTCCTGGTCATTTTCCATCAGCTCCCCTTTCTTCTTACCAAGAATACCCTTCTTGGTACTTTTAACGACTGTCACCATTTTGGCTACGGTCACCACTCCTTTCTGTTGCACATGGAGATATAAACAGTTGTAGACTTATCATTTGTCATCACAGAGGACTGATAACCAAACAAAACAGCAGAATGGAAGAGGAAGCCATGATGGCACAGAGTAAAAAACAAATTCTTTCAAAGAGATTTTGCCCTTACATAATCTATCTATAAATGCGAGAAGTCTCTGCGTGTCTGTCTGTCTGTCTGTGTGTCTGTAATCCGCGTATCTCGAGAACGGTTCGTCCCACCGGCTTCAGATTCGGCACGCGCGTTCCCCGCCGCGGCACGGAGTGCAGTGCCGGGTCTCGACCCGACCCGACGCGCGGTTTTCCCGAACCGGCGCGAAACGTTCGGAATCTCCTTATGCGGGGTTGATTGTTGACATCAGGCTGTTCCGGAGGAAATCGGCGAAAGCTCTGACTCATTGTGACATCACTTCATAAAAGGCTCTGACATCACGTACGCCACATGAGTCAACAAAAAATCTCTGTGAGTGTGTATGTATGTATGTAATCCGCGTATCTCGAGAACCGTTCGTCCCACGGGCACGCGCGTTCTCCATATATGGGCATAAAATGAATGCCCCCATATATGGGCATAAAATGGATTGCAGACAGACAGATACAGATATCTCCATATATGGACATAAATGGACAGAGGCAAACAGATGGTCAAAGATCTCCATATATGGGCATAAAATGGACGCAGACAGACAGATAGATATCTCCATATATGGGCATAAATGGACACAGGCAAACAGATGTTCAAAACGGGTCCTATGACAACAGGTATAATGAGGTTTGCATTAAAGGGGGTACCGGCACTGTGTCTGCAACACAGTTGGAGGCACAGACAGATACTCCATATATGGGCATAAAATGGACGCAGATAGACAGATATCTCCATATATGGGCATAAAATGGACCCAGAACTATAACTGCAGTGATCTCCATATATGGACATAAAATGGACGCCGACAGACAGACAGACAGATACAGATATCTCCATATATGGGCATAAATGGACACAGGCAGACAGATGGTCAAAACGGGTCCTATGAAAACAGGTATAATGGGGTTTGCATTAAAGGGCGGGGCATTCATTCCCTATTTACATTGTTCCGAGTTGGCCAGGTCGCCGACTAGACGCTGGAAGGGCGGCCCAGCTTCTAGTACTAAATAAATGGCTAGCCCAAGACTTGTTTGTGATGAAGCTTGACATAAAAAAACAACAACTCTGCAACAAGCGATGTCAGACAGGCAACTGGACTACTACATAAACAAAAAAACTGCTACAGCGTATCATCACGGTCGAGCAGAAACCTATATTTCATTAAATAAGACCTTTATATTAACTCACCCACTGCCATATGACGAGTTTGACGAGTTTTAGAGGCTATCCAATCCACTATATGATGAGTTTTAATTCATTGGATGAACTCTAAAACAAACAATCCAACTTTGATCGCCACTCTGCGGTTCCGATTTCACCTTATAAAAAGCACTTCCGGTCTGGGACCGGAAACTGATCAATTACCATATCCGGGAGGGCAGTTGTTGAGCGTTCCTCAACGACTGCAGACGGGTTACATTTGTTTACAGAGAAAACATAGACGCTCGTAGCTCCAAGACGGCTCAATGGATTTCGCTCCGTTTCTTTGCTTCTTTTTTGTAACGGCGAATGCCATGCACACGCTTGATACAAGATCCGTGGACCAGCATGCACGATCTACACGCACGCGCTGCATAAAAGGTACGAAAACTATGGCATTGAAGCGGAAAAGACGATTTTTGATCGGCGCAGCCAATGAGTTAAGATGGTGTGACTTCAGACGTTGCGTTGAGCAGCAGGACCCACCTTGTCTCCCTTCTGGGGGCCCATGTTGAACTTCTTCACCTCCTCCTTCACCCCCTCCATGTAGGCGTCCAGGGGGTCCACATCGTCGTCCTCCTCCTCCACCTGCACCACCATGGGGGTCTCCTTCTCCTCCTCCTCCTCACCTGGCTTCTTTTTCTTCTTCTTCTTCACCACCTCCTCCATCGCCTCCTCCTCCTCTTCCAACTCCTTCTCCTTCTTGATCTCCATCGGCCTGAGCTCCGGCTCGTCCTCATCGTCGTCTCCCTCCATGAGGGCGGGCCCTTCCTCGTCGTCGTCTGAAAGACGGAGAGGGTGGAGTGGTGAGGCAAATCCGCATTTACTCTGTGTGGTACACTACAGTGAACTACACCAGTGGTGTAGTTCAGTAGTTCACTGACCTTTTCAGGCCGCGACCCTCAAAATAATTATATTTTAATACCTCAACTCCTACGAGCACTAGGAGTTGAGGCATTACATTTGGTAGCTATAACACGGTTCTATTGTGAAGATAGCACAATATTTGACAATTTGGCCAATGTTTAATTTGTCATTTTAGAGGTATTAAAAAGTCGTTAAAGTGTCCCTTTGGAAATGTGCAGATACCCCCTATATACACTTAAACTTTATGTTGGTTTGTTTACTGTTGAGTGAGAAAACAATGTTGCACATTACGGCAATCATCTGGGGACCCCCCAAAATAATTTGGGGACCCCCCTGGGGGTCCCAACCCACAGGTTGAGAACAACTACAGTGAACTACACTACACAGAAGACAGAACTAACCTACAAGCTAACACGTTTGTGTAGCTGAGGGAACACCACTGTCCACACTTTGGGCAGTCGTTCTGTGATTTAAAAAGGTAACAACACCCCGCTGGGGAAATTCACAATGTCTTTCCATCTCACCATCATCGTCCTCCAGACTCCATTTCTTGCCCTGCTTCATCTCCTCCAGCTCCCTCTTGATCTCTCCAATGTTAACGATGGCCTTCTGCCTCTGCTCTTCTCTCCACTTCTCCACACGCTCCTTCCTCTTCCTCATCTCCTCTTCCAGCTTGTTCTGGTCAAAGTCTGCTTGCTGCTCGCACATGCACACGCACACATACACATATGCATGTCATATTCTATTACAGGGAATACCAAAGTATTGCGGTAGAATACATAAACATTTTGCACGTTCCGAAAAAGTGCATCAAACTAAAATTAACACATGATGAAGACAGTGTGCAGGACTCCACTCTGTATTTGTCACATCACAAGAAACAAGATATAAAAGAGTAGGTGAATTTCTTTTTTTCTAACAACCAATTGCCATTAAATAAAAAATAATAGTAGTGGTAGTATTATAGAGAAACAAATCAAGTCAAAACAAAACAAGTCTATATTATTAGTCATATACCTTCACCAGGCATACAAATACTAATGTTGCAGTGGCACCGTGTGCTTGTGAACAAACACATCATCCAAACAACAAGAAGTGATTCCTCCAAGGAATGTAACAAAGATTGAAAACACAGAGAGTTAACGTTACTCCAATAATGTTTTTAGTTAGGAAACGTACATCTTCTAGCATCTGCTTCTCTTCCTCTTCTTTTGTCTTCTTTTTCTCTGCTGTGGGATCGGTCTCTCTCTCCTTGCTCTTAGACCTGTTAAGTGTGAGAAACAGCTGTAAAATCACCAAAGCTCTTTTTTATACCAGATCATAATGACCTAAATATATCTGTGTGGTTATTTTATGTCAAAGTTATGTTATCGTTGCGCTTTAATGTATTTTAAACTACAGATTCAAATGTAGATTTTGTCAACATTGACTCAATTATTTAGGTACGTGTGGTAACTTATAGCAATAAAAAACCCTAGCATTCCTATTCTGGGGTGAAAATTCAACAAAAATGGCAGACCTGCAAGCTCACAACGTGTTGCACCTGTGATGCATTGAGAGCTTGTAGATCGGCTATTTTCTGCCAAGTGATTTGGTGTAGATACCCTGGGCTAGAGCCCTGGGCTAAGTACAGTATATAGGGTTTAAGAGGTTAATAACTTTGAACAAAATGTAAAGAACCACAAAGGCAAAGAAATTAAGCCATTAACTGGTAAATGGTCTAGTCCATAAAGTGAACATGAAAGGTTGTTCTTACTATAGCATTATTTGGTACACGACAAGTAAGTAACAAAGTTATTTTACCTGCTACTTTGTAACCTCAACTGCTGTGCCACCTCTGGGCGACTGATTTTCCCTTGTGGGATAATAAAGGTATCTACATCTATTCGTTGTGGCAGGTGCTAATTGAAACCTCCATAAGCTACAGATAAATAACCAAAAACGTGCATATAAACACAATGACACTGAAACACTCTTCTGTACTCTGACAGAGCTGTATTGATGTAGAAAGGTCAGTCTTCTGTTATCAGAGGCATCTTAACTCATTAACTGCCAAAAACGTGAATCCCTTAAAAATCCCGTTGTACCACCCTGCCACGCCCGTGAATCCCGTAAATAAATAAAAAATATATATTTTTTTTTTTTAAATTTTTTTGGACCCCAAAAACGTTAGTAGGCATGATAGCGATCGCGAAATTGCTTGTTTAACCCCCATACAACCCCCATACAACTCAGGTAGCAGACCTCCAAGCTCACAACAGTGTAAAACATAATGGCTGCTATCTCATGAATGCCTGAACGGATTTCCATTCGGATTTTTTTGTTTGAAAGCTGTGAGCAATGTGGACACACGTGGTGCATTATCTAGGCATGGGTGTGCATGATCCGTGCACTATGAATTACATGGAAGTCTATGGAGACGAATGGCAGTTAAAGAGTACGAAGGTATTGTTAAATGGCAGCATATGAGTTAATAGAATTATTGACTGCTTTAACTGTTGAAAAATAGCAGATATACAAGCTCACAGCGCGGCACTGAGTGCCGCGCTGCGAGCTTGTAGATCTGCTATTTTGGAAAAGTCGTGAAAATGTGTGCAAATCTTTGAATATATGTATTTTTAGAGCGAACGTTGGTAACTCAAATTTTGCTTCTGGGTGGTCCTTGGAACTAAATATTTTGAGATGGGGGTCCGTGGCCAAATACATATCATTTTGGGGGTCCTTCACATGAGAACCACTGACATAGTAGGCTCTCAAGAACAGACTAACTGAGCTCCATTTAAGTGAAAAGGACCTTTTCTTTGACGATGGCTAGCCAGATTGCTGACATAGAAACAGAATTCTCACTTTTCATCAGGTCGCCTGCCTTTGCTGGGGCTGCCGGACCGTGACCTACGACCTCTGCTTCTGGACCGCCTCCGCTCTCGACTCCTGGACCTCCTCCTCTCCCTGCTCCTGGAGCGCCTGGAGGAGAACCACACACATCATCATCATTATTATTATTACTGTGACCGTAGGTCGCAGATTAGTATTTTGAACGGTCACAGCTTGTCTGTATGTATCTCTGTCTATAACGCCTAACACTGTGCTTCTATGGGTTTGTCACTCTCACATCATAATCTGACATCACTGTGATGTCAGGGGAACCACTCTAAAGGCTTTATCATAGTCCCGAGGTGAAGAGCTATCACCTCAACTTTTAGGTGAGGCCATCATAGTCACGGACTCACGGTGAAGTCCTATCACCACGCCTCTGTGCCTCTGAAACCAGGGTGCACACTGATTCAGAGGCACACTGATTGGTCTAGATCGACCAATCAGTGAACGGGGTGATGGGGAGATGTCTGAAGGTAAAAACAGAGGAGAGATGTCGGGGTTCGTGGTGATAGCCCTTCACCGTGGCGAATGACGCAATGTTTTCTGTTTTCTGACTTTAAAAGACTACACCGCGGTGATGGCTTATCACCCCAGACTGTACTATGATAGGGCCTTAACAGAATGGGTTTGCCTGTCTGACATCACGCTCTGGCTTCACTGTGATGTCACATTAACGGAATCCCTTTTATGCCTTGATGTCATCAATATTAAGCCCATATCTAACAGGACTTCATATGGGAATGCCCATACAGTATATGGAGGCCATATCGGCCACATACCACACTAACAGAATCCATATATGGCCAAGACAAATGGCCAAGACCGCCATATCTGTGTGGCTGGTTCTACAGATAGGGATCTCCATGTATGGGTATAAAAGGGATTGTATGTATGATGTCATAGACATCATAGGACTTTCACATAGCGAATAACTGAGTAAGCATGTTTGGGTTCTAACAGCATGTATGGGTACCAGGGGTCTCCATATATGGGTAACTGGTCCGATATACATCACTGGCCAGAGATGACCAAGAATTGGCGCGACCTGGCCACTTTCGGTTTCTTTTACTATATATTTTCGGTTAATAGCCCAGCCCTACCAACAAACACACACCACACCAGCCTGTCAACAGACATGGACACATCTAGGAACCACACACACACACACACACACACACACACACACACACACACACACACACACACACACACACACACACACACACACACACACACACACACACACACACACACACACACACACACACACACACACACACACACACACACACACACACACACACACACACACACACACACACACCTGGTGGGACGTTTCCTGTCTCTGGAGCGGGACCTCCGGCGGTCGCGGCTGCGGGACCTCTCCTTCCTGGTTCGGTCCCTGTCCCGGTTGGCAGCCCGGTCGTCTTTCTTGGACCGCTTGCCGTCCGGGGATCGGCTCTTGGACCTGCTACCAGAACGACCCCTGGATGAGGAGCGCTTTCTGTAATGTCTGGAGAGAGAGTGATTGTTGATGGATTGAATACTTTATTATCAGTATGTGTAACAGGTTTGCTATGGTAGAATACTGTGTATATGTAGCCATAAATCATAACTCTCGTAGAGTGCTTTTGTTTTGGGACATTTTCTCTCCAACAGTTATGATTTATGGCTAGTGTATATGGGGACAATATACAATATTGTCATGGTTAATGCAATCTGGCTAGCCATCGTCAAGGAAAAGTTTGGTCGTTCTTTTCACTTTTGCAGCAATGCGGAAGTCTGTAATTGAGAGACTATGGTTAATGTAACTCCAGTAATACGGTTATGGTTTAATTGTGTGCTACACAACTACAGAGGCACAGTTATACAAGAATGCCAAAAGGATAACACAAAAAGCCCAGATTTACAGATGGCTTGCTTGTTTACGTTGTGGTCCTATGTATTCAACGAACGTTAAAATGGACCCTTACAGCATTGGTTCTCAAAGTGCGGTCTGGGGATCCCCAGGGGTCCTTGAGGGAGTTCCCCAGCTATATGACAGTTAGGAACCAAATGGACCATTTTAGGTATGTAACTCAGAAAGTGTGAATAGAACCAAATCAATGTGTACACTCTCAGAGTTAAATTAAGATTGATTTTACAATAGAAATTGGATTCTCAGAGATAGAAATGTCATTAAATCGGTGTCCGCAGCCTACTGCATGTCAAACTGGGGGTCCTTGGATTTAAAATGGTTGAGAAGAATCATTGCTAGAGCCGTAAAAATCTTTTCTTATGGGGGTCCCTGGCATATCCTTTCAAATGGGAGTCCACAGGCTAATAATAAGTGTTAATGTGGGGGTCCTTGACATGAAAAAGTTTGAGAACCAGTTATGTGTGAGTTATGGGGGGGTCCCTGTCTGACTAAACTACTGATATAATAATAATCTATTACCCCCAATCCAACCCTTGGCGCTGAGTGTCAAGCAGGGAGGGACTGAGTACCATTGTTTATAGTCAGCGGTATGACTCGGCCGGGAATCGAACCCCCGACCTCCCAGTCTCACTTAGGGCGGACACTCTAACCACAAGGCCACTGAGCCGGTGCTCCTTCAGGGCAGCAGGATGCAAAAAGATCACACAAGGGAATGTCGAGTACAAAGCCATGGTACAAAGCCTACCCCAAAGGAGGCGGAGCTGAATCATTTGAATTACATTCAGATTTAGATTCAGATGCAAAGAACAAAGTATAAAAGAGCAAAATCTAACTGTAGTAAAGGCAATGAATAAGGTATACAGGAGCAAAAAGAAAACTAGAAAAGAAATGCCTAATAAAATAGACATTTGATTGAATACAATTTAAAATAGTAAAGAGTAATAAGAGGATATAATTTCGGAGAAAATAAGAATAAATCGGTTAATGAAGTCAAATGAAAAGTTTAACTGAAATACCATACAGTGATGTGAATTTGTGAAACGTGTTGTTAGCCTGCTACCGTGGTTAGCTACTATAACAAATGAATAGACAGCTAGGCGGCTCTCTGAATGAGTTGAACGCATATTGAAACATGTCAAATTATTTAAAAACATAGTTTTATTAAATACCTTGACTCTCTCCCCATGTTTATATCAGTTCCACAGTGCTAGTGACAACAACACGACACTGAACCATTAAAAACTAAACTCTCACGAATGTTGTTTTCATGAGACTGCTGCTGCGCACCCGCAACGTCATCCAAACACGACACAGGTCAAAGCTTTGAAATAATGGTGATGGTGATATATGTGTGCCTCTAGTGGCGGGGTGGCGTCAACACACTTATACATCAACCTGCCTTGCATGTGTATAATCCGCTTACTGTTACCCTATTTATCATAACTACATGCTGTTACCACCAACTTAAGGTTATGTTTACTGTCTGTGAGAGTGGTGGAAAGAATTACTCAAACCCATTACATATTACTCAACTAACTACCAGAGAAATGTCAAAAATGTACTGGAGTACCTGAGTGTTTAAATCAAGTAGGGTACTTGCTTTTAAGTACCGCATTAAAATGTACAGATTACCTTTTTTATTTATTTATTGAAATGTTTTTAGACAGTAAGTCATAAGCAGTATACAAAAAGACCTAAAAGTACAGATACTCAACAATATATAGTTAAACTTTTGTACAGTACTAAATTAAATATACTTTAGTTGCCACTGTCCATCACTGCTTTATAGGCTACTTAACAAGACATCATTGAACACAACAAGAGTCAACTGCAAGTAAGTATCCAAGAACTGTCAAATGTTACACAAGTCTGTTTATTTGGTTTTATACTTCATTATTCGTTCTGGTACATTTATGCAGTCTTGCATTATATTGACTGAATATTGAATTATACATTGCTATTTAAGATCAAAAACAATTACAACTGAATAACCGAGCACGATTACTCTGTAAACAATATCAAGAGCAACCAAGTAAATTGTCAAGTATAGCAAATCATACAGTTACACTAAACTGTCACAAAAATCTGAATAAATACATTTGGGTGAAATGAGGAGCATGGACACAGAATGTAAAGAGCACAATAAGTATGACTGAGTTTGGGACAAACAATATTTGATATTTGATAAGAATTACCCAGCAAAACTGTACACACATCCAAGATGCTACTGCCTCACATTATATTAGCAGTGGCAATATACACTTTTCAATAACCCCCAAAACATCCCCTTTTATCTATTAGCGTTTGTAATAGTATTTTTATTTTATATTTTGTAAACAGGCCACAGTGTCTCATAAATAAAATAAGTTACATATAATAGTGGCTAATTATGGAGACAAATGTACCAGCCACATCCAACATTTTGTATTTGCAGATTTCCCCACTCAATAAATGAATAGATGAAGTTTACTGTAAGCATAGAATGGTGCAAAAATTAAATACTCAACAATCACTGTTTGTTACCTGATGGATATTAATGCATACTTTCATGTCACCATGATTGAAAATGCACCAAAGAAAGAAAATCTATCAGTCACAAAGTAAATGATGTGGTGGACCCGTCGGAACGCTGTACGGAGAGCGCAATGAAAGATGCAATGGAAAGCCAGGATCACATCTAGTACACTACAAATGAAGCCATCACTATCCACCTTTTAACAACTTGAACCCTATAGTTGACCGGGGTCTCAACACTAAGTGTCTTTGCCAGAAAATAGGCCAAAATACCATACAAGCTCACAACGTATCGTGAGATTGTAGATCTGCTATTTTCGCAGAATATTTGACTCAAGAATAGGGATGCGAATAGGGTTCCAGTGGTTAAAAGAATAGATAGTTCAAAAGCTTGTTGCATTAAATAAGCATCCATCAAAAAAGCTACAGTCTCTGCATTTTGCTTAAAGGACTGTAATGGCGCCAATGCGTGTGATTGTCTCCTCACAGCTTCAGCCATTAATCGAACACAGACAGACAATTTTTCTGTTTTATTTTTACTGTTATTCTGTTACTCAACTCCCATCCTGGCTTTTCGCTGCTAACGTGAGGCCTTGGGGACGTAGTGTGGCACTTTCAACAAACCTACCTGAATACTTTATTAAATGTTGGCTAAACATCATTGTGTAGTTAATAAGTCATGATCGACTTTTCAAATCGATCTGCTCTTTAAAGTGTATTAAAATCCCCAAACAAATCCGACTAAGAAATAACCACACAATGACATTTAGTGTGTCAGATTAAGCAAGTCTCTGCAATTTGATTTGAAATGAACAGAATCCAATTGGCAATCAAATATAGATTTCCTCTGTAGGCTATAAGAGATAAAAAGACACATTGTTAGCTTGAGGATCAGTTTCATCATGTGATATAGTATAAATTAGACATTACAGCAGGATTGGGGACAAAGCACTTCCAGTTCAAGCAATTCTGCAAATTATTCATAAACAGCAATGCCTCCGCTTTAAAAAGGATTTTCTTACCCATGTATAAATACATTGTTGAGAGTAACAGCTCTGTCATTATGTGACCTGAACAATCACTTTGAGTTAACCAACTTGCAACTTTTAAATAGGAAAGAGAATTGACCCCAACTCAACCAACTGAGACAAGGCCTGGAGGCAACTGACCATGCCTGGTAAATGTATTAATAGTGTTGTATATTAGTACACAATATGACACAAAGCCCAAACATATGTATTATAGCTGGAGGTAAGGAAGATGTAGCAGAACTCTGGTGTTTCCCCTACACACAGATTTATTTGTGGCTGCCCATGACAATATCTGAGGAAGTGCATACACACGTTGCCAGGAACTTGAGAAATTAGTAGACAGAATTGCACATAATTATACAAAGTTACATGTGCACAATCATTCTCTGTCTATTACTCAACTCCCATCCCAGCCTTTTGCTGCCTCAAACAATCTGAAGGCCCTTGGGAAGCAGGGGACGCTGTCGTCACAATTAGCCTCATCTTTGTGTACTAAATGAGCACTATTATAGCCGACGAGTGACCATGATAGCAAGGCAGTGAGATTTCGCTCCTCCCTGTCCCTTGTCACATACTGGCGCCAGCCTAAGGAAATGAGTGTGCCTTGCTGTAATGGGGGGAAAGGGACGAAAGCGGTGGGCTGCCAAGGTCCTTCCTGTCAATCAGGGAGTCTCTGAGCCCACGAGTAGCATGATCTCGTGTGAGAGGATGAAAGTGAAAAAGTAGACGCAGAGATCGGCAAAGACGTCGCCCATCCTCCTGTAGGTGTCCATGGAGCGGTTGATGACCTCGGAGGGGATTCCCGACAGCAGCAGGGCGGCCGTCAACACGGTGGTCTTAGGCTTCTTGTCAACCTGAGGTGGAGTGGAGAGGACATCACATGTTAAAGTTAGGGGCCCGGCCTCTTGATTTGACAATGGTGTTTTGGAAGAGATTTTGGGCCATATTTTCGACCATGCTAAATCCTAAACTTCTTTGCCTTTTTTTCAAAATAGTAAAAAAAGGGAAAGAAGTTTAAGAGGTTTAGGTTTTATCTTCGTGAAAATCGGGCCATTTGTCTGTAACCGCCCTTATGTGTAAGTAATTGGACATTGAATGTCTATTATCTTATGTCATTTGTGAGTTATTTGCATTTCTCTTCTGTTTTCTAGGACTGAGCCAAATTACTTCTTTTTTTCAGGGTCTTCCAAAACAATGTTAAGATACATGCAGTTGGAGGTGTGACCATATGCACCATTATTATATTAAAGTGGGAATGACGCATGAAACAATGTGTGCTTACTACTAAGTTCACTATGTGCTTAGTACCAGCTTACTATTAAAAGCTACTTATGGAATCGTGGAAAACAGGTACTTCATTAGGAGCATGTCGGCAAACAGAAAACCTTTAGAAGCCACACAAACACGAATAGTTCCCCCATATACTGCCTGACAACGGCAAAAATGTCATACAGTAAGCCCGCCTCTGTGATTTATTTAGCATGCCTTACGACTTTTCATGCCACTGGACTGAAGAGCAGATACTGTATGATCGCTTGCAATTACTTTTCATATATAGGACAATCCAATGCAAATAGTAACAAGTTCTGAAGCACACAGATGCAAAAGTGTTTGTATGTTTCAGTTATTTTCAAGTGAACAGTGACCCCATTATCATCAATAACAGAATCAAACTAAATGTCAAATATCAACTCACCTTTGGAAAGTATTTGAACAACCCCATGTAGGCCAGTTCAAGGGTGAGAAATGGAGCAAATATCGACTAAAAACAGAAGAATATGAGATAAGTTACTTAGCTAAAACCGATATCTCAGTGAATAAAAAAACATACACTATGTAATTATTCTCTTATACCAATTTACTCATGTTGGATATTGTTCAATGCCACGGTTAGTTAACATGTCTTCAACATATGAAAGCTAGATTCAGAGGTAAAACAAGCATTTTGATTCTTGAGTTTACGTTATTTTTACAAACTAAAGAATAACAAGAGCTTGTGCACAAAACACATGTGGTTTGAGGTCATTGGGTCCAAACCAACAACCGTTAGACACTGTAGAAGCCATGGATGGGCATCTCACCAGGTACTTGCAGACAAAGACCCTGACAAAGATGGCGAGGAGCACGCTGCCAACCAGCCTGAAGATCCTGAAAGGGTCCAAGTCGTCCGGGTCCGAGCCTTCGTCCTCGGCCGGCTTCTCGTTGGCCAGCTGACCCCGCAGCTTCATGGCGTCGTCGAAGCGGGTCAGGTACTTCTGGAGGCCGCGCTGGCGCGGGGAGCCGCTGATGGGGTCGGCGTCTGCCGTCCGCTCCCCTCTGGCCCTCTGAGCCCTGAGTCCGGCCGCTCCTCCCAGACCCCCTCCTCCCGCCTCGTCCTCCAGACCGCCGCCGTGCAGCGGCTCGCCAAGGTCGGGCAGCGGGGACCCCCTCCTCTCTGGGGTGGCGCTGCGGGATCGGCTCTCCGGCAGGAAGGGGGACGGCCTGGGGGAAGCGGAGGACGCGGAGGACGTCCAGCCGTCCGTCCGGTCCAGGTCCAGGTGGAAGCGGGGCTCTGACGGACGCAGGGAGACTCCGGATGCTGCTCACACCACAGGTTTGAAATATACATTAGTTTTAGAAGTGCATAAGTAGTAGTTTTAGTTTAATTTAGTAATGGGTTTTGTCTTGGTTTTAGTTTTTCAGGCATTAGATATAACCTCAGAAAAAACTAAAACTAATTTGATTCACATGACATTTAAAATGTGTTTAATTTTGTATTGTTATTCCATTATTTGATGCTGGAGCCTGGAGAGAACATTTCTAGGAACAAAAGGAAGAGAGCAACGCCCCTGGGAGGAAGGCCAACTGTGGAAGACTGGTGATCAGTTGTTGCCCTACATGAAAAGATGCTCTGTTTCGGTTGTCATTTCATCTAATCCTGTTTTACAGTCAAATCCTTGCTGGCTCCCTCCGATTGAAGGAAGTGTGATATGTGATATTCAATTACAACACACACACACACACACACACACACACACACACACACACACACACACACACACACACACACACACACACACACACACACACACACACACACACACACAATGTTCTATCCAGCATCTAACATTATCTTCAGTGACTGTGCATAACCAGTAGTTGTTGTGGTGGCATAAGATCTATCTATTGCGGCTGCCGCTACATTATGATCATGCAAACATGACAAGAAGCTTTGGCTACAGTAAACTTAAAATCCTGAGTGTTCGTTTAACCCATGTGTAACAAAGAAAACCAGATGCCATCTGGTTCAATTTGTACACCCTGTCAGAGTTACATTCATTCAGGATATTACCGTTTCAGGTTGACTAATAGAGCAGTTTTCAACCTTATTTAGTCAGCATTTGAGACATGGACCACGATGAGATTTGGCATTTAGCCTCTCAGACCCAAAATGTAGATTGTTATCATTTTGTCCATAGTTACTCATTTTGTCCATAGTTACTGTATTGATGTGGTATCATAGGATAGATTACAGGCAAATGTTGATCAAAATAACAATTCTTCTACATTCTCTAATTGTGTAGACTTCTTGTAAATTAAGTAATGCAGGTGTTTACCAATAATTTAACTCAAGTCTGTAGTGTAAAATGAAACCACATGCTTTCATTTTACATTCTCAACAAGAGTTAAAGATCTATGGTCCATTTGGTTACCAACTCAACTCTCCATCATTTACTTAGCTGGGGACCACCTGGAGGCTGCAACACCCTCAAGGACCACTGGTTGAGAACCACTGCTCTAGAGTCTAGTCTAGAATGACTGTCTGGACTGGAGTGGAGTCTAGAGACAATCATATTATGTGGTCTAGAAGACAATCATATTATATGAATCATATTATATGAGATGATGGTCTAGACTCCACTCATTAGCAGACTCTATGATAAAGCCTAATATAGACTATAAAAAACGTACCAATGTTTTCAGATTCGTTTTTAGCGTAACCCACGATTCTGTTCATTCTGTCTTCGGAATTCATGAGTAATTTTCGCCTCCTGATCTCAGCTCTCCGCTGCGCAGCAGACTGCACGGCGCTCCGCTCCTCAGGGCCGTTTGCTTCTGCAGCCGAGGACTCCATTGTTGTTCAATTAAATATAATAAAACAGTAAACACCTATAATATTTTATCCACAGTGGATGAAGAAGCAACAACACAACACTAATGATCAGATCATTTTGACACACTCTACTACAGCTAGAAGAACAACAGAATGGGATCAGATCTCCTGCGCCGTGCGAAACGCAGCAGTCGCACAGTGATGATCTCATTTCTGGAAAGCAGTGGTCGAGTGGTGTAAGTAACTAAGTACATTTACTCAAGTACTGTACTTAAATACACTTTTGAGGTACTTTTACTTTACTGGAGCGTTTCCAATTTCCAATACTTTTACTTCTACTTCACAACATCTCGGATCCAAACATTTTTTAATTTTGCTCCACTACAATTATTTGAAAACTTTACTAGTTTAGTAGTTACTTTGTAGTTTTTGATATTAAAAACATACATTAAACACTTCTTCAACCCTTGACATAAAATAGCTGATCTACAAGCTAACAAATTGTGAGTCACAATGAGTCAGACTTGTGAGCTTGAAGATCTGCTATTTTCAAACTATTTGATGTAAAAGATGCAATAGACTCGACTCGAGTATTTCTAAATTGCAGTGTTGATACTTTTTACTTAAAAATTGAGTACTTTTTCCACCACTGCTGGAAAGTGGAAACGTCATTTCAGATGGTCATTTCATGTCGTCATCACAACAAACCTTGGCAGGTGTCGTTTTAATTGATAAATGATCTGTTAATTATCTGTTTCATGTATGTTTAAACAAAAAGAAAAGAGAAAAAGGCAACTCGCCAGCAGAACATTAACACATTTTAAGTGGGATATAACCATTTATGTCTACTCATTGACCGTAAAGTGTCTATTACGTACCTCCTGGATTATCTATGAGCAGAGTCAACATAGTCCTTGACGCCCCCTGCGGGCAGTATTTTGAACTGCAATCTCTGTGGTAACTTGGAAAGGAAAGTAAGTTGGGAAGAAACAAAGTAAAGAAGGTAGTCACTACTAGGCAGTGTTGCGTCAACTCATTCGGCAACTCTTTGACAAGCTGTTGTTACTTTACAGCACCTTACATTTGTCAAATATGTAACTGTTCCCCCCTAAGATACATTGTAGTATGTATGAGTGTCACATGGAAAACCTGAGAGACTCTGTTTCCAGAGGGTCTACTCCAAGTGGTTAAATAAATAAGAAAGATAAATTCCAAATATTATCAAAGTATTCTGCAGCACCCCTGGACTGGCATCATGGCCCCCACTCTTGTCATTCTGTGAGTGTGAGCCTGAATGAAGCTCTGGTCTGCTGGCACTGGTGACGTGCATCAGGAACATGGTCCAGACTCAGGCATCAGGTCCTCCAGACCCCAGGCTGTGTTTGTTTGTTTTTGTACAGATATTCAAACCAAATTTCACCATGAATTTCGTTCCACCACAAAAACAAAGCGTGTTTAAAAAGTCCCAAACATTTTATTTTCATTAGCATCATTTCACCTTAATATGTTCATACTAAAATCATCAGCATTTCTTTACCTTTATATAATGTAGTCTTTTCAATATACAAGTATCAATAAGTATGATTAAAAGATCACAATGGCTTTGTTATGTCTGTGTTAAAGAATTTCCCATATCCTATTATATTAAAATATCTCATATAGTCTGTATTTAAACAGAGGCTTAATAATAATAAAAAGTGAGTTCCCATACAAGGCAATTACAGAATTTAATCAGATTGGGAGTCTCATAAATTAAACAAACGGAGAAAGAAAAGAAAGAAAGAAAAAAACAAAATAAGACGCAACATCATCCAATGTGTTTTGAATGTCCAGAGATACAGAGCGACAGTGAATGACAGAGGACATGTTTTCAGAGAGAGAGAGACAGGATGAGAGGACAGAGGAGTTCAGACCGGGCGAAGGGACTTTCCATTCAACAGTCAACACACACCCACTCAACACATTCAAGGCAGTGGATAATAGCAAGATCAATGGGCCTTAAAAACTTCCTAAGATTGTTTTTCCTTTTACAACAAAGTCAACGTATTTCTTTTTGTTCGACTCACAATTATAACGCGGAAAAAGTCAAAAGCACAAATTCCGTCCTTCACCACCACTAGAGTATTTGTTATAGCTCAGGTATGCCATGTATAAATGCTTGGGGTGACAACAAATAACAGTCTGAGCATGGGCAAAAGAAAAGAAACACTTCTCTCATCCACCAAGCCTTAACCACTTAAGCCTTATTACAAAAATCCAGAAAATAACCAACTACAAGCTGTCATTTTCAGCCATTTTTGAAAATCGGTCATGACCTGCCCAAAATAGGGAGGCCAGGGTGAAAGTGGTTAAGCATACTTACATACACACGTTATTACTGTTTTTTTTATTTATTAGTAAAGACAACTGTGCTTTTTGGAACAAAAAGACTTCACACACCCATTGCCTGTCCCGTATCTGATCGATACTTCGGTTAGACAGCATTGTTCTATGAGAGTAAACACTGATTAATTCAATCAATCACTGTCATACATGAGCAACGTCCTCCTCCCCCCCAAACACCCTCAACAAGTTGCTCCAGCCGGGGAGGAAAAGTGCCAAATCGGCAACGGAATGGAGATTCCCTCGTGTCACTGTCCTCACAACGTCCACTGTGTGTGGCTTCATTAGTTTGAATGGCAGTTCAGTTTGCATCGATTCAGCTCTGTTCAGCAGAGGGTTCTTTTTTCGGGGGAATTGTCAGCGATGGCTTGAGAGAGAGAGACAGCAGGAAATGGTGTGTCGACAACTGGAGATGGTGCAAGACGATGATGCAAAGTGTTGACACACGTGCACACACAAACACACTTGGGGGAGGGGGGGATCAGCGTCGTCTTCACTCCTTGGTCACACTGAATGGGAGGGTTACTTTGTAACTTGCGCCTGAAGGTGAAGGAGAAACTCGTAGTAGGACAGGGCCGACTCAGTCCGGTCCTCAATCATGTTCTGCATAAAGCTGGCCTTAACCTGGCTGTCGTCTCTGGAGATGAAACAAAAACGAGAAGCATGTTATCAGTACAGGGTACACAAGCTGTCTGATCCAGCTGATGGTGAATTAGCCATGGATTTGCCACCATTGTGAAAATAAATATGAAGGGAGCTATCGTACACCGACTCATGAAGCAAACCATACCCAACAGCACTTTGAAAACTCCCCTTGGTGAAACAAAGGTTTATTAACAATACTCCAATACTCATTTTAGTCTTAGTTTTATTTTAATTCTCAGTCTCGAAGATGTAACATTCTCCTCACGGAAGCGAAGTTCAAAATTACGTCATTGCAGACAAAACAAAAATGCACTGCCTTACGTTTGTTTCCGTAGTTCTTTTGCTTCCAAGATATTCTACCTGACATCTTAAGTGATTGGTCAGAAATTCCAAGGTGTGATTCATGTTGTTTTATTTATTTAATGTGCCGGCGACAAACCATGGTCAGTTTTGAAAAAAGAAGGTTAGCAGGTACAAACTTCTATAATCCCTCTGAGGGACTACAAACACAACCCGACGGCAATTAATGGAGGGAGACATCACACAATAGTTCACTGGGTCCGTCACCAGAAATGGTGAAAGCTCAAAGACAAATTATCTACAGTATGTGCTGTATTTCTGTGCATTGTTTTAATCAACAAAAACAACACATGATTCCATTCTTCCTCTAGGGAGTAGATGCTTACTTGATGATGTGTAGGGTGGGGTAGAAAGGCCTCTGATCTCTCAGCCAGCCAATGAAAGCCCTGGTTCTCTGTGACTCGGCAGTGTCCAGCTCTGGGAGGATGTACTATTGATCGGAGAAGAAAGTCAAATGGACAATTCCGTGTTTAGCAAATTTCAAAATGAGTAAAATTGCCCATCTACAAGCTCAATGTGATGGGCTATTATCGCTGTGTGACACATTTGTATGATGAAGCATAAAATACAGCTTAAGTGATCAAGAGCAGGACAGGTGTGTTCAAGTCCCCTACCATGTCCTGAGGCACAGCAGCGTAGTTTGGAACCTCCAGGACTTGCGTCAGGAAGTTGGCGTTGCAGTTTCTTCCAAGCCACAGATACATCACCTGATAGGAGAATAGAAGAAGCGGAGAAGTTCTAGTCAGGATGATCCAATTAGACCTACCCACATCAAACTAGCATCCCTATTGTGGGATCTAAATCTACAGTATAAGCTCACAACGCATTGTGAGCCGCTGTGATCTTGGAGATAGACTATATTCTGCTAGAGATTTGGTGTAGAGGGTAAGGCTGGGCGATATTAGGAAAACCTTCGATATTCGATAATGTTGTTGAATACCTCGATATCGATATTACTCACGATATTAGTAAAAACCTTTTAATTTTTTTCTGCTTTAGGTCCACTCCCTGCCTAACCCAGATAATGAATAGCATATCCATGCATGCACACTGCACAGTACACATAGAATACATTCATTAAATGCCTTATTTACATTTCCCAACAATGATTTTATTGAAATAACCACACAGATGGACTGCTTTTTTGTATGTGCTACGTGCATGCATAGTGTGTCTATAAATTAATTTGACACATACACCAATAGCTAATTTCAAGCTGTCTTCGTCGATATGTATACTTTGCATTTTGATACCTCAACATTGATAATTTTTCGATATATTGCCCAGCCTTAGTAGAGGGGGAAAAGGAGGGGGACCACGGTTAATGAAGTGTACACAGTGGTTAAGCAAGCCATTCTCCTGCCTGTAACCACATCTGTAGCTTTACTGTTATATGGCTACAGAGTTTATGGCACATGTGGTTACTCTTGATGCTCAATCATGAGCCTCTTTAACATACCGACAAATAATAATTCAAGTTTCAGTTTGAGTCCTTCTCACCGATCCACAGTCCATAAGAAAAGCACCCTCCCTACTGAGCTTCTCCACAGACAGCTGCTGCACTCTGGGCTGAGGGATGGTCTTCTCATTGATGTTCAGGGCCCCCTGTGGAGAGGAGAGAGCAGTCATTAAAGACCCCATTCACACGTTTAATCTAAATCCTCAAAGTAATAATATCCATTCAATAAATGTAAATAAATACATTTTATAACCCAAAAATGTCCATGAAACGGAGCCTTACAGTACCCCTTTCTTTGTGCCATATTTGCCCTCATTTAGTATTCCATATCCTATGAATTATGCATACATTTAATCCTCCAGAATTTGGGTAATCCACAGAACGTACGCCAAATTCACCGTGACGAAAAAACAACAAGCCAGCCAACTTCACACTTGCTCTCAACGCCACTGGCAGTTGTGAGCAAACGGAGAGGTTGCAAAGGAAATCAATTAAAATGTTAAAAACAGTTTTGTGTTTAATTGCATGATAGGTCTGTCATTGCGCACTCTATTTGCACAAGGTGGCGGCTAGTCACCTCAGCAATTTCACAGCATTTATGTATTTATTTTGGAGCATTCAGAGATACGCCATTTGAACTGAATGCAAGCAGCAGGAGCCTGGCAATGAGAAAGCTCACCCTTTTTGCCAACAGCTGACAATAGTAAATGAAACATTAAACAAAGAAAAAAATAATAATCATAAAATGGCGTCTGGCATTTCGTTTCATAATGCAATTTTGGATCACTGGTGGGCCAACTTAGAAGGATTAAGAGTATAATTCAAAACAAAAACGTGAGCCTTGATTTAAAAACACACTGGTATGGGTAAACCATGTCCTCTCACCTCATCCGTCAGGTCATCGATGCGGTACAGGTTGGGGTGGATCATGGGCATGACGTAGGCCAGCGGCTGGTACTTGAGCTGACACATGGCAAACACTCTGTCATCCAGTCTGGTGCTGGTGCCTGTCCTAAATGCGATCTGCAGGTTACACACACACACACACACACACACACACACACACACACACACACACACACACACACACACACACACACACACACACACACACACACACACACACACACACACACACACACACACACACACACACACACACACACACACACACACACAGAGTCAGGACTGCAGAATCACTCCCCATGTTTTGCCGCAGTCTGAAAACTCACCTGACCCCTAGAACACCTTTCCTTGTATCCCTTCTTGTCACCTTTTTTGCAAGAGATGCAAGTTGAACTATGCAGGTTGTACTATGCAGATCTACTGGGCCTTACTCCCATACCATAATGTATGTTGTTATTTAGATTTTAATTATAAAAAAAAAGAAAATCCAAAAATGTCATTTGAGTGTATATGTGGTTTAGACCAATGCTACGTTTGATATCCTAGTTTCTTTGAAGCACTATTTTATGTGCACTCATGTGACATTTACCATGTCCTTTCTTGACTTGTCTGATCTCGCACGTGTATGTCATTCTGGATAAGAGAGCATCTGCTAAAATGCTTAAATTGTCAACTGAAACTGTGCGAGGTGCCTAGCTTAGAAAAGGGAACAGTTTGGAATACAACAAATTTGCATCTTTGCGTGGGAAGGTACGCGCTTTCTTTTGAAATGTCTGTTTTACTGTGACTGCACAGTGAAATGAGGGCATCCAGGAGGGAACCATGACAAATAACTCAAGTTCTTGAGCTGGAACTGAACCCGTGACATTGTGGCCATGCGGAGGGTGCATAAATTGAACGATGGGGACATGTTGCACTGGGAAGCTACGCATTTAACCCAGCAGAGACTAGGGAACATGCACATCTCTTCCATTAACCACATAAGCCCTACATACAGATCCATCTTAAAAAAAAATAATAATAATAATATTGTGTAAAGCACACCTAATCATCACTGACTGTGGAAACGGCACACAAGCAACATTGACCTTTCTGCATCATAAATCCTTGTTTTTAGTGGACTTGAGTAATATTACTAGTAAGACACCTGAGGGTGGAATGCGACCTCAGGGTGACATGCGACCTCGCCCTAAAGGGCGAGGTCGCGCCAATTCTTGACTATCTGGCCAACCACAGCGTTTCTCTGACGATTCTAGTTGTTATCATTCTGGGGGGAGTTTGTTCATGTTTTTGTGAGGGTATCAACCCTAGGAGACACGGGGAGAACATGCAAACTCCACACAGAAAGGCCCTATCGCCAACCCCACCTAGGGTGTGAGCGATAGGGCCTAAACATGGAGATGTGGAGAACACTATATATGGAGATAGTCCAGTCCATCATGTCATATGGGACTACCGTCATAGACAGTAGCCATTGTTAGGCCGGAGTCAATGGCTGTCTGTCTGACTGTCTGTACAGGAAGTGATGTCACATGACATACTTTTTATGCCCATATACGAGTCATTCTGTACCACATCTCCATGTTTAGGCCAAACAGGTTTGCTCCATTTCTCCATGTATAGGTCCAAATGACCTAGTCGCGCCAATTCTTGACCATCTGGCCAACCACAGCGTTTCTCTGACGATTTTAGTTGTTGTCATTCTGGGGGGAGTTTGTTCATGTTTTTGTGAGGGTATCAACCCTAGGAGACACGGGGAGAACATGCGAACTCCACACAGAAAGGCCCTATCGCTCACACCCTAGGTTGGGTTGGCGATAGGGCCTTTCTGTGTGGAGTTTGCCTAAACATGGAGATGTGGTACAGAAGGACTCATATATGGGCATAAAAAGTATGTCATGTGACATCACTTCCTGTACAGACAGTCAGACAGACAGCCATTGACTCCGACCTAACAATGGCTACTGTCTATGACGGTAGTTCCATATGACATATTGGACTAGACTATCTCCATATATAGTGTTATCCACATCTCCACGTTAGGACTCATATATGGGCATAAAAAATATGTCATGTGACATCACTTCCTGTACAGTCAGCCAGCCATTGACTCCGGATTAACAATGGCTACTGTCTATGACGGTAGTCCCATATGACATATTGGACTAGACTATCTCCATATATAGTGTTATCCACATCTCCATGTTTAGACAGCCAATGACTCCGGCCTAACAATGGCTACTTTCTATGACGGTAGTCCCATATGACATGATGGACTGGACTATCTCCATATATAGTTTTATCCACATTTCGTGTAGCCGCCCTGTACAGGAAGTGATGTCACAACTCGCTGACATCACACTGACATCACAGAGGATACGGAAGGACGGTCACGAGGATACGGAAGGAAGGTCACTCAAGCGACACGGTTCTTCAGAGTATATGCGACCTTCGGTCGCAATAATATTTTGAGATATACATTTTTGATATTCATGAGCTGTATGCCATAAAAATTCAAAATGAACAAAATATTTCATTGCATGCGCAATGTATCTAATTTAATGTTCCAAAGTTTTGAATTATATAACAAAAGAAACTTTTGACGCAACAGTATTATTTTTTAGATGGATATATACTTGACGAATAGCGAAAATCTACAAGCTCACAAACGCGTGTTGAGTGAGTGTAGATCGTCTGTTTTCGCTGTATGTGCCCAAAACAGAGACACCATTGTTAAAGTGGTTCATGTCCATGCCGTGTACCTGTTTGAGCATGGCCAGGAGGTAGAGCGGGAAGAGCTTGAGGCAGGCTGGGGCCAGGAGGCCTGGCTGCTGGATGGTCAGCACAGACGTGCGGTAGGAGGTCAGCGAGTCGATGGCCGCGTTGGTCATCGCATCTCTGGCATCGCTGAGGCTGGCCGACACCGAGCGGTCCACGGCTGAGAGGAAGAGGAGGAGGAAGGGAATAAACACACGTTAGGGGTGCCACTAATTGAACATGAAATGATAACGTATTTTATAAAAATACTTAATACTTAAAGTATTAAGTTAAAAGAAGACCCAATTAAACCTGGTCGATTCTAGGTTTCTGAAAACCTTCAAATTCTTATTCAAAATTTTTTAAATATATGATGTTGCTATATAGCAAATGCTAATGCTAAGGAGGCACCCGGTTTGAAAGGTATAACAACTTATAGGTGGCAACAGGTCTAAACAGTTGAGCTTGTAGATTGGCAATTATTTTAGCAAAACACGGTTGTGCAATGAAGTATAAAATAATGCTCAAGTAGATTCGTTGATATATAAAATAAAAACAATTAAATAATAAATAAATTAAATAATTTAAAGAAACATGGTTAGTGAATAATTTGATCAATTGAAAAAGTAATCGACAGAATAATCGCTAAGAGAATAATGGATAGTTGCAGCCCTAATACACAGGTGCACAGGAATATGTGTTTCAGTGACGATAAAGAGCTTGTTTATGGAGAGCGTAACACAGAGCTTATCTAATGGAAGTTAGTGTTGGTTCCACTTGTGCCTTGAACTCATTTTATAACATTTTTCAACATTACAAGCGGTCACCTGACCCGGAACCGTATTTCCCTGCAGTTGCCTTAAAGTACTCTGCCAGCCAGCAGCACATATGACACAAACAAATGCAGTTGCCCAGTAAAACAGAAGGAAGGCATTGCAAGAGAAACTTGGAGAATTCAATTCATCAGTGGTCTCTTGAGTCAATTATCTAAATTCTAAATCCTATATTTTTGAACGGTGGTGGACAGCATTCACACTCTGATTTGGATAATCTATGATATGCATTTCCTTTTCTTTTCAATGGTTTTTAAATCCCAAACTGCAGTGACTTATCTCCCCAATGGTATACAGCACAAGAATGTGTTCTACAGGGTTTGTATTATTTTAAGAACTCTTCATCAAGTTGAAATGTCAGACATTTCCAGAGCTGGTTACCTGGCAACCTCCATCATCTGTCAGTGTTCATAAAGAGTGGATGACATAAAGCCTGCCATGACAATGCCATCCTCACAGTCCATCCAGAAAGAAATCTCTATATACAATTTGAAACTGACAGAACGGTGCATTCGACATACATACATACAGACGACCCAAAGCAGTCCAATTGGCTAGGACTGATCACGTGGCACACGTGCCGACGTCCTCACGTCACACCAGCGCCATACGTGCTGACGTAGAGTCAACACCAGGCTAACAGTTAGCTAAACAAATGATGTACTCACGTTTGCATAGTCAATAGCACTACTGTTTTTTTTTTTTTACTTTTTTTTTTCAAAAAACTTTTTTTTTTTTCAAAAAAATATTTTTTTCAAAAACTTTTTTTTTAGCCATATGAGCTTTTCACCGTAACAACGAGGCGAGGGGGCGTAGATGTGAGCGGCGCGTAGCGCCGTGAACCTCTAGTTACAATACATGTTGTACTAACTATAAGGGGGAAGAAGTCAAACCTGGGGGCGGCCTCCATTTGATTGATCAGGTTCCCAACAATTCAAAAGGCTTTGTTTGTAAACGTGTACACTTGGATTGTTTGTGGTTGTGGTTGTCGCCATTTAACCGTAGCCTGACTTTGTATGTTTGTATACCACTTAACATTGGCATTCACATCACAAGCCCTTTACAGGATAAAGTTAACTCTCCCCACGCTTTGAACGTTAACGTTCGCCCCATTTTTTACAGAACCTCGATGCCAATACGGCGCTCGTTCGGTTCGTTCGTCTGATGACTGTAAGCTGATGAGGGGTCGCGCGACCGTGTACTGTAAACACATTTTCCGCGGTGATGGTGTAAAAAATCCATTATGCGTTAACATCAACGGAGAACAATTCACTTCCTTGTTGATTTCCTCTGGCTGTAAGGCTCTGTGGCCAGTGACTGGTCTTCTTCTTCTTCAACACATAACAGGCAAATTCACATTCATTCTCGCATGACGCCGCCCTCTGCTGCCTGGCAGACCAAAGTGCACTATTGCACAATAAAAAAAAAAAAAATGTCTGTCTATCTACTATAACGTCGCAAAGGTAAGCCGCTTGGTGTGATGGCACCAGACCCAATAAATAAATAAATAATCTGGCAGTAGGAGAGTTAATGTTAATATAGGCCATGGACCAAATAGGGTGGTTGAACAGCAGTAGTCCCATATTAGAACAAAACTCAAATTCAACAACTAATGAATGTGTTAATTCAGTCTGAGAACTACTGATGGTTTGAAAACAGAATGAGCATCTTTTTTTTCTGCTTGAATATAGCATGAGTTATAATAATAACAACAATTTTAATCATTTGAGTTAGTGCTCAAGGTAAACTTCACTTATGAGTCTATTTGGTTGGTTATTTGGAGTTATTATATTGATATATTATCAAGCATCATCTCTTAGAAGAAACTTTATTTGCAGTGCATAAAGTGTGGTACATACCCATGCTCGAAAGCAGCCCAGTGATGGCTTGCACGTCAGCTCCAGCGAAGATGTCCGACAGGGAGTTGACAACAGGCAGACACATGGTGTGAACGCGGATCCTTCTCTCTCCTTGGGGATGTGGAAACAGCTAAGTTAGGATGCATTCAATTGATGAAGAGAACATATACAGGCTTTTCACACCTGGCTTGCAAAAGACCTCAATGCAGAATAGAATCAATATACAACAGCTAATCTAGTTTAATCAATTATTCTCATTTCCTTACATTTCTATGATCTCAATGTACAAGACAATTTACAAGTTCTCTATCTAAAACATTGAATGGACACACACGACAAGCTGAAATGAAAGGTGAAGCAACAATTTGAACGTCAAATGTATTCCATTATTACACAGGAAAGTCAGAGAACAACAGCGCAGCTACTGTACTACTTCCAGATACACAATAATTCTAAATTAAAATGTGTGTACCTTTGCTGGAGGTGTAGAGCAGCGCTGCTTGGAAGGAGACCATCTGCATGTCCAACAGGTTCTCCTCGATGGACATCTGAACGGCGAAGCCTGCGTCTGGATTCACGTTGGGCAGAGACAGCAGGTCCGTGGAGCGCACAAAGAAGTTCCCGTGGAACGTGTGGATGGACAGGCCTGCACAGAGAGAGAGCAGGTCAGATATTCACAGTTTGGTCAAAACAAAAGGAAAGACCCAGTTAACCTTTGGCGCCAGGGCTGACCTTTGGTGCATCGTATCCTCATGACGGCCTCGAAGCCGATCTTCCTGGTCAGGTATCTCTTCAGATCCTTCTGGAAGCGCTCCACCTGGGCGGGGGTGTGCTGGTGGTGGTAGGAGGGGTAGTAGTACACGCTTCCTGCAGAGTATCTGGATATGCAACCTTCACACAGGGAGAACAGACGACACAGGAATTAAGACGCCTTCTTATGTTTCTCTCCAAATGATAAAAATAGATGTACACCCTATACCCCACTTCTCCCCTATCCCCTTGACTCTTTCAACTCAAGTTTATTGTCACGGTTAGGTGACGGCAAGGTGCAAAAGACTGGGTGAATATGTTTTCATACAAACTTATCAAAGTGTATTCAAGGTCATATGTACAGAAAGTGACAAAGCCTATGTAATGGTTTGGCATAAGACTGACATGTTGGCAGGGCTCAGGGCCTGACGAATGAAACCATGACCTTTACATTTGCCTATTTCTAGTCCCAGTTATGAATGCTATATAAAGACTTAGATAAATTATGTCTTTCTCCTTTTTTTGTTGTTGACTGAATGCCATCTTAAAATAAAAATATGATATAAAAAAAAAGCGAATCCACACCTGCTCATCATAACTGATCATAAAAATGATTAATCAGCCTAAGAGCAGATGTTATTTGGGAAGTCCTGCATCCTCGTCCATATGAGGACTCACCTAGCGATGCCAGATCACAGTACTGAGCGCTGAGCAGGAACAGGTCCACGGCCACCTGCTGGCCAGAGCAGTCCAGGGCCAGCTTCTTATAGAAGTCTGTGGCCGGGGACAAGTGCTGGATGTCCTGGAAGAAAAACGCACAACAGACAGGGAAACGAGGTCAAGTCACTGCACAATGCACTTTAACCCTCAAATAGCTGAAACGTGCCGAGTCGCGTTAAGACTTTAACCACTTTAACCATTATTTTGTGCTTTAACTATTGAAAAATAGCAGATATACAAGCTCACAGCGCGGCACCGAGTGCCGCGCTGCGAGCTGGTAGATCTGCTATTTTTTGTAAAATCGTGAAAATGTGTGCTAGTCTTCGAATATCTTTGACCCGATCTTTGACCTGACTTCTAAACCCTTCCTCTAAATCAGTGGTTCTCAAACATTTTCATGTCAAGGACCCCCAAAATTACATTTTATTTGGCCACGGACCCCCATTTCAAAATATGTTGTTCCAGGGACCCCCCCAGAAGCAGAGATTTGAGTTACAAAAGTTTGCTTTGAAAAATATATATAGAAAGATTTGCACACATTTCCACTATTTAAAAAAAATAGCAGATCTGCTATTTTTCAATAGTTAAAGCAATCAATAATCCTAGGCCTAATGGGTTAATGAACGATGCCACATAGATAAAGCAGAATTTAAAAGTACACCACATAGAGCCTTCATTCATTTACACAATTTATAGTCTGACTAAATAACACACAGCCTCTAACACATTTCACTTTCCAAATCCAGTCAAAGCCAGGATACAGAATCAGTCAAGACATCTGATTAATGTTAAGCAACAACATTTGGGATTTCAGAGTAGCAGGCCATGTATGTGTTGTCAAACCGTTTAAACTCAAGCCTTTCCACTAGTAATGCACCAAGACGTCAAAGGGTTATCTGAGGTTTCTAATGAACAATTAATTAAGCAGCCTGCAGAGTGGAGCATCTAACATTTTGAAAGCCACCACCTTAATTAAATAGGACTACAACTCATACTATCTTTCTCTCTCACACACATGCCCATACACACGTACACATTAAATGAATCAGAACAAGCCAAACGAGGCATAATGAAGATGGATCGCTAATAAGCTAAAAGTAAAGTGGATAACAATGAGCTTAATGAGAGCGTAATGAGAAAACAAGAGGAAATTAGCAACTAGCGGCAATTATTGTCTACAACAAGAGAGCAACATGTATTACCAATTATTTCACACTGACAAGCAATCTCTCTTATGAAGACTGGAATATTTATCTAATCACTGACTGAATTCCCTGTCACTTACCAAAGTGTGCATGTGGCAATCATGAGGATTAACGGCCATTATGAGTCTTAGCATCATTTTTTGGTTTTAACATCCACTTTTCAATACATATCAAAACCAAGCATATGGTGTTGTAAAACTCAAGCAAAAGAACCCTCAGCCTTGTTGCTCTCTTCTTACTTGTAATTGAGATTAATCCATGGCAGCCATCAATGACAAAAGTATAACTACGGTACCCAATCCTACCCGGGGGGCACTTCCTTACCTTGGCAGATGCCCGCTGGTTAGGATCCTCCCTGGACTTGAGGGCCCCCACACCGAGGTTGGGCAGCTGCGTCTGAAAGATGGACATGCGACCTCCTGTGGGCGACACCAGCTTGAAGGCTGCCTGCAGGGCCGGACCCAGCGCCGACTGGGTCTCCATGGTTTTCTCAAATATTTGGGGCAGGCTCTTCAGCAGGTCCTGCACGAGCTGGAGAAACACAGAGTGGGATGGAAAGTCCATCAATGATCCTCCTGTCAGCTTCTCTCGCTCAGGACTCCTTTTGGTTTAATTTCTCCCAGAGATAAATGAACACTTGGGACATTACTGTGCAGTGTATCTTAGAAATGTACAGGGGGACACGATTGATTAATGATTTCGTAACAATGGTCCCCCAACATCTTAAAATGCTCCTGAAATCAAAGGCAGTGGAGAGAAATAATTGTACATGTACTAGTTTATGTTGCATCGCTGAACTAATTTACATTTGCAGCTGCACTGCCTGGTAAACTAAACACTCTCACACAAGTGTTTATAAATGCCCCTACATTTTATACAGGGTACTGTACACCAAACCAAACACCCTGCGTTCAACATTTTCTATGAACAACATAAACCTTGTTATCTCAAATGGTCCATCTATAAGGCTTGGGCTGGAAATATGGGTAATACTAAATTCAATTTGTAATGAAGACCAGAAGGCCATCGACCATTGTTAATTAATCAAATAACAGTCTTGAATAAGCTGTACACAGAGCAATACACCACATCCCAGATGCATCCATTTGAACCACTTTCAACCTTTCTTTCAAGCGTTTTTTGTTTTGGGCTTGTCATTATAGGCTAGAGGAAAAAACATAATAAATCTAACATGTACAAAAACAAAGAAAAGAAAGGCATCGCGACACGTTGTGAGCTTCTAGTTTGGCTATAACAAAGTAATATAAAGGGCTCATGATCACACTCATGCACATGACTGTGCAAAATTACAGTATACAGTACAGCTTGATTTAAAGGCCATCCACACCAAGCACAATAGCTATATTCTTTAAAACTCAGGTGGAAGGCAGAGTCCACAGCACAACTACCACGCAGACAGTGGTCTGGCAAACGGACGGGTTCCTCACCTCTTTGCATTCATTGAGGTTGACTAGAAGGCTGTCTGGTGTAGGTAAAAATATTTCTGTGGAGCAAGGAGAAAAGACCATTCAGGCTACATCATCTGGTCACACTACAGCATAGAGAACCTCTGGATGGAAGATTAATCAAAACAAATATATCCATATTTACGGGAGATTAATCAAAACAAATACATCCACTTTTATGGGATATAAAAAAAAAACGAAGCTATTGACATTAAGTCACATGTGCTAGAGCACTGGTTTTCAAAGTGGGGCCTAGGGACCCCCTGGTGTCATTGGGAGGGGCGGGGGTTCCAGGGGGTCCCCAGCTCAGTTATTGACAGTTCGGAACTAAATGGACCCTTACGGGTCTGTAACTCAGAGAATGTAGAAGGGTCCTCTTGGTTTCCACTGGTGTTGTCTCAGAGTTATGGGGGGTCCTAATGCACACTGGACTGGGGGTCCTTGAAATTTAAACGTTTGACAACCACTATGCTAGAGACAAAGATAATAGTAATTCAGAGGTAACCAAGTGTGGAGACGGAAGGGGGGGAGAGACTGACTGCTGGCACTACTAGTACTCAATATTTAATAATTCACTTTGACCAGTGTTGGGAGATTTCCCATTTGTGAAACTTTTAATTGAAAGCCTGAAAGTAGGCCACTTTCTGACTGTCTGATGTATCCAGGTGTTTGAAGTGCACATCAGCATGTGGCTCGAGTTAAACAGCTTTGATGTCGGGTAACGTTCGCATTCACCACATTTCCCGATTTCAACATTAGAACATTTATTATTTAGAACATTTTTGTTGTCACACATCTGTATGAAAATAATTGTTATCGTAATTGGTATCCTACTATAAATTTACAAATAGTGTGTGTCTGCGTATATGACTGTCCCGTAACATGCATAACATGTACGACCGATTGATCTCAAACTTGGTCAATCAGTCATACACCCGGGGCTGTGTGGTGCCGAGTCGGAATTCGCTCGGACCAACTGGAAAAAACATGGATGGCTGTGTCTGTTTGTACATTCTTTTCGGGGCACACTTGTTGTCATTTTTACCTGCTCTCAGGGTACCAAAATGGATCCAATGTGAATAGGTACTGTATTAGGTACATATTTGTGCGGTATACCCAGTTTTGGGGAGGATATTTTAATGACATCACACGCACGTCGTTTAACCCTCTAAGGCCCACGGTTGTAATATTACAACGTTTGTATTTTATCCAAAAAAAGGTTTAAATCATTTTATTTTAATTCCCCCTACCACCTAAACACCACCATTGGATTCTATTGTTTAGTATTACAATGCCATTGGCCACAATATTTGCATATAAATACCCCCCACAGGGGCTGACATTCACACCCGCCACACCCGCTGAAATTCCAGAGTTTTGACGAACAACATCTCACTTTTTCATGGAAGCTATACCTCACAAAAACATAAGTAAAATGCCTGTACTATTTTTTTTGGTGATCATTAGAATGTCTAGAACATGTACATATGTCATTATTGTGAAAAATATCCCCCATATGTAAATTAGAGCATGATTTATGATTTTTGATTTATGGCTATAAAATCTTACAAAAACATTTTTTTGAAAAAAACATTACATTTTCCTCTTAATATGACTCCTACAACACCATCTGATTTTTTTCAATTTTTTATTTCAAGTATTTCTTAATGCGGGCCTTAGAGGGTTAACACCTAAACTAACTGGAGTTAGCAGACCATTGATATGCATGCAGGCTCGTTCCTATGTTAATGCCGCTGGTGTGACATCTTTTGTAAAAGTTGTTGAGGTGTGAACTAAAGGGTTGTTTAACATCGATGCGTGCTCCTACTAAAAATGATTCAGGGCGGTGGATCTTTAAAAGCACAGAGTTCACAAGCCTAATGATGAGGACACACGTGCTCGCCATCGACCTGCCTCTCACCTTCAATGTCAGACACGATGAGCATCTGTGGTTGAGACAGGCCCTCCTGGATGTTGTAGAAGTGGATGGTGCTGTCAAACGTGATGAAGCCTACCTTTGTCCGCGAGTCTCCGGGGAGCCTAGAGCAGACGAGAAGAGCGAGACACATGAAAGGAGGTGTGTGCACTGTGCACACACAAATACGTTTTGTGTTACCACAAGATGTCAGGACAGACAACAACAAATTCAGCCCCGACCTAACCCCTCACGGAACGCTTTGCTGAGAATTGAACGGCAAAATCCAGGATCTCCCTGTTCGTTCCATTGATTCTTGTGAGGATATTTAGTTCTTTCGAGGACAGACAACAAGGCTGACCCACTTTCTGTTGTATCAAAGAACTCTCTGTCCCACACAGCAGTATATCATCCAGATGATCACTTCTGCACTGATGCTGAAAAGCCTATTTGAACGGCTTGTAAATATGTTTTGACATAAGGCTAAATATTGTAAGCTAAACTAGAATGACGAGAACATTACTACAGATAGAACGAGAGCGGTATTTCCTCTACAATAGCTTGTTAACAGTGACCAGTGTTTGAAAATGTTCTCGATTGAAGAGCTTGAAATGATGAAAACCAGCATTTCCATACTGCTTTGTCTCAAAGAAATTGAATATTGTGGAAAAGTTCATTATTTTCCGTAATTCTGTAAAACAAATCTTTAACATATTCTATTTACGGTACATTGTACATGCAGTGAAATAGCTTTTTAGCACAATATTAATAAACAATATTCTATTTTTTTGAGACCGAGCTGTATATTAGTCAGTTATTTGCATCACAGATGACATGGCTAAAATAACTGATATTTTCTTCTGGGCAGCAGATATTTTGTTCATGTTCACAGACCAAAAGTTTCAATAAATACATGCAGACCCATACACAGCGGTATATCTGTATGCATGATGATTTAACATTATGATAAAAAGGGCAATGACAGCTGTCTCACTCTCAACAAACACATTTTATAACAAAGTGAGATGTATACTGAGGATGGACATACGAGCTTAAGTTGTCCAGCAATGACTGGCAGACCACGTTCAGGTAGCCCGTCTCCACTGCATTATGGGATACGTCGAGAACAAACAGGTAAACAGCAGGCTGTGGCGGTCGCAGCTGTGGAACAGACATTCATAGAGTTACGTCAAGGCAAGCAAACCCAAGAGAGAACTTCCTGTGTGGTTTTGACAGTATTATTCCATGCACCAACAACAAAAAAACGCTTTATGTCTTACAGTGGAGGTTTCTGTGTGGTGTGTGAGTGTGTGTGTGTTTTAGAAAACCACAATCATGCACCATGCCACATATACCACACACTCACCATGTAACCATGTTATAAAAACAAATAATGTAATTGCATAATAAACAATATTATGTGATATCAAACATATAATTTTCCGAATGTCTGTCTGTCTGTCACAGCGTTTCTCCTCAGTGGCTGGAGCAATTGATCTGAAATCGCATCACCATTAGCATATGAACACACCTGACATAACTGTGAAGCCTGTTTGTCACTTTCACAAATCATATGCTGTATATTAGCATTTTTATGGTATCTACTATCTATTCTGCATCTAGCATGAGGCATATCTATTCTGCATCTAGCATGAGGCAACATGTTTAACCAGCTCTGTGTGTGTGTGTGTGTGTGTGTGTGTGGTGGTGGTGGTGGTGGGGGGGGGGGGGGGGGGGCTGTTACAGATGTTGTCCAAAAGTCATGCAGATCGGTACACAGTATGTCTGTAGCCATTAAACGAAACAGGTATTTCTTACATTGATGCTCCTACATATTATCATGCAAGCACCAGTTAAAGTTACTTTCCATCCCTCATATACTGTGTGCACAGTGCACACCCCATAACCCACACACTGCACATCATTTCGGAGCTCATATCTTTGAACGGGTAAGGGCTAGTCTTATGAATCATAGCTAAAAACTGTTTGGTTCAACAATGATGAATACATCAACACTCAAGCCCAGTTCAGCACCTCTAGAGTATATGGGCTCTATTTTGATAGTCTTAAGTACCAGCTCTTATGCCTTAACTGTCCGTACTGTCCGACCACCAAACTTTTCGTGGGAGAGTTCCAACTTTCCGACGTGCAGTTTTCCGAACTCCAATTCGGAGTAATGCTTTTCAGAAGATGCAAGTGATGTCATTTTGTAGTTGAACCTTTCCAACGAAAGGTTCGGTGGTCGGAGACTTAAGACAATCAAAATACAGCCCTATAACTCTTATGTCTATGCAACAAGAACAGGCAAGCAAAACCTACCATATATTCTGAGGGAGCGATGAACTCGATGGTGGCGTTCAGGACCTCTGGTCTTTTGTGTGGTTCTCCATATTGCCTACTAACTGGGTTGTACATGAACTCCTCGGGTACTGCAGCCAGACAAACAGAAAAATTATGTGTATTATATTAATTATGTAATATATGTTCCGGTCGTAAAATGTTACATAGGTTGAATGCTGCATCATGCATGGGTACAGCACGGTACAATGGTAAAACTGTGTGAGCCAACAGCCATTCTTGAGAGAACATCGTTAGCCTAGCCAACCAGCTTGTGGAAGCATGTGCACATGTGGAAGAAGCATACAAATATTAATAAAACTCACACTGGCACAATTTCTTTTAGAATAAGTAAATTCCGATTTGTGACATGCTTGCTCTTTTATTTATCATTTGAATTCTTGGCCACTGTGATTAACCTGTTTGGTAAAAATGCATTAGAAAAGTGGTTCTCAAAGTGGATTCCCAATACTTTCTATGTTCCTTTAGAGGTCTAAACCAGGTCTAAATTGACCCAGTTACAAGTCTAACTCTGACATTATACAAATGGAACCAAATGGAACCTAACAGGTCCATTTGGTTCCATTTGTATAATGTCAGCATTAAGGGAAGACCTTGAAATGTCAAAGTTTGAGAACCCCTGCATTAGAAACACAACATTCATTTGATATTACCATCGTTGACCCGGAAGCAAAGGTTACATTTCCACCTCCTCTGGTCTAAGAAGGTGACAAAAGGGTTGATGTAGGTTCTGCAGGAACGACACCTGACTATTGTGCTGGACGTCACCACAGGAAGTTGCTGCCCAGACAAAGAAAAAGAAGCATAGAATTGTATTGTAGACATTTGGGCATAAATCTGAGGACAAACTTAATTTCTCTCAAATCATCAAAAATGGCGTACTGGTTGTGCATTGTCTCTATCCTCGAATGACACGGGAATGAATAAGTCATCATTCTGACAGTGGAATTTTCCTTGAGGCACATTCTTAGTCAAGTACTGTATATGTTTAGCAAAGAGACTATCCTAAAGGGTGTACTAGAGTGGTTCTCAGACCACGTGCCGAGGTACACTTTTTTATAAATTTAAAGTGTTTTTACAAATTCTCAAAAATCTACAAGATCACAACACATCACATTGTAACATATGAGCTTGTAGATCAGCTATTCTTTGAGAGATATGGTGTCCATTTTGCACGGATATGAATACAGGCGTGCCTTGAGATCTTGACTCTCCCTATGGGGTGTCTTGAACACAAAAAGTTTGAAAACCACTGGTGAAGTAGGCCTATAGTTGTATCCACTATGCTAGCGTGCACTGGACTGTACAGCACAGCAGGGGTTGTGGTCCTTGGAGGTCTTTGAAAGGGTGTAGCAGCAGTACAGTGTGTGGTGTAACCTACCGAGAGGTCTTTGAAAGGGTGTAGCAGCAATACAGTGTGTGCATGGTGGAGTACAGTGTGTGCATGGTGGTGTAACCTACCGAGAGGTCTTTGAAAGGGTGTAGCAGCAGTACAGTGTGTGCATGGTGGTGTAACCTACCGAGAGGTCTTTGAAAGGGTGTAGCAGCAGTACAGTGTGTGTGTGGTGGAGTACAGTGTGTGCATGGTGGTGTAACCTACCGAGAGGTCTTTGAAAGGGTGTAGCAGCAGTACAGTGTGTGTGTGGTGGAGTACAGTGTGTGCATGGTGGTGTAACCTACCGAGAGGTCTTTGAAAGGGTGTAGCAGCAGTACAGTGTGTGTGTGGTGGAGTACAGTGTGTGCATGGTGGTGTAACCTACCGAGAGGTCTTTGAAAGGGTGTAGCAGCAGGCCCAGGGGCAGCTTGGCTTTGTTGAGCAGAGACTGAGTCTGAGGTATGCTGGTCAGCGTGCAGCGAAACACCCTGGAGAGACACAGAGCAGAGTGTCAGTGTGATGCACGAAACCTTGCTGCTGTCAATCTGTCTCCATCTTTGACACCAGAGAAAGTAACCTTGACCTGTTATCCCCCAAATTCAGAACATTCTCATTCTTCTACTACCCTGCCACATAGTTATTTGTATTTGTTGATGACATGTGTTAATGTGTTAATACGCTAAGTTGATGAATTCAATACATAGGACCACAATGGAATGGAAAAAAGTCCCCAGGAACTTTCTGTGTCATCCTTTTAGCCTAAATGTCATTTCTGACTAATAAAGTCTATCAATCTCACCGAGGCAAAGTCCTGTACAGTGGTTGCACCTGGCAACTAGTCTCTGTGAGACAAAACTTTAACACACATTTTTGAAAAAGTGACAGATCTAAAATCTTATAATTTGGGCATTTTTTACACAATGCATGTGTAAATAAAATCATGATGTTTGCAGCGTAAATAAATGTTTTATGCTTCGTCAATACAAAAACTGAAATGAAATCCTTGTTAATACTTTTTGTGCACAGGACGTGTTGACACGTTTTCGGTGCTAGATGGGTCCTCGGCTATTCTAGGTGAACCTGGGCCATACTGGTGTGCACCAGTGACAAGAGAATATTCTGCCATTTTTCTAAAGTAGGGGCAAAAACAACCATTTTTGGACATTGAATGTGTTAAGAACTCAAACATCTTGTATGCACGAAAGAGTTTGAGGACTGCTGACTTAGAAGGCATTCGTAGAGTTGGCCTCAGGTCTTAATGGGTTTTAAACGTACTCTGGGTTGCAGTTGATCTTCTGCAGGTCTTGGGGTAGGCAGGGCGTAGGGGCAGGGACATCGCCTAGGGGCAGCAGGTTCCTCTCCTGGAGCAGGTTGACCACTCTCAGGGACTCTGGGGTGCCGGACTGGAGGCTCAGCGCAGCCAGGGACGGGCTCAGCTGAGCTGGCCCAGGCCCAGGGCCGCCAGGTGTCTAAAGGAGAGACGACCACACAACATGAGAACGACTAATACGTTACAACACACTGGGTCAACTGCAGCTCCCAGTCGGCCAAGAAGGCTGGGCTGGAATGACAAGTTGACAACAACATAGAAACCGTTCACCTGCCCCAATAGCTAATACACACAGGGTTAGCATAACATAGACAGAGATTTACCGTGACAATTTAGGTCTTTAGTACACAGTAGACTTATCCAGAGCGACTTGACAAATCAGAGTAAATGGCATGAACTCTAGTCAACAAACGGCAGGGTAAACAGTCACATAAGTAGAGTGCAAAGAGAACACTGTAGTCAGTGCTTCAAGCGAACTATTCCCATCATCTCCCCATCTGTGGGTGGCAGTGGCTCAGGGGTAGAGTGGCCGTTAGAGTGGCCGGTTGGGAACTGCGAGGTTCCCAGTTCGATCCCGGGCTCCCCCAGAGTTGGTGTCGAAGTGTCCTTGAGCAAGACTCGAAGACGCGCTTTCGATTAAAAACGCTATATAAATGCACCATTTACTATTATCCGTCTCACCTGTTGGTATTGCTGAGGCTGTGTGAAAGGCTGTGCTGCAGGTGGCATGGGGGAAGCTTTGGGGGGCATCGAGGTGTTCTGGTACCCGGGGGGAAGGGACGGGTAGTGGCCCAGGTGTCGACCGGGGGGTCCCGGCTGGGGTGAGCCGGCTGGAGAACAGAGGAAGGTAGAGACACAATTTGTTCAGGCTGACAGTTTGTTTGTGGTTTTGGTAGAAACCGAACCTTACATATTAGGATAATACTTTGCATGAAAGCAGTCAAATTAACCACTTTCAACCTGGCATCCCTATTTTGGGCATGTCATCTTAGGGAGAAACATTTTCAAAAACAGCAGATCTACAAGCTCACAACGCTCTGCATGTTGCAATCTTGCAGATCGGCCATTTGTGTACATTTTTGAATATAAGGCTAAAGTGGTTAATACAAATAAAAACGAAACCTACCCAATTTGTTGTCCATGTGATTGAAGCTATTTGGGGGTTGTGGTCCATTGCCAGCCACATGTCCTGTTTGAGTGCAAACATCAGAGTTAGTATTAGTAAGTGTGAATAATGTCAGTGACACAACCTGTTACACTGCCTCCGGCAGCTTCTTGTACACAAGATCAAAGGCAAAGAAAATAGATGTGTGTAACATTTCTGAGAACTAGTAGCCTATTGCACACAAACAGGGCTGTAAAGAGATGAGCTGGATGATAATACCTGCTACAATTAAATGCACTAACAACAACAACGACAGGAAAAGATGGAGAAGGCCAAAAAGCAACGATGACAAATGATGGAACTTGCCTGTATGGCGAAACAGCTTATCTTGGCAACATCTCATTCTAATCTATCAAGTTTGTTAACTGCTATAAAAGTATACGGCATAACATGACGTGTTGAAACTAAACAAATAATGATTAGTCACAACTAATGTAAGACAGAAGTATTAGGATGCACCGCCACCAACACCCGAGTCTGACAAGGCAATACCATGGTAAAACAGGTTTGTAATTTTTATTTGATTAGTTGAGTAAAATGCAATCAGAAATTCACAAGGGCCGAATTAAAAAAGCTTAAAGATGGGTGCCGGTGCATCCTTGGATATAACAAGGGAAAAACAGCACAAGACAAGGAGGACAACAGCAAACTAACATCTACCACAACACGTAGCTAGTAATAGACGTGATCACACCTGGACATTCAATATCCCCTTCCTGGGTTTCGGGCTCAGCAGGGGACTGAATGCTGTTAGCAGCACCCCCATACTGAGCTAGCATGGAGAGATGGGAGGGGAGGGGACAAGTCAGACGATCAGACATACTGTCCACCCGACTCCAAACTGACACAATATCGGTAGGATCCCAATTGTTAGTATATTCCCTTTTCCCTGCACAAATCAGCATCAGCACAAATCCACACACCTTGTACCTCCATCATTCCAAATCATAACACCAAAGTCACGGCAAGAAAATGCATGCAAAAAAGGCACATTTTCAGATACTTACCATCTGCCTTGGGGGGCGGAGGTGTAGCATTGCCCATTGGGGGTCCAGTGGGCGGTGGGGTGGGTCTCATGGTTTGTGGGGGCCCAGTGGGTGGGGGTCCGTAGGAAGGCCTGCCTGGCATGTATGTGTGAGGGGCCATGGGATTCATCGGTGGGGGAATGGTGCCTAGGAAATTACCAAACAAAACATTACAATGACATTTTGTGCAATCAAAGCTTAAAACTAGGCATAGGACTGATCTGTAAAAGGGGTTCACCAGCAATGTATGTCATTATTGTGTCAAGGCCATCAGCATAGTCATTGTTACAAAAAAAGACAGTCATCATAAGTTCAATAATATAGTTTTTGCTACATAACCGTGTCTACGTTTAGAGTATTTCTCATGAAACCTTCTCATAGTTGGCACAAGCTCATTGCATGTTGCGTTGGTGCGCTGCTGTATTCTCAACTCCAGCTCCACATGCATGCCTCGCTGTTTGATCACTTGCTGCCATCACCCCTCATCTCTGCCCACTTACAGTACAGTATGTGTCACACTATACCCCGCGGCAACAAGTGTCATTAGGTCCTCCAGCAAGTTATGCTGCTATGGATGGAATGCACTGTTTTATTCCCTTCTTCTATGGACTAGGGATTGGGCAATTAACAAAAAAAAAAAAAAAAAAAATATATATATATATATATATATATATATATATATATATATATATATATATATATATATATATATATATATATATATATATATATATATATACAGTACAAACAATAACAAATGTACGTTATTAATGATAAATAGAGAAGCAGTTTTGCTCTTTCTTTCTTACCATGGACACAATAGCATGCCAACTAAGCTTACTGAACTAACATGTTTCCCACTGTCAAGGTGAGCATTGTGCACAGTGTGTAGTGACTAGTGAGACCATGGACTTGGCAGCAGTTCAGTGTTTGCCTTGGATTGAAGCAACTATTTACTGCAACCAAGCAGACAGGTTGGAACTGAACTGTTCTTTATAAGAATCCTGTCCTCATCTGGCGTGGTGGAGCCCGCTGCTGGGGGAGCGCCTAAACATAGAAGTAAGGCAGCAAATGATTGAACGCCTGTCTTTTAAAAAGGGAAGACAGAAGAACCAATGGCTCTCTACTCAGGTCTCCGTGCTTACGTGTATGTCAGCACTGCAGTCAAGAAATTTGAAACATTTTTTTCCAGAAACACCAAGCCAGACTGACTGATGGATGAGCCTCCAGCAGGCAATGAACTGGAAGGCTTATGCCCTAACACACACGAAGATTTTAAACCTTGATCATCATAACCCGATTTGGTGAAGACTCCTGATATTCAAGATCTGCACAAATTGTCCATGGACAGTATGTGGAGGTTTAGGTCGGATCTCGATCAAGCCTCATACCCTGTCAGTGCAGTCACGATTATCATATGAAACATGTCTTTTCATGACTGGATAAATCTGAAAATGATCCTGTAGTCTGTGAGTTTGTTTGCGTCTATACTGGAGCGTACTTGGCAACAACTGTCAACAGCTTTAGTTTAAATTAAACATTTTCTAGTGTGTTTCAAAGCTTTAGAGGATGCAGATTGTGCACCTTACAGCCAACCCAAGTATCTGCAATGTTGGCAATGTAGGTATTATAGCTCATTATACCGACTAAAATGTTAAAATGTAATTTCAGTGTGAACTACAATGACTGGACCCAAGGGTAAAATTGCCTACAAGATATGAGCTGACCAGCTCAGCAACATAAGCTAAGCTTAACCACTTATAACCTATACTTCATCGACCGGGGCCCCCAGATAAGTGTGTCGAACACATGATCATGATGTCCCCCGGTTCGATTCCAGCTGGGGACAAGGAGACCTCGGAATCCTGTATCTCCTCATGACATCGTAGATAGTAGTTCTACAAATGCCATCAATATAATTGACTTGACTAGATAGATAGTCGCTGTCGAGAGCTCTCTCTTTCTCTGCAATCACTATAATTTAGTGCCATCTCACTGTATTTGTTAAGCCATGATAGTCTATCAAACCACACAAATTAACACTGCTACTGCTGGACAAAAACGTCTTATAAAATCAACAGTGCAAACCCGTTAAATTTCACTCTGGTGTAGTTATACAGGCTTGGTTCATAACTATCAATCATTTACCTAGGGAATCCCTGGAATCCTCTCTCTCTAGGACACCAGGGGGTCTCCACACCCCACATTGAGGAACCAGTGCTGTACAGGAGGGTAGCTCTTTCAGAGATGCTGGAAGTTCAGAACCACCCCGTCTAGCACTAACAATCAAACCATGTTCAAAGTCACTTAGATCATCATGTCACCTGCCCAATGCTCACTCTGATGTAGGTGGAACTATAACTAACCTCTTGGCACTTTCTGCATAAAATACTTTATATATATCAAGTTGCAGCCACGTCACTTTCTGTATGGTGTACAGAAAGTTAATGGTGTACCTAATTAAAGTGGCTATGAGTGTACATATAAGCATGGGACTGGGAGGGGCGATAAGCATAGGGGCACAACAGACCTAAACTATGAAATCTAGGTGAGAACACAAACATCAGAACAGACAAAGCGCTGTACATTTTCTGTGATTTCCAGGTGTTTAAGAACTGTTTTGAGAGGCATCAAGCGTCAATGACAATCACAAAAATGTGTTTCGAGGAATTCAATCCTATAAAAGTCATAGTGCCGCTGCCAAAGGACCCACATGCTAAAGGCTGGTATTTGTCTGTAAATTACCACTGAGATTTAACAGTGAACATAAAGCAGAAAAGCAGTGAAATTCCTGCAGTCCATGTTGGCTACAACTAGAAAGCCTGGGACTGGGAGGGACATCCAACCTGGTCATTGGTCAATATGTGGAAACAGGGGACAATGTCCAGCTCCAACGTCAGACTGAGATTATAACAAACACATCATGGAAGCAAAAGCAAGGATATGGCATGATCAGCATTGGCAGTGTGCAGGCCAAGGAGACAAACAAAAATATATATGCTGCTATAAAAGGATCCGACGGAGGTGTTACCTCTGTTCCCATGTGCCATTTCTTGGTAAATATTAAATGATTGATTCTCTAAGTACAGTCTTTCTTTACTAGATAGATAGTCCTTGGAAAAGCCATTTGGTGACTCACAGACAACACTAATTTATTTCATTTTGGAAAAGAAAAAAGGCAAACCAAAGATTGTTGAGCGGTGGTCACACCGTCTCCATAGCGTGGCCGTGTGTGTAGGTATGTATGTTTGTTTGTATGTATGTGGGTGGGTCTGTATGTAGCCTCAAGCCTGTGGTGTAGTACCTTTTCTGACCACACATGTTAAGGGAGGGGCGCTGTTGTTCAGGCCAGGCCAGAACAGGCAAGGCACACTCACACTCACACACACGCACGCACGCACGCACGCACGCACACACACACACGGGCGCACAGACTCCACCGCTCAGTTCACACGGGTGTGATTGATTGTCTTAAGGAAGCTCACAAGTTTAAACATTGGACAAGTCTCTGCTGAAAGTGTTTTATATTTCATGCACAAGTCAGTTTTTGATCTTTTGGTTTGGTAATCTCATGGGGGGGGGGGGGGAGAGAACACATTGGGTAGAATTGTCAAGATCTGCCGTATTGGTCACTGGTGAGAAACCAAGTACCAAACAAGCTCAGATAATCATACAGTATGACTCCTCCATCGCCCTTTACACAAGCAAGTTTAATCTGATCCCTTTAGGCTGGAGGTTTTGCTACTCTAGGTTTCAACAACAGATAATAGGGTATTTTATCTCAACAGCGTAATAATTTGAGGCTGTTATCATTTGTAGATTCAACACAGTTCCCTCCCATTTCATTTCTTGCTTCCCTACAGCTCTCCGATAGTCCTGTTGACAATGCCATCAATGACGAGGTGTTAATTGTCTTAATGTATGTCTATTATTGTATGGTGGTGTTCCATTGTTTTACTGCTGCTGTAAACCAAATTGGCCCCTTGGGGATAATAAAGCTTTACAATTAAATCAATAAAACAGTGACACATTGGCTGTGCTGTGTTGCGTCTTTGGCTTGTGTCCTACCTGGCTGGGTGTATCCGTGGAGGGTGGACGGGGGCAGGCCTGGCCCTGGGGGCAGGCCTGGCCCTGGGGGCTGTGTGGTGCTGTGTGGTACAGGAGCTGCTGGTGCTGAGATGTACCCTGCCGACGATGGCGGCGCTGACGCAGAGCTCGACGCCGGGTTCACGTGATTACCCATGGGGACAGGGGCTGGCGCGTTCATGGGTGGGGGCGCCCCCATTGCTGGAGGGGCAGGCCCGTAGGACCAGGCAGGAGCCAGAGGCTGCTGCTGAGGGTTTGGGTAGTAGCTATTAGCGGACACAGCAGGGGGCGGAGGGGTGGCCTGGGCAGGGGGCGGAGGGGTTGCCTGAGCAGGGGGTGGAGGGGTGGCCTGCGGAGGGGGCATCCGCGGCCCCGGGCTGGGGCTGGCAGAGTGAGGAGGGGTATGGGGCGGTGGACCTCCCATTAAAGGCCTGGTTAACAGTGGCTGACCAGGAGCGGCCTGGTAGGAACTGACGGGGGGCCCAGTCTGGTAGGAACTGGTGGGGGGCCCCGCGTGGTAGGAACTGGCTGGGGGCATGGGTTGGTAGTTGCTGGCTGGTGGAAAGTGCTGGTAGGGTCCAGAGTTATAGAGTCCAGAGGCAGGGGGCATGGGACCCTTAGCCTGCATTGGGTTGTACGGTGCCTGGTGGGTCATGGTGTATCCTGGCCCAGGTGGCTGCTGCAGTGCCATGGAGTTCTGTGAGGGACCTGGAGAAATATACAACGCATGTTAACCACTTTTTTGCATGTGTTAGTATGTTGTTATAGGTGAACATTTCAACCTGCACAAAAAGCAGTACAAGCTCCTCTACTGAATGGTGCTTCTTTACACATATATTTTGTCCCGCAAATGTTCAATAACAAATGTTGCCAATGGCATGCTGTTGTCTAAATGCATAAAGCTTCAGAAACCTTCTCTGAATTAACACTTCTACATTTCTCAAATGCTGTTTGAAGCACAGGTCAGAAAGAGTGATTTTGAGCAGCAGATGTCAGAGCTTTAGTACTGACTGCAGTGTGTGATATGTGAATAAAAATAATTGAATCCCAAGGCAGATAAAAAAATTCAAACTTCCATCCTCATCCACTTACATCGTTTTCTCGTGCCTTTGCCTCCAAGCGAGGAGGAGAGGCAAAGACAGAGGAATCGATCATTGTTAGCTCAGTCAGCATCATTTTGAAGTGACAGCAATTACCGTACTTATAACATGTCACACAGCTGGACTGGTGGACCACTTCAGAGCAGTAGGACCAGGTCGCTCGATCTACCGACCAGGTCGCTAAGTCTACCAACCGGGCTGCAAAATCACAGACCGGGCCAGGTCGGTGATTTAGCGGCCCGGTCGGTAGATTTAGCGACCCGGTCGGTGATTTAGTGGCCCGGTCGGTAGATTTAGCGACCCGGTCGGTAGATTTAGTGACCCGGTCGGTGATTTCGCGGCCCGGTCGGTGATTTAGCAACCCGGTCGGTAGATTTAGCTTTAGCGACCCGGTCGGTGATTTAGGGTTAGGGTTAGGGTTTGGGTTTGGGTTAGGGTTAGCAGCCCGGTCGGTGGATAAGCGACCCGGTCGGTGGATAAGCGACCCGGTCGGTCGATTTAGCGACCCGGTCGGTTGATTTATATGAGCTTATAAGGTGAACTTGTAGATATTTTCACCAAACCCATTTTCGCCTACTAGTATGATGCAGAATTCAGAACTATGATTTAAATTGGAGGAGCTGGTAGCCTAGTAAAGAAAACACCAAATCCAGATTGTTAATGTATCCATTTGTAATTCAGAGGATGTAACACGAATACATTTTGTACACTCCGGGTAAAATTGACACTGAAGATTTGCCAGTTGAGTGTACACAACATGAGACCAGATTTGCTTCTGTCCACTACATTACAGTTTAGGTGGAGTGAAGTGGGATTAGAAGACAACTCTTCTCAATGACCGAAGATGAGGACACATAATCCCTCCCAAGACTTCATCCTTCCTAAGAGCAAGGATGATTGTCAGCCCCAGCTGTCATCCAATGAGATGCCAGTCAGACTGGGCTGAGGAACTATCTCGGCCAACCACAATTCAGCTCATTAACCACTTAAGCTCTATAGCAAAAATAGCCCATCTACAAGCTCACAACGTGTCATGATTTAACGCGTTGTAGGCTTGTAAATCAGCAAAAAATAATTGAACATTTTACAATGACTATGAACACTTTGAACCTATAATGCCATGCCGAAAATAGAGATGACAGGTTGAAAAGGGGGGTGAAGGCAAATGAAGCCTACATTTCTATGAATTCCAAGAATTTTGTCAAAATACAATTTGTGGTAACCAAGGTAGGTATGTACTGTGTACTGGAGACTAATTGAAACTGGTCAAAATATGAGGGGGAAAAAAACACCAAAATGATTAAGGGGTATGGGCTAGATTGACACACTTTCAACACTGTCTAGGCTACTTGTCTACTAGGTTTTAGTTTCAGAAGCCACTTTGAGGCAGAATGCGGCATCAGACCTGTACTCTACCATTGAGTAACTAATTCTAGATTATCTTACTATTTTCTTGCATATTGCTTTCAGATAGAGTAGAGTTCAAAGGACACTGTTGGTGGTGCAGATGGCCCTATGCTTCAATGAGATAACAGATTACAGGTGAATGTGATGAACTATTCGAGATCAATCGCAAGTTATCAATAGTTAGTACAAACTACAGTACTTACAGTGCTTGAAACAAAGACCGGTTAGAACTGTCTCATCTTCACGTGATAAGAAAAAGAACCCACGCAATCAGTGATTAAACTGTGTTGTTGATCTTAACTTTATCCCGATATTCTTGAAACCTAAAAACAGCCATGTCAGCATTCTGAAACTAAACCAAGTCACTGACTAGCGGATCATGAAAAAAAAAAGTTCTCTGGCAACAAATCTGGATCTTCCCCAACATGCCACATGTACAAAGAGAATGCAGAAAACAAAAACGCACTGGGCTAATAGCATATCAATATAGTATGCTGCAAATCAGTATTGCAAAACAATAAAGTCATTTAAGTTACACTCATATCATAGCTATGGGATTTCCTCAGACTTGAAGGAAGAAAAAAAAAGATTGAGTCACAATTGTCACGGGACCAAAACCAAACGAGATCTATAATATCTGCTGTGATCAGAATACACATACTGTATACGAGTCAAATATGCTTCGTCTATACAACGTTGTACAGTGTCGTGTCGCTCGCCGAAAAGAGTAGACAGAGTATACGTATACTAAATTAAGATTGAGGGTGACAGAGTGACATTTAGCGACGTCGGGCGTTGTTGTGCCAGCCTACCCTGTTGGCATAGCAGTGGCGTGAAGCTACACTCTGGTCTGGGTCTGGTTCAAAAAATACAACCAATCACCAAAAAGGGAAAGTTGTCGCTGGCCGACATTAGCTGCCCCGGGTTATCGTGTGGCTAAAGTTAGCTTCCCCACTGACTTGACCCACTGTCCTCTTTACTCAGCACTAAATGGCTATAGAACGACGGCTAAGCTTAGCCGGGTTGCTAACAGGTTGTTGGGTGAGGGTGGGTCGCCAGTCAGCAGCACCAACACAGCAGCGGTGGTGCTGCCGCTTGTCGAAAACGAACAGAATCTAATTCTAACAGTAACAGATCTTCGCGTTGTGAACATCTGTTAGATCTTTTCGACAAGCGGCACCGACCGTAGAATAGGCTAGCCTAGCACCGCTGGTTTAGCTCCAGCAGCTCAGTCAGTCCCCCCTCCATTGCTTACCGTTCGCATACGGCTGTCCTCCTCCTCCTGCCCCGTTCTGGGAGTTGAAGCCCGGAGCTGACATGTCGAAACAACCCTTGGTTTGGTCGGTTTAGCCTGAACACAGCCAGCGGCTAGCCTAGCGGCTGCGTCTCTCTACTTTAGTTAGTTAAGTTAGCTAGTGGAGCTAGCTAGCTTGCTAACTTGATGATGATGAAACCAGAAACGACGTATCACTGGGAACCGGCTCCTATTTGTCGGGTATCGGTGTCGCAGACATCACAGGACCACCACCGTGGCGGCTGACGCCATTATTATTCCGCCCCGGTTGGGTTCGGGTTCCGTTGCGGTGTTGTTGTGTGTGTGAGTGACGGGTGGAACCAACAGGCCTCCTCGTCAAGATGTGACACACTTCGTTCTCCTCCTCCTCCTTCTCCTTCTTCTTCTACTAGTTTTACATCTTCTTCTTCCACAGGAAGTTGGGATCACCCAGGAACAACGTCGTTAATATTTATTTATTTGTATGTTTTTTTTAGGAGTGTCCCGTTAAAGTTTCTGTGTTTTAATGCCTCGTATTTCGTCTATTTTTTTTATTTTTAATTTTTTTAAATTAATATCTTTATATGTAATATTATATGCAAATATAGTACAGTCGTCTGACTGTCGCAAATAAAGTTTGGAGGGATGCAAAAAAAAATCTATCCTCCTCAAGCATGCGCAGTATGTACACGTGGCACTTCCTCTGCGTGTTCCCAGGAATGTCAGTGTACTGGAAACAAGTCAGAAAGGATGAAGACATGATTGCGTGCTGTCTGTCTGGCATTTTCCCTCATTTACTGGTTCTTTGCTTATTGATTAATCAATAAAATGCTCTTGCAGATATCAAATAATACTGCTTATAACCATAATAGTGGGTCAGTACCATAGACTCCAGGGCTGCCAAGTGCCAACCCCTAGGCAGGCAAGCTTGAGGGGCTTCCCTCAATCTTGAGAGCCCCCAGTACTGTAATACATTTAAACTGGCTCTTGCTATATATACATTAAAGCAGTACTATTTAATTTTCCTTTTCTACCCCGTATTTGAACTCGGTGGCTTGGGCGCACGCATTCGCCTGGGTGACAGCAGACTGCTGGGCGAGCGTTGGTGTTTTGGCATGGGACCAACTTTGACCAAAAAAATGCACAGACCTGGTTTGTTGTTTAAGTTGGACAAAATGTGGCCATCTCTTCCCAAATATGGAAATGACTGACGCCTGACATCATACTGACACAATATGTCCATATACGGGCATTCCCAGATATGGGAATAATATTGATGACATCAGGGATCTCCATATATGGGCATAAAAGGAACAAGGACGGAATTAATTTGCAAGTGTGACTCGCGTTGCGGTTGGTGAGCTGAGATGAGTTGTCACACACTGTGACGCACATGGGCTTAATATTGATGACATCAGGGATCTCCATATATGGGCATAAAAGCGACAAGGACGGAATTAATTTGCAACATCATTGTAATGTCAGAACAGGTCAGAGTCTGCTGAGCTGGGATATTGATGACATCAGGGATCTCCAATGAGCATAAAAGGAACAAGGACGGAAATTCATTTGCAACATCATTGTGATGTCAGAACAGGTCAGCTATATATCCTTCTGCTGAGCTGGGATGAGGTGTTACACACTGACACATGGACGCACGCACAGGATTTGGAGGTTTTTATAGTAAATGTTCAAACTTCAACTCAGCTTTACGCAGTTATTATTGCTTGTATTTTTCTCTTAACACATTTTTATACTTTTTTAGATAAAAAAAGGAATCCCAGTGGAAACTTTGTGCGTGTTCAGCGAAGCCCACTCAGTTTCTGCATGAACTACATTTCTAGTTTATATACATTATTATATTGTGTGTGTGTGTGTGTGTGTGTGTGTGTGTGTGTGTGTGATATATATGTGTGTGTATTATATATACACACACACACACACACACGCACACACAATATCTAACACAATATTAATTATAATATTTATATAACATAAATATTATAATATTTGTTATATTATTATTTTGTTTTCTTCCATGTGGTGTTTGTAACAGGTTTGTAACCCTGCCCGGAAAGCTGAGTGTGAAACATAAACAGGAAGGGCTTGTTGGACGGTGGGACAGGCCAGCCATTGCAGTGTCGTGGCTCAGTAACAAAACACCGAGCGGAGGCACAGTCAGCGGCAGCCAGAAAAGAACTGCAATTTGCGGACTCTCTTTTTGATCCAGGGACCCCGTTTTTCATGGTTTACACGAACAAAGCTCGCCATTTGAATTCATCTATCTAGACGTAATCAACGGGTAAGTGTGACAGTGAACGCCATCACCCCCTGAAAAGAAGAAGTGAGAAGAAGGGAAAGGAAAGGAGTGCGTTTGAGACACATCGGCATCTGTGTGCTAGGAAACGCAGCGGCTAACGATGCTAAGCTAACGTGGCTAGCGGCAGGGCTAGGCAGAAAAAAGCCTTTAAAAATGTATACTCTGTCGCATGCCAGACAGAACGGATCTATGCGAGGCGCTGTTTACCTGTGGGTGTGTTCTTTTTTTTGGCAAGCGACATCGTCGTACTGAGGAGTAAATAAAGTTTAGGAATTGGCTAACGTTAGCTTAGCATCGCCGCTGGAGCCTGTTGATGCAACGTCGCCTGTCTGTTCTCTTGCCTTGGACAACATATGACACGTAGCTGCTAGCTTCGTGCTAACGATGGGCTAACTGGTTAGCCAGCCAGCCTCACCCTGTCTTCTTTAGATAATGTTGTCATATGTTGTTTTTTCCCCCTGGTATTACGTAAATACAGCTGTAACATTAGATCAAGTCAGCCATTGTCCCCAGATTTGATTTGTATATCCTTTGTAATAATCATACAGAGCATTGTTGGTAGCTTTAAGTTAAAGACAAACCTAGCTGCCTGGATCTAAAAGACTAGGATTAACTTGCCTTAGTTTGACAGCCGTGTCAGTCAAACCATAATCAGTGATTAGTAACCTAAACGCTAAATAAATCATTGTTAGATATTATATGCTTGCAATCTTTGGCAACCATCGTTCTACTAAGCTGGTGATTTCACACACAAGTTGATTAACCACTAGTACTGTTGTTGGTATGCATAGTTAAACATGATTCATTATCCCTGACCTCAAAACGGCAAGAACATGACTCTTGAATATTATCAAGCTGCTAGTGGGGGTGCTGAGGCAACCAGCAGTGATTTAATGTAATACTGTAACGTTATGTTAATGATAACAAACTGTAGCAAGGTGAATGTTTGGAATCCTACCCTCTGAATGGTGTCAAGTTGACACTGACAATGTTTATGAAAACTATGATTAATTTGGCTGGCAGATGGATTTGGTATAGTTCGATAGTATAATGTACTGATTGTTTTTGTATCTGTTTTTTGGGGCAATTTCAGTTAGTGCTGGGTAATCAATACATTTGCATTTTTGTTAAACTCGTTCAAAACCAGTGAATGTTTTTTGCAACATGGAATTTACACCATGGCATTTTATTTAACCCGGTCTGTTCTTTGCTATAAAAGATACAACAACAGATTGTCAGACAATCATATTTGGAGAAGTTAATCTTCTCCATAAAAGTGCATGTTATGAGGTCAGACATTGTGTGAGACGTGTGTGGTGATTGTAGGCTATGAATGTTGTAGTTTCTTTTCCCTTTTTGTCAACTCTTTCCGGCCGGCATCCACAGCTAACACGCGACTGTGGGAACCCTGGCCTCTGGTGCTGGCCCACAGCGTAGCGGCACTCAGTCAGCTGTAGCGGGGCAGACAGCGAGGAAGGCAACAAGTTGAGCCAGAGCGTAGCCGCTGCTGACGTGTAGTTCTTGACCTTTGGCTGCCGTATACTTTAGCCCTGGAACTGTTTGCACGTTATGCAACCAGGCACACAGGTTGTCCCTAGCCTGAAATGTTACGATGCCACCCTAGCTGTCACAGAAGAAGCAGATGGTGAAGAAGGTGAAAGGGAGAGTGTCAGAGTGTCTGTCAAAATGACAACTGACCCCTTTCAGGACATTGCTTCTGCTTCGTTAGCTTTATCCCCGTGGCCCCTGACTTTATTTCCCTATTTCCATTGGTAAGAGAGAGGGCAGTACTACTGCCTGAGATTTGATCACATGTGGATCATACAGTGGAAGAAGAAGCATGACGTGAAAACACCCAAACAGTAATGCAGTGTTGCATCTGGGCAGACACTAGTCCAGGGGTCAGGCCAAGGACCCCTTAGTTGAGAGAGAGATGAAGAACACAGCCTTTTCATTCCATATATATTGTTTTACAGCACGATCATCTGTGTATTTTTGTTTCATGTCAGTTGGTTTTCAGATATTTAACCACTTGAACCGTCAATACTTAATAAACTTGACCTTTCACTCGTGAGCTTGTAGATCGGCTATTTTTGGCAAAGAGGTTTGGGAAAGTGGTTACTAAAAAGGGAGAAAAAGGTTTCTATCACACAAAGATTTGGAGGACCCCCTGTAGTAACTCTGAGGACCCCCTGTGGGGTCCCGGACCCCCTGTTGAAGACCCCTGCACTAGTCTATTATTGAATTTGTAAGTGAATTTGTAAAATGGGCTGTAAGTCAGTAATAATTGTTGTTACAAGTGAAGGGCAACAGCTGGTTAGGTCCATTTACCACACAACAAGAAGTTGTGACTTGAATAACATAATGCATTTTCAATGCCATGGCTATATAGTGTGGACAGATCATCACGTGTGCACATACACTTCAGGTATTAGGAAAAGGTCACAGTTTGTGAACAGTGAACATTGCTCTGAACTGCCTGTTCCACAGTCTGATGAATCCCTACTGGAACAAGATTATCATGTGCCATAGAAAGACAGTCACTAACTGTCAGTTCTCTTATCACCTGTTGCTACAGTATTCCAGATAGGCTGAGCAGATCTCCTCTCCACCAAACTGGTGACTAAAGCATGTTTATGAGGTCCGTGATGACCAGTCCTGATTGGGGCAGTGATTGATGGTGTCCCTATGTGATCTGCATTTTGATGACAAAAAATGAAACTTGTCGTTTTGTTTTCTAGTCTCTGGGGGAATTTGTGGAGAAATGCAGCTGGCAAGTAACCGACTGCCACCGAACAATGTGTGCCTTTTGAAGCAGAGAGAATTATCATTCAGTGAGTGAGTTTACAGTCAGAAGAACAGGTTTGGCTGAGCATAAGACAAGATAACACAAGTTTACAGTATATTTCTACGCATATAAAGGCAGTAGCAACGAGCCGTTTTCAGTGTTTTCCTCTCATCAGGACAGGTAGTTGGTCTTATTTTCAGTTAACGCATTTACTTACTGTAGATAGTGAGCCCAGAGCTGCATATTAAACCACATCACTTTGAAAGTGTGATATCTCTGTCTCATTATTATTGTCATTATTTGTGTATATGTGTACAGTACTACAGTATGCATATTTTCCTCCTTACCTATGTTTCTCCCTGTTTGTTTTTCAGGATTCAACAGCTCCGGATATGTCCTTCATATTTGATTGGATTTATAGTGGTTTCAGTAGCGTACTGCAGTTTTTAGGTGAGTCTTTAAACAATCATCCCAATGTTCCAACAAAATTGTATTTCTATTCAAATGCCAAGTGTAATATCTAGTCCCTATATTTAACCAATATTTAACCAAAGTAGTGTCACTTTATTATGCAACAACAGAGACACAGTGGTAATTCTAGAGGGCTTGGTGCCTTCCTGATTACAACTTTTCATAATCACACAAGAGCTACTTTAAATGGTTAGAACCACTGGTCTCCCTTACATGCTGGTTGGTCCCCAGGTATACAGCGAAAAGGTGAGCCAGTGGTATGGTTATCATGCACAATAGTAGGCCTTGTTCCTTGGGACCCATGACCCATGTCGGTCCCTTTGTGGCAGTAAGTAGAGTTTGTGCAGGTGTTGGCTTACCGTACGTCCCACTGATCTGAAAACACAGACAGACACATATCACCTCCATAACGGTTGATTACCACTGCCAGATTTAATGGAGGAAAATGGGGAAAGCCGCCATTTTAGTAGGGGTGGAACAGTTAATCGATTACAAATAATAATCAAAATACTGGAAATAATTTATCTACAAGCTCACAACACGTCTCGATGAGAGCTTGTAGATCGGCTATCTTATTTATTTTTGTGCAACACCATTGTACAACAAAGTATTACAAGTATTCTGGTCAGTCAGACTTAACTAGACAGATCGATTTAGTGTTCATGACACGTTGTGAGCTTGTAGGTCGGCCAATTACACTGGCTAAATTGATTCTGATGCTATATTTACACCGCCTGAAGTACCCTTGCCTGGGGGTCCCCAGATGCCACTTTGAGAACCACTGCTCTAAAAAACACAATTGGCCTTGTTTGCGGGTCATAAGCCGGTAGAGGAGAGGAGGGGGTCCTGTACAGGTTGTTGCACCTGTTCGACAGGGAACAGAACTGAGAGGGATGGTGTGTTCTTCTGCGTTACACGTTATGCTTTCCTATTGAAACCTTTTACCGTCGGGTGAAAAGAAGCAGCTGGCCCTCGCCAGATGTGGTTGTCTACCCCTTCCCCCGACTAAACAATCAGGGCTGGCAATGATGAGAACTATAGAGCTATAAATCGTTCTTTGGAGATCATTGACATAGTAAGACTACCATGGGTTGAGGTTTGGCTTTCCTTTGGGCTACCCACAGAAAAAGTGTGAGCAGTAGTGCATGGCACTATAGAACACTTAGGATGAGACTGCCCAGTGCCCACCAAATAACACATGATGTAATAAATAAATAAATAAGCCTCTGAGAAACACAGCAGCAAAACGTGATTTCCACAGCACCCCGGCTTCTTACATTTGTCTGACAGACTAAAGGAACGGCTGGACATGAGCGATTATCTGGCAAGAGTATCCTTTAGTAGACCGTGTGAGAGGTTCAAAGACTCAATCGTAAGCCTCCCGATTTGCTCACAGATGATGGGGGGCCACCCTGATAATTTATCAAATATGTTTGATACTTATTCTGGATGTTGGCATCATTACTGTCCGATTGGGATGGCAGAAGTGGCGTGCGAGAGACTACTACAAGGAGACAGACGTGAATGAGAGGACCGCTGACATGATGACCAGTCAAAACAGTCTGTGGTGTATTGGACGGCTGAGGCTTGTCAGTGTGTTTTGTGGCAACAACACGGCAGACAGGACCATTACCACTGCACGTTTAACCGGCTCTGTTATTTACAATCTTCTGTTTCCACAATTTGTTCACGTGAGATGAGACTTTCCTTTAGTTTCTTATGTAAACATATTTCCAAGTCGTTAAAGATTTGAAAACTCTTGTAGTACTGCATGAACTGGGTGGAGCAAAATTGGGCGGTGATTCTGTAGTGTCAACCAAGCCCTCACCCCCAGAGTCCACTGCTCTACTTTGAGTGTCAGAGCATGTGGAGGTGCTGCAGAGCAGTCGATCCGGCTCACCCTGTCAGACGGGTAGCTCTGTCACTGTGCTCCGATGAGCAACCATGATGACGTACTTAGTATCTATGAAGTATGAAGCTTCTCGACACCCACAGCTGGATGGCAGCGGTAGCGTTATGCTGACTGATGGGAAACACCACCATGAAAAGGTCCTTTTCATAACCCTGTCCTACAGAAACCCAAAGAGGAGACCTTATCGGATGCTTAATATGCATGTTGTGTGTATGTTGCCAGAGGTGCGGCATCACACCACCTGATAGTCAACAGATGTACAGTATAACAGATCTGTGTATCTTCATTTAGATTCCAATATAGTGTAGCCTTGATGTTTAATGCATTATATTATTAAGTATTCTAAGTGAGACATTTTTGTCACTGAAACCTGCAGCAGAAACATCTTGGACCAAAGAATAAAACAAAATTGAAAGTGATGTGGAGGCAAAACAAACCAAAAAGCTATACCTGCCATTACTTAAATTTACCGCTATTAAAAAACATTGACTTTCGGGGTTGTCTACCACGTTATCCTTACCTTTTAACGTGGGCGCGTGCGTGCACGATCTGTGACGGATCATGCACCAGGCGTGTGTACACCCGATCACAGCTTTCAAACAAAAGCTGAATTGAAAAAGACGCTTCCATCGCTGAGCTCCGTCTGCGTCTACTAGTGTTTACATGATAGCTAACGTTAGCTGCGCTCTGTTCCTGCCTTCGACCGGATAGACCGGAAATGAGTCCGGAAGCACTGTTTCGCGGGTGCTTAGCGATAAACAGCGATCATACTTTTAAATGTTTTATCGCGAGTAAAGCATATTAAATTCTCAGGTGTATTGGACCTGGTGGAGAGGAACATAGGCTTTTTCTCGCGATTATCGGGGTGAGGCAGTAAATGAGTTCCATAGTATAATACGTTTACACAGACAAAGTTGTGTTGTATTCAGCTTGATATTTTGCTATATTTCTGACATGTTTCTTGGTTGTTATTATTATTTTATTTTTCAGGACTGTACAAGAAATCAGGCAAATTAGTATTTCTTGGACTGGACAATGCTGGCAAGACGACGCTACTGCACATGCTCAAAGATGACAGATTGGGACAACATGTGCCAACTTTACATCCCAGTGAGTTGGCGCTTAATTTATGCCTGTACTACACACAACTTGCTCACTCTCACTCGCATCCATGCCAACACAACATGTCAGATTTGTGCCATTAAATCTTAGATACCTTTTTTTCCTGCAATGGTTTAATGATCACCAACAATTGACTTGAGGTGAAATGGAAAAGACAATTTCCTTGGATTCAGTTCACTCATGCCTTCCCTCAGACTTGATACCAACCGATCAACTCCTGTACTATTGAATATTTGTGTTTGATCTAACCATACTGCTTTTGCTACCAGCCTCGGAAGAGCTGACGATCGCTGGCATGACCTTCACTACATTCGACCTTGGAGGCCATGCACAAGGTGTGTGACTGTCTGTGTGTCTTTGTGATTTGCATATGCATTTTAGCCTTCGTGCAAATGGTGTTTTAACTACCTAAGCCATATTTTACACCTGTGCCCTTTTTAGTAGAGTATGAGAATGTTTGTGACGCAACCATACACCTGCTCTGTTGTTGAATTTTGATTTTCTGTATTCACCCAGCGCGCAGAGTGTGGAAAAACTACCTCCCTGCCATCAATGGCATCGTCTTCCTTGTGGATTGTGCGGACCACCCCAGATTGGCTGAGTCCAAAACAGAACTCGATGTAAGCATCTGACAAGAGTTTAATAAGACTTGAAAGGACATCTGAGTCAGAATCCGTGCTAAACATAAAACACTTGAAGTTTTATGATAATGATAGTTCTTTATTAAAGGATTTAGGTGAGGTCATGAACTGATGAATAATAATGCATTTATTATTTGACACTTCCAGCCAAGGTTTTTAATGGTTTTGCATTTTTCATTATTTTTTAAATGGGTTTGCTAATTTATTTTAGTTATTTTGTGAATAGTTGTTTTATTAATTTTAGTTTCTCATTGTAATATGGGTTACTGGTCAGGGTGAGGTTCACAAAGATGTTTTGTCCAATGAAAAACATATACATTTAGCAACAACTAAAAGGAAGATAATACTAGACTTATGTATGGAATAAATTGGCAAAGACAAAAAAAATGCATTTTCTCCATGATTTTAGTTTGTTTTATTTAATTGAGCAACCACAATACCATTTCAGATAGTTAGTGTTAGTTCACCTATTTTTGACATAAAGCTGTGTGAAATACTTGCCATTAAAACAGTGGTTAAAAATGTATTAATTGATTACCAGAGTCCCGTGGTCAGAGTTCTGGTCAGTTTTGGGGTGGGGGCCATTTGGCATGGCCCAATCATTGAAAATAGATTAATCCATAAAAACTAGCGTCATTTGTATTGTTGGCCTATTTCTACCATATAGAGCGAGGTTTCGTTCTGATCAGCTGACTGCAAAGCACCTTGTTTTGGGGAAATACGTTGCAGCGGCGTAGTGATACTGGACACACAAAATAGTACCATGTGACAGAGGGGTCAAAGTTGAACGAAAGTTTGTCTATTTGGTAGAAATAGGTCAACAATACAAATGACGCTAGTTTTGTGGATTCATCTGTTTTTAATGATGGGGCCATGAGCCCCTGCCAAATAACCGGAACTACTTTATATTCATCTAAAACTGACCAGAACTCTGACCACGGGACTCTGGTAATGAATTAATACATTTGTAACCACTATTTTAATGGCAAGTATTTCACACAGCTTTATGTCAAAAATAGGTGAACTAACACTTTAAGTTTAACTGAAAAAAATAAAAATAATAATACATACATACATCTAGTATTCGTTTAGTTACCTCTAATACCGTAGCTTCCAGGCAGGCTGGTCCTTAGGCCAGGCAGTAACAATGTGTTCATCCTCCTCCCATCACCAGGCACTTATGACGGATGAGACCATTGGAAACGTGCCTATACTGATCCTGGGCAACAAGATCGACAGACCAGAAGCCATCAGCGAGGAGAAGCTGAGAGAAATCTTTGGATTGTACGGACAGACGACGGGCAAGGTGAGGAGGAGATGACAACACAGAGAATAAGCACATTAGGGATGTAAATAATCAAAGTAATCAGTTAAAAAAACATCAATAGTGGGTTTCATTAAAAGATGATCTATTTTGCAAGAAATTGAAATAACACTTTTTTGCATTGAAATCTTTTTGAAATGGTTAAAATAGCTGATCTACACGTTTACAGCGTGTTGTGAGCTTGTAGATTGGCTATGTTTGTGCAAGACTGTTTTACCCCTAGTCAACTAAGAAAACATTTACTTTGATTAGTCTATATATTATAAAACTAATAATGATAAAAGGAACTTCTCAATTAGTTGATCAAGCGGAAAAGTAACCGTTAATACTTGTAGATCTTAAGCACATAAAGTGACTTCAGGTCATTTTCACAACTTAGAGCCTTGGGAATGCGTGGACACATGTTCCGGGGGTCCCTAGCAAAATGATTTCTAGTTGGGATGGGAACCAAATGGACCCTTGCAGCTTGTAACTCTGACAGTTTGCAAATGTTACCCTTACGTGTCCATTTGGTTCCATTTGTACACTTGTCAGTGGAGGGGTTTGCGTGGCCTACTGCAGTGGTTCTCAACCTGTGGGTCGAGACCCCCAGGGGGGGGGACCCAAATTATTTTCGGGGGTCCCCACTCCCCAGATGATTAACTTTATGTGCAATATTGTTTTCTCACTCAACAGTAAACGAACCAGCATAAAGTTTAAGTGTATAGAGGGTTTATAGACATTTCTAAAGTGACAATTTAAGGACTTTTTAATACCTCAAAAATGGCAAATTAAACATTGGCCAAATTGTCAAATATTAGAGGCAGAAATTGTGAAAATAGTCACGAGGCGTTGTGAGCATGTAGATCTGCTATTTTCACAATAGAACCGTGTTATACAAAATGTAATGCCTCAACTCTTAGTTCTGGTCAGGGTGGAGGGTCCCCAGTTAAAATATGATTATTTAGGGGGTCGCGGCCTGAAAAGCTTGAGAACCACTGGCCTACTGTATACCAAACAGGTGGTCATTAAAACGTAAATGTTTGAGAACCACAGTTCTGAAGATGTGTTTTTCCCCCCTCATCATCATCATCATCAGGGCAACATTCCCATGAAGGAGCTGAACACGAGACCACTAGAGGTGTTCATGTGCAGCGTGTTGAAGAGGCAAGGCTACGGAGAGGGCTTCCGCTGGCTCTCCCAGTACATCGACTAAAAAAAACACCCGCCCAGCACCACCACCACCACCGCCACCACCATCAGGGGGCGCTAAAACCGACCATCCAGACCACCCGCTGCCGCCACCAGTACCACCATACATCAGCCCCATGTTTGGTTTAGAAAAAGTCTGCCTTCACCATCAGCGCAACCGATTTTAAACGTTGAACCCAATAGACTTTTATTGGTCGAACATTTGGTCAGACACACAAACAAATGTACCAACATACATACATATACATATATAAACATGCACGAGCGCGCGCACACACACACACACACTTTCATTTCTCTGTCATTCCTTTCCTAAGAGAATAATATAGCATTGATTTCTCCAGCAGAGTGCAGTGTGCAAAATCACAGTGGTGATTTCCTTTCTATATTGTTTTCCATTCTTCTTCTTTTTTTTCCTGCCTTCTCCTCGCCATTTTGCCATCTGTTGAGTGTGATGAATGCATTCTAACTGTAAATCTGTACACGATATTATTGATATAGCTCCACTCCACCAACACCACTTCGTTGACACGTTTTGGGTCAGCAAGAGAGCCATAATAGTCGTATGTTGCAATAGTTTTTTGTTTGTTTTTTAAACCAGAAAGAAATGCAGACATAGTATTTAATCAAGGCATTTTCTTTTTGTCTTACTTCCCCTTCTTACATTCTACCCTTCTTTTCTTTTTTTTCTTCTTTTTTTACATGGTTTGAATAAACATAGAACATGTGTGGCCACCTAAATATAGCTCCCATCTATTAAGGAATCATGTGTGGCTGTTTGGACCATTAAAATGGAGTTGTGCATTCATCTTGATGCATTGGAAATGGATCCATTTGAGATTGTTTAGTTCTTTTTGTCACATCAATTTGAACTTAGGGTATTCTGATTTCTTTTGGGCGGGGGGAGGGGTGAGTTTTCTATTTGTGGGCAGGCATTGTAGAATTGGAATTGGTCTAAGAAGTCTTTGATCTGTTTTCCTTTTTTAATTACATAGTAAAGTGGTGTGAGGAAAAGACCATGTAATGCAAAATTATATTGGCTATAACTTTCTCAGCTCTTGTTGGAGTTTGAAATTGTTAAGATGGCACAAAACACGAGGAATTCAAGAAATCAGAGAGGAATAGTAAAGATCAGATATTTAACTGAATGAGATGATGTAAAACTAGCTTGATAACATGCAGTAAGAGACCGCGGTGAGGAAATGAAAACAAGTGGGTTGGCACGTTTTGTGACATCTGGTAGCTGTCAATGTTAGAAGTCCATCTTACAGATGTGTTCCCTAAAAGCAAACCTTTTACAGGGTGAGTTTAGTGACCAAGTGTAGATTTTGGAGGACATAGTCCCTTAACGGGAACCGAGTCGGACCATTAGTCCCAATACATGTCTGTCCAATACGCTGTCTTTGTGACAGAAAGTCACGTCAAACCTCGCACTGTTTGTTTCCTTGCTCACTAGCACAGCAATAGTTTTGCGTAGTCTGATGCTTTGAGTTCTCCACCTGCTGATAAGTCTAGTGACTTCGATATTATATTCAACGTAAGGGATAGAATTGTGTGGAAACAGAATTAGGACATTTCAGAAATAACAGCACTGCAGAACCAATGGAAAGACATAACGTCGGTCCTTCGTTATTGGGATGGTGTCATGACTGGTTTTCAAAGCAGTGGGTGTAGATTTGTACTGTTCTAGACCAGATATTGAATTTAGACGATTTTCACCACAATTATCGGCTACAATGAAAGTAGCACAGCTTTTACCTCAAAGAATGAAACTTTACTTTTTAGAATTATTAGGGTCTATTGTTTATTTTGGATTACACTCCGTCCACTAAGCAGCACAACTTAAAAAAAAATATATACATATATATATATAATGTGATAACCAGTTGTCCCTTTGCGCTTGTTCGTCCATATAGACACTGGCAGAAGGTGGTGACTTGTGTGAATCGCTTTTAAAAGATGACATTTTATTGAGCCAAGTGCTGCTTGATGGGTTGGATATATGCCAAACTGCAGGAGGGGCCCCAATGTTCCACTGAGTCCAAAGCTGCCTGTGAGCAAGGCACCAAGCGGTTTAATGTGACCTTCTCTCCCACACACACAACGGCATGTATCGGGGCTGCGCTAGTTCCAAGAAACCTATAAGAAAGGGACCATATATATATGTGTGAAATGTACATGAACACCGTACATGGATTTTTTTATAAGAGGTTCCCTTTGATCTATGTGCATTACTGAAAAAAACTATTATGCATGCCTTGTTCTTTTTGACTTTTAATGACCATTACTCAAGAGTACATTGAGGGATTCAAATGCCAAAACTTACAATGTTACGGAATTGGAAAGCTGACTGTCTTTTTCTTTTTTTCTTCCTTTTTTAAGAAAAGAAAAGAATCAACAATGGAATGGCGTGTAATACACTTTTTCTGTTTCTGTCCCATAGTGTCTCTTAAAGCCTTATTTATACTTCATTGTACGATGGTGTCTCACGGTGAAAATACATAATAGAAGCTGTATACAAGCTGTAAGCTTGTATGTCGGTTATTTTCTGCACGGGACACCGTCATACGGCAGAACATAAATTAGGCATTATTCCCTCAACGAGCTGTTCCGACAAGCGAGGGCCTTGCTGTTGTTCGCATCATAAAAAATAAATTGTAATAAATGTTTGCAATGAATAACAGGCTTAACAGTAGTCCCTGATGAATACTTATTTTTGGTCATGTCATTTGTTGTCATATTTGACACGATCACGAAAGCAATGCCTCTTGATAACAGTGGTCTGGGCCCTGGGTACAAGGATTCACTGCGGGCCCCCCATGAATCTTCTTCATTTAGGGGGGAGGGGGTTTAACCCATTTAGACCGGGAATGCATCATTACACATTATTTTGTGCTTTAACTATTGAAAAATAGCAGATATAAAAAAAATTGTACATCTGCTATTCTTTTTAAATCGTGAACATTTGTCCAAGTCTTTGAATATTTCAAATCCTTCTAAGGTTTTTTGAAAAATCTATGTTTCTATGTCAGTGGTGCTCAAACCTTTTCATATGAAGGACTCCCAAAAGGATATGTATTTGGCCACAGACCCCCATCTCAAAATATTTAGTTCCAGGGACCCACCCAGAAGAAAAATTTGAGTTACAAATGTTCGCTTAAAAAATACATACAGTAGCCTATATTCAAAGATTTGCACACTTTTTCACAACTTTTCGGTGCCGCGCTGTGAGCTTGTAGATCTGCTATTTCTCAATAGTTAAAAGTATAAAATAACTAAGGCCCCTCTACCTTGGACCCTAGTAACTCAGTCCGACTTTCCCACCCCTTGTGACGCCCCTGCATAAGCCTATAATTCAGTGTTTCTTTTGTTTTTTTTCATTATCTATTGGCATTTGAGCCACGGACCACCATCTGATGAGATTTAGCCTCTCGGACCCAAAACAGAATATTTTGTTATCATTGGATAACATTTTGTCCACAGTTCCATGCTGTTTGATGTTGGTACCATAGGAGAGATGACAGATAATTGATCAAAAGAACAATTCTATGGGCCTACTCTAATTGTGTAGACTTCTTGTAAATGAAGTAATTCTGATGTTTAACAATATGCTGTAGTAATGCTGATGTTCAATAATTATTTAACACCACAATAATTTAATTTAACCTGTAAGGGTCCATTTGGTTTCATTTTACACTGAAGAGTTAACAATCTATAAGGGTCCATTTGGTAATTTGGCATTCTCATAAACAATACATAATGTTGAACAGCTAAATCTAATATTCAGAAGTCATCCAGTAAATAAGGTTTTGTGATGCAAGAAGTGCAAGAAGTCCATGGTAAACTTTGCCAAGGTCCTTGTAAACAAAAACATCATAAAAATATATTTAATTTCACAGTTAACTGTAGAGAGGCTTCCAGAGCTCTGTAAATATAGCTGGTGTTGACGGCGAGACATTTACAAGGCATATTTATAGGCCATTATGCCAATACATTCAGCAACACACTCCACTCTTTCATGATCCTTTATACTCGGACAGCAGCTTCTTCAGCAGTTATCAAGAAGAACATTTCAATTTTTTAAGTAATTTCCATAGTATTATTTGTTTTAAACAAGTGATATTATTGCAGAGGTATGGATTAGTATGTAAATATCTGAAGTTGTCCCTTATCTGTCTGTTGTACTTACTACCCTTTGAGCTTAATGTATATTGGTTCAATGTGAACCTGGTCATAGAAGAAAGCACTGTGCAGTGTGCAATGTAGACCTCTAGAGGGCAGCCTTGACATGGAGAAGAGTGACTTGTAGGCTTTCCAGCACCTTGCTCCATCTTTATGTGGTGCAGGAAGTACTCAAATGCTTTACTTTACTTTACTTTACTTTACGTGAGTAAAAGAACAAAAATATTGGCATCAACATATACATACAGTACAAAAGTTAAAGCACTAACATTTTTCTACACACGTTGGAGCTCGGAGATCAGCTATTTTCAAAGAGACAAAGTATAAAATAGGGTTTAGGTGGTTAATGTAGACCTACAGTATGTAAATCTACAAAGTAAATAACTGAATTTTTCAAATAGTTGTAGTGGAGTCAAAAAGTACATTTGCCTCTGAGATGTAGTGGAGAAGTGTAAAGTATTACAAAATGGAAATACTCAAGTAAAGTAAAAGTACCCCAAAATTGTACTCTAGTACAGGAATTGAGTAAATGTACAGTTACTTTCCACCACAGTGCCATATGACTCATAGGAAAGCAATGTTTCTAGTAGTACGCATTACGCAATGTTAAAGATGCAGTGCCATGATTTATTTCCCCACTAAAACATGATTATCAGGTATTATGATTATACTAGGAGGAGGATTCTTTCCAAAAGAGTGTACAGAGAGAGTTAAAATTAGGTTTTTATGAGGCCACACCCACCAGTTCATTAAGTATGCCTGGTTGTTCAGGTGGGTGGTGACCCAGCTGAAGTTAGCCACACCCACAGTGTTGGGTGAATGGTAAAAGGGGAGAGGATGATTATATGATGTCATTTAATCACTGTTTTTGGATCTGCACTTTTGACCCACAGGGTGTCAGCCTCCAGGAAGAAATCCAAAATACAAAGGGAATACATAATTGCTCATAACAACCACACCATGGGTTATAATTAAGTACTGTCAACCTCATAGACACATGCAAACCAGAAAAAGAACAAAACTATGGCACCACCTCTTGAAGATAACAGATTTGATAAGCAGAGCATATATATAATATATATATATATATATATATATATATATATATATATATATATATATATATATATGTATCATGCTTTACCCCATGTCTGAGTCAGAGAAGTCTCTCGATTAGAGACTTCTGCATTGCTGCAAAAGTGAAAAGAGCGACTTTTCCTTGACGATGGCTAGACAGATTGGAGAGTGACTCAGACTTGAGGTAGGCATGGCCCACCCTCCCATTAGCCAATTTCAATATAGAATACAATATGTATTATGGTCTTAGATCCTGTGTCTAGGTTGTACATGACCGTTGACACAATCCTGTTTCTGGTTTGACATGAATTTTCTCCACAGACAAAGCAGTATAGGCATACCACTATTAGCTCAGTGGTACAAATTTCAGCACTTAAGCAGGAGTCCCGGCTTCAACTTCAGGTTAGAACGGGAGAGTTAGGGCACGGTCACACCGCACTTTTATTCTACCTATGAGGGCGGATTCTGCCAAAGCATTTCAAAGGGAAATTGGGAATAGAGTGGTTTGCTGCGGATTTCTGCACAAAAAGAGCCACTCCATTCCCATTGAAATGCGTACCCTTACACAGTTCAGCTTTAACTCTGGCCACTGCCCTGCATGTACAATTTTAGTAGTCCACTCCTCCTTATATACAGTATTCGGTCATTCAATGGAGTGTGTGTTTGTCCCTTCCACTTTGCAACACTCTCCGCTGACAATGTCAGCCACGCACACCCCAACAGCGACCAGAGGCGAGCAGAGAACCAGGAGCACAGCTACGGTCAGGTGTCCACACGGCCCGCACCGCCACTTCTTGCCCGTAGCTGTTTCTGTGCCTTCTCCCACGGATCTTCCTGTAACCCTGTCCTCCAACCCTGCACTCACTGTGAGTACCGGAGGTCCAGGTTTGGGCTGAGCAGCATGGGGTTCAGGAGGAGGAGGAGGAGGTGGTCTTGGGTGGTGACTACAGCTCTGGGTCTGGGAAGAGGCTCTCGACACCTGCAAGTTACCGTTGCTTGTCTGATGGAGAAGTACCGGTTGGTCTGACGCGGCAGTCTCTCCCGTACCCAGGAACGGAGCTCCCTGTCTTGGAGTTGGTGCGTGGAGTTCTCCAGGGCAGACAAGGTGGGTGTGGGTCAGGCCTGCTGTCCCCAGTATCACTGGAGCTTGGCTGGGCATCATGCAAAGCAACGTGACAGCCAAATCTCTGCTTTTTTGATTGTTAGGCTTTGGGAAGTTGATTCTGATCTGAAGAGAAGATGGAGGCCCAATCAAGTGTATGTACAGCACTTCACTACAAATCACAAAAGACAAAAACATGTTCACACATCTTTATAGCCACCCACTGTAATGCATATGAGATTATATTGCTTAGTGTGTACAAAGTCATCAGTTTTCAAATAACACAAGCAACCAAGAAAAGTCTTGGTTAAATACATTTCAGATAGGAATCACTGATGTCAAACTCACATTTAAGGTAACACATGGGTGAGACATGACCTTTGGCAAAATACAAATTACAACGTAAGTTATATTGTATTAACCTATACTCTACCATACAGATCGGACAAAATTACATCTTAATCATAGAAAAAGTGTCATAGAGCTTCTTTAACTGATTAAAGCACTCATGCCATATCATTCATGATATTAACATATCCAAAATCCCAGGCGATATCTTGTCTCATATAACCATATTAAGTATCGATATATTGTCCAGCCTTTATGATATAACATAACTTGTGGTAGTAATAATAATACATAGTATTGCTCCCCCACTTACCTCACATCACCGTTTGTCTCAGGTCTCAGGTGCGTTCCTCAGAGCTCCATTTGTTCAAGTGACTGTGTTTCTTTACAGGTACATGAGGACAAACAGGGGAGGTGACAATACATTACCGGTGGCATTCAATCAGCATGCAAGACACACCTTACCTAGCCTCGGAAACCCAGGCTTCATTTGGCGATCGGAAGATAAGTGACAACATACCGGTACTGTACATAAGGAGAAGATATGATGGGATGTGCCAGTGAATACAATACAAAACATCCACATATCCATGTTCGATCTAAGTACATTCCTACAAGATTTCTTTTTGTGCTCAACAATTGAAACAACCTTTTCTTTGAGGACGCGGCGGTATCTCTCTGAAGAGTTTCACATGCAGATGCCAAGCATTCTCAGACACATAGACACAATGAAATGCGATGCGTGGAGAGATATGCAGAGCGAACATTTATTATTAGCCATTTGTTTGAACACTCGCTCCATATTTAGAAACAAATCCTTCCCTATCGTTCACACATCAACAAGTGGCATGAAGTGAAACATTTCCCCCCTGCCCACACAGAGAACTTCACTGTGCACGCCAGCCTCCCTGCCAGGCCAGGGTTTTTAAACCAACAACATGTGCACAACCTTTAAGCCTGATTTGATTGATGTGTTCAATGAGACATTCATATTCATATTTCAAGCTGTGGTATGAGTTTGGGAAATGTGAGATCTGATGTTGAAGAATAGATGCATGAGAAGGTCGCAGGAGCTTAGCCATGGAATTAATGATATAAAGCCTGACCGATATATAATCAGTCTAGCCGATATATGTAGCCTACTTATTATTTAGCTTTTTGACATCAATGTCCTGATTTTCAAACACTATGAACCTCACATCCCTATTTTGAGCATGACATTATAATGAGAACATGTTCCAAAATAGCATTTTCTATGGCTATTTCTTAGCAAATAAAAAGTTCATCGTGTTTGTTTTGATTTATTTTTCATGAATACAAGTTAAATGCTCTCAAATAGAAACCTTAACAGAATCTAAGTATTTCAAATTATTAGAAAACAATGCACTTTTTGACAAAAGTCGTGGGCAAGGACTCTCCAAAATTGGAGTTGGCATCGGACCCAGATATGGCTTTGTGCTTTACAATGACTGTATCACGGTGTCACCTATTGTGATGGTTTGATAGTTTAACACGTTAATGTGGAGTTTCACTGTCTTTGTTTCCCTCTCTCTAACCACACACACACACACACACACACACACACACACACACACACACACACACACACACACACACACACACACACACACACACACACACACACACACACAGAGTTTGAGGAAGTTGTCATGAATGATGAGAACTGAATGATATCGGGTTATGTACGGTACATTTTTGTGCCCCTTTTTCTTTGTCCCTCAAAGACACACACATGCTTGTGTACGCAAACATGCAGGTCGGGAAGTCGTCTAAAAGTTTCAGATGATACCCGTGGGAGCGTTTACTTTTCAGTTTGTTGTGGTTACCATGGCACTGTATCCTGGATTGGAAATGCAATGACTGACACCTTTGTGTTTGTTGGAAGCAATTGCCTTTTTATACTACATATTATAGCATGACCTTTCTTTTATGACAGTATGTCATCATGCTATTTTTGGATTACGTAGTAATACTTCATGACTCAGTATACTATAAATAACTATCAACAGATGTGTACTATAGGCCTAGTATGTGACCTGGGAGGTAGTTGAGAAAATGATCGAACACCCCAGCATCTCCAAAATGCTGTTGTGTTTGCCACATTTGCTACATCTGCGGAAGGCAGGCAGACACATAGCCTAAAGGTTGAACATTCAATCCCTGACATGACACAAAGTTAAGTTGTAACATTAAACACAAGGGGTGCCAACAAACTGAACAAACTGGTTGAGGAAGGCTAGTCGAATTGGACAGCAAGGAGGTGGTCGTGCATGGAGGGGAGAGGAAGAGGAGGAGAACCCCAAAACCTTTTCATGCCAAGGACCCCCAAATTATTATCATATATTTGACCGCAGACCACCATATGAAAAGTGTTACTGTAGTGCCAGGGATCCTCATAAGAGAAGATTTGTGTTAAAAAAAAAAGATTTATAAAAAATGTCTGATATTTTTTCAAATATTTTCAAAAAATAGCAGATGTACAAGCTCGCAGCGTGGCACAAAGTGACACGCTGTTAGCTTGTAGATATGCTATTTTTGAATATCCAACATATACATGGATATACTGGTTAAAATGATTGTGCTGCTACTTTTGCTGTATTAACTGTATATTGTATATTCACTGGATTAACACATTAACCGTGTATGTTTTTGGGATGATCGAAGTGATGGACAGACAGGCAGTCAGTCAGTCAGTCAGTCAGTCAGTAAGACAGACAGACAGACAGACATACAGACAGACAGACAGACAGACAGACAGACAGACAGGCAGACAGACAGACAGACAGACAGACAGACAGACAGACAGACAGACAGACAGACAGACAGACAGACAGACAGACAGACAGACAGACAGGCAAACAAACAGACATTTCCAGCCTTACTACAAGCGGGTATAAAAAGGAAGAAAGAAAAGGATTGTTTTACCAGATCTCTGCTTTATGTTCCTTGGCCTGCTCTCCAAGCTTCCAAACA
>NC_137826.1:35835651-35875651 GCF_963921795.1 Nannobrachium achirus
TGTACTTAAAGCACCAAAAGTAGAAAGTACTCATTAGGCAGAACGTCCCGTTTCGCACATTTTCAAATGTGTTAAAATCTTTTTAAAATAGCCGATTTACATGCTCACAATGCGACGCATTGTGAGCTTGTAGATCGGCTATTTTAAAATGGCCAAAATGTATATAGGGCTAAAGTGGGTAATGTATGTTTTGTAAAAGGTTTTGAAATAATTGTAGTGGAGTAAAAGTAAAAGTACTGAAAATGGGATGTATGCCAGTAAAGTAAAAAAAAAACTACAAATTGTAGCCTACTTACATTAAGTACAGTACTCAAGTAAATATAATTAGTGACTTTACACCGGTATATATGAGCCAAGGTTTATCTAAGTATCTGTTTATACACTATGAGAAGAGAGAGAGGTGTAATGATAAACTGTGGTCCACTGAGACATCCTGTATGAGGTGAAGTGTCCTCCTAAATGAAAGACTCCTGGAATTCCCCCATGCAGTGAAATTAAAACCTCCTCCGGCAGTGATCTAGTTACAAGAGAAGTAGTTCAGAGAGGCATCACATGGACACACAGGTCTGTGCGTGCATGCACACACACACACACACACACACACACACACACACACACACACACACACACGCATGCACGCACGCACGCACACACACACGCACACACACGTTTGTCCAACCATCAAGTGAAAACAATAGTTTTATTCAAAGATAAAAGAACATTGTTTAACCTGCTGCCCTAACCTTAATATACAGTAATAACCATAGCCACACCAAAACCATGCCCTAAAACAAATGACTCTAACCTCGAACCTAATCTAACTCTATAATCTCAACCAGAAAATATAGTTTATTAACCATACAAATAACGCTTTTTGGCAAGGCAATAGCAATAACTCAGCAATAATATTTTTAGAGAAAAAACAACCGGATGCTCTCAGAAGATACAAATGTCTTAAAGAGTTGGTGCCATAGTTTTGTACTTTTTCTGTTTTGTGTGTGTCTATGGAGTTAACATCTAATAGACCCCTGGGTGTGGTTAAAATATGCAAATATGTCTTCCCTGTGTATTTTAGCTTTGAAATACACCACTTTAATGATGTCATAAAATCATCCCCTCCAATCATCCCAGCTGTGTGTGTGCGTGGCCAATTCAAACACACTTGTGTGTGTTTATGTGGCCTTGTAGGATGAGGCGGAGGAACAAGTGGGTGTGGCCACATAAAAACATAATTTTAACACTTTCTGTACACTTTTTGGAAAAGATCTTCCTCCTAGTATAATCATAACACCTGATGATCATGTTTTAGGGGGGGAAAGATCATGGCACTCCATCTTTAAAAGTGTATGGTGCTTCTAGGATCAGCTAGAATGTAGACTTAAAAAGGAAGAGGAGGAAGAGAAAAAGGTGGCGAAGAGTAAGTAAAGTTAAAACAATATTTACCAACATGTTTCAACTGTTTCATATGTTAACTTTTTAACATATGGGTCAAGTACAACTACACAATAAAAAGTTTGTAAACTATGTACATTACAGTTAATTCAGTACCGCTGAGTTCTACTGTTATTGTGGATAGCTCTCAACAGCATTGATCTGTTAGATTAACAGAGCCGTTCAAGCAGACAGTTCAAGCTTTGTTTCAAAATCAATAGTCACTTAAAGTTATTGTTTCAATTTACATAATATCATAGCTAGAGCAGAAAGTCACTTTCACAAACTGTAAGTACAACGAGATGAAATGAGAAAGTAGCATCTACAGAAGTCTAAAAATACTTGATTGTTGTGTGATTCACATCATACTTACAGTTACATGTTGATTCAGATGGGATGATAATATTCAATCAGATTCTTTAGATGCAACTCTACTGTTTGCTGCTAACTTCCCAGGAACGACTGAAGAGGCTCCATGATCCGCCATATTGCTGTACAGAGAAATTGGACCAACGATCAATGGAGTGAATGGAGTTATTGCTGCCACTTTCTTTTCACATGGTAAATGATAAATGGTGCATTACTTTTTTATCCAAAGTGCTTTACATAGATTTTGCATTACATTAACCCTTTCTCACAGACATTCATACACTGATGGCGGAGGAAACCATGCAAGGCACCAACCTGCACATCAGGAGCAGTTAGGGGTTCAGGTATACGTTGATAATTGTTACTGCATGTAATCCTATAAGAGCTGGGGTGGCACCTGTCAGCAGGGAGTGTTGTAGGACGGAGGCCCTATGTCCTCCCGGTGGGGGCTCCTCACTGGCCCTGCGTCCTCCCGGTGGGGGCTCCTCACTGGCAGGTGACTCACCTCAGTAGGTGCAACAGCAGTGACAGCACACAGACATGTGCGTGGGGAGGAAAAAAGGGGTTAAAAAAACTAAAAACATGCCTTTGGCATGCATATAGCCTCAAAAAATGCTTTACAATAAATCTCTAAAAGAGAGCTTCAAATATAGCTCATGACATGAAGTAATTATAGCATAACATTGACATATTTCATATATTATGTATACATCTTTTTACATTCATTTTGCTTACAACAAAGATGCGCTCAGAACAGGATTCAGCTAAGATGGCTGCCTGCCACTATGGTACATTCAGGATTTCGAATTATAAATGACATTTTTGACAATGTTTTACTATCTCTTCGACAAAAACAGGGTGTGTGCACCCGCACCCACTCACACGCACGCACGCACGCACACGCACACGCACACGCACACGCACACACACACACACACACACACACACACACACACACACACACACACACACACACACACACACACACACACACTCACTCTCTCTCTCCCCATGCTCCTTCAGCACAGTAAATATCAGTGAAAGGGATGATGATGAGTATAGTCCCCCCCAAAACCCCACTGGCAGCTATTTATAGAGGCAGGGAGGGGAAAGACACACAGACCAGAGATGTGTCCTTCACCAGCTGCTGTGAACAATGCTTCACAACACGCACGCACTGACGTACGTGTGCGCGCGCGCACACACACACACACACACACACACACACGCGCACACACGCACGCACGCACGCACACGCACACGCACACACACACACACACACACACACACACACACACACACACAGACACAGACACAGACACACACACACACACACACACACACACACACACACACACACACACAGACACACACACACACACACACACACACACACACACACACACACACACACACACACACACACACACACACACACACACACACTGCTGCTGCAGACAACCCACTTCACCTCCACTCACACAAACTGTTTCCTCCTGCCAGTGTCTCTTCAGCCCCCCCCCTCTCCTCTTTCTCTCCTGGTGGATAAAGTGTGTAAATATACGCGGGGGTAAGAAGCAGCAGAGACAGTAATAGGAAGGGGCCTGCATACACGCTGCATCACAGCGAGCAGGGGGGGAGAAGGGGAGAGAGCGAGAGAGGGAGGCAGGCAGCCCTGCGGCTGTGTGGGAGGATAATGCAACCAGCTGAAATACCTCTGTCTTCTTCTCTCCCTCTGCTGGTAAACACACACAGCAGCCGGCCACTCACTAGTCTGTACTACTGTTGTTTCACTGTCTTTAACCACTGGGTTTAACCCAGTGGTTTGCCGGCCAAGGGGGACCCCTTAGTTGAGAGAGACATGAAGCAGGGAACCCCATCTACATATTGTCTAAATGTGTGATACAGATTTTCATTGATTTCATAGATGGATTCATAAACTTGCTTGACAGCACTGTCATCAGTCTGTTAGATTTCGTGTTGATGTGTTTTTGTTTACAACTTAAATCGTCGTTACTTACTAAACTTCGCCTTTCACTCTGTACTTGGTGTGCTCTTTTTTGACCTATTTGCCAAAAATAGCCGATCTACAAGCTCTCAACGCCTCGCAAAGTTCTCCTCAGAATTGGGATGCGAGAAGAATTATCCTATCACACAAAGATTTGGCCGCCCCCCTGTAGTAACTCTGAGGACCCCCTAGGCGTCCCAGACCCCCTGTTGAAGACCCCTGGTTTAACCACTTTCAACATGGTGTCCTTATTGTTTTTGGACTTGTTATCATAGGGAAACATTTATGCATTTTTTCAAATATTCGCTTCACGGCCTGAACATCTTGGTAAACCTAGCCTGGCATTAGCCAGACTCCACGTGTGAGTTAATCAGTCTGGACTTTGGCCCATAGGGAGCGAGTATGAGAAATCTGAAAATGACCGGGCCAATCAGTTGAAACGCAGCCACGTTATCCGTTTGGCTAATGCCAGGCGATGGTCAATCTGGCAAGCCATCGTCAAAGAAAGGGGAACGCCCACTCGGTCTGTACCTCTTCCGTGGCGCACCCATCATGACTCTTGTCTCGAGAGAATGGGAGATGGTAAACCATCCCGTGCCGCGTGAATTCACATTCTCATGTGTGTTCACTTCAGACCGGTCTGGCCCCAAGCACTGCGGTGGGTGTGGATTTGGGGGGAATCTCGCTATTTCTACCTTTCATTAGTTCGACTAAGAGTTAGGGTTAGGTTTTAGGGTTAGGTTTAGGCATAGTTTTACTGAGGTTAGGCTTAGGGTTTGGGATAGGTTTAGGCATAGTGGTTAACATTCACCAGGTTAACATTCACCCGGGTCGAACAAATGGAACGTCGAACAAATGTTATGTCGCAATATCGACACACTCCCGTTGAGTTGAGCGGTGCTATTTATGACTTAATTTCAATTCCAATCACAGCACGTCCTGCGAAGCTTGGCCAATGGGACCCTGGCGTACAACACACTTTGAGATGTTTGTGCCAAGATGTAGGCCATATCTAGGCCAGATGTAGGCCACCCTTCAGTATACAGTACTACCCTTCAGTTTAGTTTAGGACCGGACATTTTTTGGGAAGCGGACAAAGCCAGATGTTGGAGCTTAGCTTCGTCCAGGAGCACGGCACCGCTCAAAAATGTAGCAGAGCCAATCAGCGCCTCTCAATCACAGGGCCGCTGATCAGAGCACAACATCACGTGAACAGGGACGTGCTGGCCATTGGGAAAAACAGGCCAACTCCCGAACGGCCGGTTCATTCTCGGCCTGTCTGTCCAGGCCGGCCATTAGGAAAAAAATACAAATAAAATGTCGGCCTTCGTTCCATTTTGGGGGCTGGGCGGCCAACAAAGTAAATCGTCACTGTCGGGCAGAAACCTCGTATCTCCAAGTTTCAAATTTGTACTGAATCAGGGGCCCAGCACGTCGCTGCACGTGAAGCATGGCCAATCAAATCCTGATGTTATATTTGTGACCGGATGTGACGTTTGTGAACTTGGTGTGTATGTATACACACCTATCCGTATGATTGGACAATATGCCCCCTGACACTGTTTCTTCAGGAACAGTATTTTCTGTGTGAATTGATCTCTTCACACGGGTGTGATTTTTTATAATAAAAACTGGTTGGGCCGGATGATGGATCCAAAGTTTATGGGCCCCTGTTCCCACACACACACACACACACACGCACGCACGCACGCACGCACGCACGCACGCACGCATGCCGGCACCATATAGCCAGAGCCAACCTACACACACTGACATAAAGGACCTTCTAAGCAGGACATGAACAACCATGCAGTAACGATTTGATAGCAATTTGAGCTAGGGACACATGCTCACATCAGGCCATACTGTAGTGACCAGTCATATGCCACCAAAAACCAGCAGGCCTATGTGCAGGGGGCGGCCCTATAGGGCAACCAGAAAGGACAGCAAAAGTCAATATTTAGCCTTTCGTGAGCTTAGGGAATTCTTGAGACTATTTGGATTAGCTATTGACATTTTACATGACGATTAATTGTCACTCAAATAATTGCGATTAACGATTGGTGTTTTTGTTGTTGACAATTACATTTCTGTTTGGCTTGCAGGCTTTGAAGTTGCACATGGCAGATATGACACACGACACAATAGACATATTTGACAACTTTATACTTAAAAAAGAACATTGATAATGGAAATAGCAGATCTACAAGCTCACAACGCGTCACATCGTGACACGTTGCGAGCTTGTAGATTTGCTATTTCCACTATTTTTGAAAATGTCAACATGGAAACGATTATGACGATTGATAATTGCGATTATGTCAAATTATTGCGATTATGTGATAATTGTGACAGGCCTATTTGGACCCTAGACAAAATAATCCAATGGGGCAACTTCTCACCGATTTGAAGGAACCCTGGTTGCTCTGGGCTACAGGTATACTCTACCTACTTTGCCTAAAGTAGGAAGAGTTCCGTCTGTATTTGCTGCCTTTTTGGTTCAGCCTGAATTTCAGGGTCAGTCTCTGGATCCCGTTCAGGGATCCAGGTTAGGTTTCACCCTAGCTTGGGGTGACTTTATTTACACGTTCCCAAGTTTCGTAGACTGAACAGTCTGAGAGGTCTTATGACCACAATATAGTACATGGTCCTTTGTGTATTTCTCTGTCATTTAATGTCTCTATGAATTGAGTACAACATGAACCCAATGTAAACAAGGCATTGTGCTTTCTTGGGTTTCAGTCCTATTAGTTAGTAGGCCTTGTATCTGAACTGTCCTGTGCTTTTCCTATGCGAAATTCTAATAAAGTATTCAATCAATCAATCAATCAAAAACATCTGATAAGTGGATGTAGTGAATGTATGGGCCTTATCAAGTCAGGCCAGCAGAGGGCAGCACAGGAGGATAATTGTGTGTCAGTCACCTGCTCTTCATCCATTCTAAAGGGTAGGCTACAGCTTGGCAGAAGAGCAGCTCAGGTCAAACACACAGGGGGGGTTTAAGGAGGTCCCAGGGAGTCCCTAAAATTAAGAATATACAAATGTTGGTTATGTAAACGCACTGTCCCATATTTTCTAAGATTTGAACCAGGGTGCACTGCACACACAAACACGCGCGCACTGTGACACCAGTGGGTTGATGGATCTTGGGTTCATACCTGTGGGTCTGTCACACACCTTCATATATTTTGCAAGCCGCCACGTAGAGGAGAGAGTGGCATATCATTAGTGAGAGTAACGTAATGTCTCAAGAGACAGAGAAGTTGTACGTTTTGATTCCCTTTGAATCAAAGCCAACGTCCCAGAGATCCATAGAAAGCTGTGTGGAGTGTGTTCTTTAACAATGACAGTGGCTTCATGATTAAAGTCCAGGCTCAAAGCTATTGTGCATGTGAGGCCAAATCTTGTGTCGGTGCTTTTTGAAAGCTAAAATTCAAAACTATATTTGAAGTGCTCGTAGTCATATTGTGATGAAAACACATGTTCTAAGAGCTTGTGGTTCAGGTTTTGCCTTTCCTTCATGCATGTTTGGAAACGGAACACAAAGGATGAATCACAATCAGAAGAACTCATATTTGCCAGGATGGAGTCAGTGTATATTCAAATAGACTGGCTTGGTTAGGGCAATCTGGCAAGCCATCGTCAAAGAAAGGGGAACGCCCACTCGGTCTGTACCTCTTCCTTCAGAAGCGTAAGCGATCATGACTCTGTCTGGAGAGAATGTGGTTATATTAGGGTTACAGTAATTAAGACCCTAAAGATGAATATTTGGTGTCTCCCCGGATCCCAAACTTACAAAAATACATTATAAACTAGAAAGATACAATTGGAAATTCCAAGTGTGGTTGCCGCGACACGAATTTTGCAAATTAATTTTGTCTTACCATTTGAATTTTCCCCATTCAAGTCAATGGGGAAAATGAATTCACTAATAAATTAATGGCCATATATGGAGATCTCTGTGTCAGTCCTTGTCCCTTTTATTCCCATATATGGAGCTCCCTGATGTTATCAATATTAAGTCCATATCTTGGAAAGTCCATATATGGACATACTGTGTCAGTCTCGGCCTATGATGTCAGACATCTATGAAGTCAGCCATCTCCATATCTGGAAAAAGTTCAATTATTCATTAAACTCAATGGAGAAAAGTGTAGCAAAATGTGTTTCCCGTTGAAGCCGGTCGATTTGATATAAGTCCGTGCCACCAAAACTGTGGGAGGAGAAGCGGAGTAGTGCGGCAAAAATATGTTTACTTAGGAGAGATGGAAGATGGAATAAAGTCGGACAAGTAGCTCTGGTTGCCTTGCAGGGGCAACCAGACTAATGTGAATTTGATTAAAATCTTGAAAATACAGCTTTTTAATATTTTTTATTGATTCTTTTTTAAATATTGCTTTTTTTTTTTACATTTCTTAAAATGTTTGTATTTTTTTCATGAAGAAATGTAAATAAATAAATCTACATATTTACTTACAACCCAATAAAATGGTTCTGAGATCCATAAATGGGCCCTGACCCATTGCTTGGGCAACACAGAGTCATGTCTGCGGCCAGCATCATCCTCCCGCCCACTGTGACTGGACCGGCGTAGCGTATTTACATGTGTCCATACGGGAAACGCTGCGTCACTTACTGCAAAAGCGGTCTGGAACACACCCAGCGGCAATAATAACAAACCATCTCTCATGTTGTCCGCAGGCCTCCTGCTGGTGTGTGTGCGTGTGTGTATGCGTGTGTGTGCGTGCACGTGTGTGTGGGAGACTTTCTTAAAACACGCTCCTTCACTGAGTCAACTGTTTGTTGCTCTAAGAGGAACCGGTTGACATTGAGCTCATGAGGGAAACAGTAAAATGCAGAGTGGCCCTCTTGACGTCCAGAGAACTCCCGCCGTCAAACTGTGTAATGGATGGTTTCAACACGGCTGGCATGTGAAAATACAGCCAGGCCTGCTGCCGAGGTCTGGATGTATTACTGCACTTGATAAGCATCTCTAGGGAACCGAGAGAGAGAGAGAGAGAGAGAGAGAGAGAGAGAGAGAGAGAGGGAGGGAGGGAGGGAGAGAGAGAGAGAGAGGGAGGGAGGGAGGGAGAGAGAGAGGGAGGGAGGGAGACAGACGGAGAGACAGAAAGAGAACGAGGGGGAAGAGATAAACAAAAGCTATAAAACAGGCTAATGAACAATGAACAATCAAATGTATAAGGAAAGATAAGAAAGAAAGAAAGAAAGAAAGAAAGAAAGAAGGAAGAATTCGGAAAGAAAGAAGGAACAAGAAAGTGCCACACACATACAGCATCCAGCAGTGTGTATGATATTGCATGTGGCGTGCGTGCGTGCATACACGCGTACATGTGCGTGCGTGTGACAGCATGTCAGATTGTAACAGATAGAATTGTTCAAACAAGGCCCACATGGAGACGAGGAGCAGACTGATGTGGAGCTGACGCCTTACAGCGGAGAGGATGTCAGTTGTCAACAGTCCGAGCAGCTCTGCTCCTCAGCCACGAGCCAAACAACACGCCGGAGCTGCTTGTCTGCTCGCATGACCGCTAATGGCACACCTCCACCTTGTTGTTGACTTTTATTTAGTTTTCATTTTCATGGCACTTTGTCACATTAACCTGCTTAAACTGAGTATACACAGTATACCAGTGTTTCTGTCCCAAGAATCCATGGGCACACCAACATAATACATAAATATCATCAGGGAAGAAACCTTGTATCTCCAAGTTTAAAATTTGTAAGTTTCTTCGCAATGTAAAGCCCTGCTTCATCATACAAGACTGTCGCACAACAGTAGTGAAAACAGCAGATCTACAAGCACACAACGCCTCGCGGTGCGAGGCGTTGTGTGCTTGTAGATCGGCTGTTTTCACTAGTTTAAATCATTTTCAAAATGATGAATACAATACTGGCTTTCAAGCAGTTTCAAGGGGCACACTTGACCCTTCTCAGGGGCACACCAAAGGTCCCCAGGCACAGTGGTTGAGAAACACTGCAGTATACAGTACTTCGTTGATCGGTGTCCCCCAGGGGTCGATGCTTCGTCCCCTCTTTTTATTCCTTGACAAACAGACCGTTGGTGTCAGTCAGAAACCTCTTATCTCCATTTTTTAACTTTTTTTGTTTACCATGAATTAAAGGTAGGGTAAGTGATTTCATTTAAGTTTCAGTTTCAGTTTTCATGTAGGTGACAGGCGGGGGGCCTTCCTCCAATCATGATCAAGTGGGCCATGATTGGAGGAAGGCCCCACTCTGTCCTGATTGGAGGAAAACCTGTCACCCAACAGTTTTGGTGGAGCAAGATAAGGCGGAAGTCAAAATATGGACCAAACACTGTAGTAGCTAGTAGAACATAGACCCATTTTGTTATTATTTCAATTAAATGAAATAACTTACCCTACCTTTAACGCCCTATACTTGATCATACTACAGCATCACACGGAAGCATCAAAAGTAGCGTGCATACACGCGTTGTTTTCTTTTTTAATTGTTTTTATTTGAATCTTGAAAAGAAACAGTTTTGGACATATGAGGTTTCCACCTGACATCGACGAGATCTAAGTTCATACCGTGTCACAACTAGGGATGGGACGATACGCGATATTATCGTTTATCGTGATAAAAAACACTCACGATAATAGCATCGTGGGGTTTTAATTTATCGTGATATCCGTCATCCGTCATGCACTGGGATCAATTCAGCTTTTATTTGCCGAGCTGCATATCCGGTACCACTTAAACCCTCTATTGGTAAAACGTACTTATAATATACGTACAAACATATAGGTTTCTTGGCACACATTTTCACGAGTTTAAAAAAATAGCAGATCTACAAGCTCGCAGCGCGGCACCGAGTGCCGCGCTGCGAGCTTGTATATCTGCTATTTTTCAATAGTTAACATTCATGGGGGGCCCGCAGTGAATCCTTGTACCCAGGGCCCAGAATTTGGTGTGACGCCCCTGAGGGATGCTATGGTTCATTTTGTGAAAAGGATATATATTTTTTTATATACATTTTTTTCCATGTTTAATATCTGCTTACCTTCTCAATCTTGGCGACAAGAGGTGGGCTGACTGAAAAACTGCACATTAGTATCTTAAAATATTATAAGACACACTTTGCGTGATTAGCCTCTATATAGTAACCGGAAAATGTAAGGTTTGGATTTGAAGAAAAATGTGTTTTTGAAAAGGTCCTTGGAGGGGAAAACGACAAAAGCACCAGCTTTAGAGAGTCTACCAGGTGCATTTAGGACTCTCTGCATCCCTGAAGGTGCATTTTACTGTGACTGCTGCTAAATTGATTCCCATTAGTGTGTGTCTATGGGGATTCTGAATACGATTAAGTCTGTGAGTGTGTGTGTGTGTGTGTGTGTGTGTGTGTGTGTGTGTGTGTGTGTGTGTGTGTGTGTGTGTGTGTGTGTGAGCGCGCACGAAAGCCTGGTCGTGTGTGTGTGTGTGTGTGTGTGTGTGTGTGGGTGGGGAAGTGCGGGTAAAAGACACACACAGTTGCAACGACGAATAAGTCCAGCACTGGCGTTGCTACTGAAACTTTCTGCCATTAACGGCGCTGGATATAAGTTTACAATGGAAGCAAGGATGAAAGGACATTTTAAATTTAAATTTAAATTAACACCCACTGCTCTCCATCCTTTCATAAGGTCAGTGTGTTTGGATCAGGGGTCATCGCCATGCTGGCTTGTGATGGACATTTTTGTCAATAATATTACCAGAAACACATAAAGACCTAGCCCTGAATGACCATAACAGGTCTGCAACTCTGACAGTGTTCAAATGGAACCAAATGGACCCACCTGTTCCATTTGCACCCTCTCAGAGTTAAGGGGGTCCTTGCAAAATAAAACATTTGAGAACCACTAGCACTAGTTGGACTCCTAATATGCCAAAGTGTCGCAGTAAATCAGTGTCATAAATATTCTGAAGAAAATCTGGAGACTTAATTAGTAGTAAGTAGCTCTTATGATCAAAATAATATTATAATGGCGTTGCTGCTCGGGTCCAACGGAGAATGTTCTTTCACCCAAAACATTTATAGTTTTCGATAAATTACACACTCCATGAAGCTTTGAATTTTCTTTTTGCATTCCTGAGCCAATTATTTGGTCAATAGGAGGTGGGGTGTGTGTAATTGAAGGACAATAAGTCATTTCTTGGGGTAAACTACTCCTTTAACACATTGGATGCCACTAGATGGCGCCAGATCCCCATCATATGATGTCACCATTAGGTTAACATTGTAAACGCTGAAGCCCCTGCGCGTGAGCACGTTTTCGTGCACGTCACACGTTTCAACGTGTGACGTTATGTCGTGTTGACGATGGAGACGGAGGAAGCCATTTTTAGCATTAAAAACCCATTGCCAGCCAAATTTAAATATGAATGTGCGCTTATAACGCCAGGAAATAGCTATATTTAATCATCATAATCACATCAATTTACCAAGCCATGTTGATATACCATACCACAAAATGACCACTAGAGCGAGCCATAGACCATAGACTGTGGAAGCCCCCATGTTAACCCATGTTAAAACCAAGGTTCACAACATTCAAGGATGGGACGATGACGTCGATCCCCATTGACATGAATGGGAGACCCGCGGGCCGCCATCTGAGCTCAATACTGTTCAATTTGTGCTTGATCGTCTAAAACCACCATCGGTATGGGCACCGGAACGTATACAGATGCCACACAGAAAGTTTCCGAATCAAAATCCGACCTAGTGAAGCTGCGTGAGGGTCGGATGGTTTGCATTGAGCCTAGCGGCTAGCAGAGGCCTACGTAAGCAGGAAGCTATGGCTTAAAGGTGACGTCATAATCGTATCTTTTTTTTTCACGGTTTACGTCTTTATACTAGCCGAAGGTAAGCTAACCGTTCCGCTCCGTCTATTAATCCAAATTAAAAGCTTAAACAATGCTTTTATATAAAAGTCGATTAAAGTCGCTTGGCAGGGAACTCCATAGTGAGATAGTCGATCTAAAAGTCGACCGGCCCTGACTGAGTTAAGCTAACACAGGCCTGTGTTTGGGCCATGAAAAGATGCATTTTCTGCTTTGATTCCGACATTATTTGGAGAAAAAGGGACTTGAAAAAGGCACAATGAATGGGAGCCTATGGAGGATTGCACGCTTTGCGTGCACGCTATCGCCGAATGGAAGTGATCCGCGGGCCAGGGCTTAACACACGGACTCGGCCGACGGTACGGTAATGACTAATAATATAAAGTGATATTCTGTAAATTTGGCACATCACTACCCTATTTAAAAATCCCGAACTAGTTCGGGAAAGGCACTAAGTTAAAAGCCTAAAACCAGTACAGTACATAGAGTAATAGGTGCCCCGGGAGAGGCCTGCAGCGAGAGGAACAGAGAGGCAGTAAAGAGAGCTTGTATACACAGAAAGCACTGCTTTATTGACTGCACTGGACTGGACTGGAATGGAATGGACTCCACCAGATTAGGGGTGGGGGGGGGGGGGGGGGGTGGGGTATGGGAGGGGGAGAGGGAGAAGGGTTAGGGTGGCTTGGGGGGGGGCGTCAGAGAGGGACGCAGCCATTATTAAGGCAACACAAACAGCATGCAGATACAGTCACATGAAACATCATCGTCATCATCATCATCATCATCATCATTGTCGTCATATTGCTTGTTAAAGTTTCGCTTAAAACATCGAAAGAGTACAAAAAGGAAAAAAAATAGGTTTTTCGCACTAATGAAAAATACATTTTTTTCGATTTCGTTTTTCCCTCCTACAAAGAAGATTTCTATTACAAGAAAATAAATATAGCAAAAAAAGCCAAAAAATAATTTAAAATAGCTCTTCTTTTTTCATATATGTTCAATAGTTCTCTTTGCTATTAACAAATGGCACAACATTCTTTGAAACAAAGAATACAGAAGGATAAACTCCTGCGACATTCATGTTTGTATATCGTATTGAGAGACCGATGCAGAGTGGAGGAGGAGGCGACGTTGTTGGATACGACAGCAGAGGTTCACAACACCATATTAGGACAAATAAGACAGGTGCATGGAGGAGGAGGAGCCTGTGCGCCGGGCTCTCTGCTCTGATTGGAGAGGACGCTGATTAAGATTCAGAATAGTGCGTAAATGTGACCAATAGGAGGCGAGAGGACTCATGGTGTCCTAGAATGAGACTTCAAAAAGAGGAACAAAAGTAACGCTGACTGGCCCAACGATGAGCAGCTTACCCACAACGAACGTCAATTTCAACGGACGAAGACGGACAGATCCTAAAATTGCCAAATACACAGATTAGAAATCAGATTAAAAACAACAACCAAATTGTGTGTTAATGCGAGCTGGGGAAAAAAAAACATCCTCTTAATCGGAACTGGTGAAAAGCAGCTGAGTGGAGGGTGGGGACCGTGAACACGAAGTTGCTCGTTAAAAAAAAATGTGGGAAAAAAAATAAGTTGTCAAAATGTAGCAAAACTGAGAAAAGGTGGAGATTTCCTATTAATGAGAGTCAGAAATAGCCTGTTCTGCACCGTACTGTACTGACAGGGGAGGAGGGGGACACGGAGGAGGGAGACGCCGTTAATAGAGGGGACCAACCAGAGAGAGAGAGAGAGAAAGGTGTGTGTGCGTGCGTGCGTGCTTGCGTGCGTGTTGTGCGTGTGATAGAGAGAGTACGAGAGACGAAGTTGCAGAGCAAAAAGTTATGGTAGGGACTATAGGGAGCCATACGGTTAGTTAGAGAAGAACACAGATAGAATGCAAGTGGTGTAAGAGGCAGCCAGAAAAAAAATGTATTTTAGAGGTGGGGGACAGCTAGACGATGAGAAAATGAAAAGAAAGAAGTTTGAAAAATGTGGAAGGGGGGGGGGGGGGGGGGGGAGAGAGAGAGAGAGAGAGAGAGAGAGAGAGAGAGACATTGAGCTAAAGGTTGCTCCAGTTCGCTGTACAGAAGGAGGAATTGATGAGGACAGCAGGTTTCCTACAGACTGGGGTTTCAGTGTGACTGTGTCACTGGAGAGAGAGAGAGAGACCACTGCCTGCTGGACACGCTCAGTGGTGTAAAGTAACTAAGCACATTCACTTAAGTACTGTACTTAAAGGTGATACACCATGCATTTAAAAAGTATTTATGTCATATTGTTTATGTGTCCCAAAAACGTTTTTCAAAAGGTTTGAGGCTAAATTACCACTCCTGAATAGAGAGACTCTCTCATTTTGAATGGCTCTCAGAGCATTTTCAGCTACAGTACCACCTTTGGCCTGAACTGCGCCACCCCCCCCAAAGTCTTTTTGAAAAAATAAAAATCTTTTGGAAAAAAAAAAAAAGTTTTTGAAAAAAAAAAAAAAAAAATCTTCAAAAACAGCCGTCGATGACGTCAGCGACGGCAGCAAATCTGGACAGCCTGTTTTGAGAACCCGTGGGATGCTTTTAACCTCCGCCTTCCCAAAACCAGAAAAAGACACAACGGTCAGAAATGGGACTTTGTGAGGATAGAAGGTGCTAGTGGGACCCCAAAAAAAGGTTTTAAAATAGGAAAAGTGAAATTTCATGGTGTATCACCTTTAAGTACACTTTTGAGTTGTTTGTACTTTACTTGAGTTATTCCAATTTCCAATACTTTTACTTCTACTCCACTACATCACGGATTCCAAATATTGTACTTTCCACTACATTTATTTGAAAACTTTAGTTAATAGTTACTTTGCAGGTGTAAATTATAATATTATAAAACACACATTAACCCACTATAGCCCTACTTTAAGCCTGGCTATGCGACGCGCTGTGAGCTTGTAGATCTGCTATTTTCAAACATTTAGTACTTTTACTTTTGGTACTTCAAGTACATTTTGATGCCAATACTTACACGCTTCACTTTTAACTGCAATTAACCCAGGTCTCTCTCACGCACGCAAATCTTGAAAAAGTTTTGAAATATTTGCCCAAATACGAGGGTTAATGTGGCCAAACCAACGTACACAGTCTTTTCAACTTTCTTGCAACATTCATGGTCACATTTGTACGCACGCACGCACGCACGCACGCACGCACGCACGCACGCACGCACGCACGCACGCACGCACGCACGCACGCACGCACGCACGCACGCACGCACGCACGCACGCACGCACGCACGCACGCACGCACGCACGCACGCACGCACGCACGCACGCACGCACGCACGCACGCACGCACGCACACACACACACACACACACACACACACACACACACACACACACACACACACACACACACACACACACACACACACACACACACACACACACACACACACACACACACACACACACACACACACACACACACACACACACACACACTCACACTCTACTGCTGCAGCTCCAGTCTCCCCAACTGATGTAATAAAAACATGTTCCCCGGCGGCTGGAGGCAAATGAATAAACTGCCTCAGAGGAGGAGCAAAAATAAATAAACGTTGCAGTCCGGTAGAAAACCTCTCATGTCCAAAACTGTTACTTTACAGAATTCAAATTCTAAGGTATCAAAAAACATATGTTTGCAGCTTTTGTGTGACACTGTGTAAATTAAAAAATGTAAAAAGTCAAAATATGGAGATAAGAGGTTTCTGCCCAACGGCAGCGAAAAACTAGCGTTATCTGTGTGAGCTGGCAAGAGCACAGAAAAGAGGAGAGGGGATGGGAGGAGAAGAGAACGGAGGGAGGGGGAGAGGAGAGAAGGGAGGACGAGAGAGAAGAGAGTCACATGACGAGGGGCAGAAAAAGGAGAGCTGAGAGGATGAAGAGATATAGTGAGAAACAATCTTCCCCCTCAAAACATACAGGGCTCTAATTTTGATTGTCTTAAGTACCAGCTCTTGTCTCCGACCACCGAACCTTTTGTTGGAAAGGTCCGGTCCGTTCACTACAAAATGACGTCACTCGCATCTTCTGAAAAGCATTACCCCAAATTAGAGTTTGGAAAGCTGCACATCAGAGAGTCGGAACTCTCTGACAAAATGTTTGTGGTCGGAGACAGTATGGACAGGTCTTTAAGTTAAGGCATACGAGCTGGTACTTAGGACAATCAAAATAGAGCCCTCAAGGCATGGAGAGAGAGAGAGAGAGAGAGAGAGAGAGAGAGAGAGAGAGAGAGAGAGAGACATGTGCAGAGAGACAGTGATAGCTCGCCGTCAGACAGAACAGAGAAGAACCGAGTGAGGGAAGAGACCAAACAAAACAAAAACAGAAGAGACGGAAAGATCAGAGAGAGAGAGAGAGGGAGAGAGAGAATGTAAAGAGCGGGGAGAGAGAGAGAGGAGGGAGGGGTGGGTGTGGTGTTTATATTAGCTGCTTGTTAACTTTGACTGTGTGTGTGTGTGTGTGTGTGTGTGTGTGTGTGTGTGTGTGTGTGTGGACAGAACACAGAGAAAAGGACAAACTGTCCTCTCTCTCTCTCTCTCTCTCTCTCTGGCTCCAGACCAGCACCACCTCCCTCCCTCCCTCCCTCCTGTCTTCTCTTCCTTCACTCTATCTTTCACTCTGCTTCCCTCCATCTTCTCTCTACCTCCTCCTTCCCTCTCTTTGCCCAGAGCAAAGACACACACACACACACACACACACACACACACACACACACACACGCACACACACACGCACACACGCACAGACGCACAGACGCGTGCCTGTCATTATTTGTCTTTAAAGCTATGGATTTTTCATCGTGTATGCCTTGTAACAATTTGGGAGCCCGTGCAGCAAAAAGGCCTGGGTGTCGATTTAACTCTGAGGGTGTGAGGAAAGGAGAGGGAAAAAAAGGGTCCTTAAACTAACACTCAGGATTTCACTGTGCATCGCTGAGCGAGAGAGAGAGAGAGAGAGAGAGAGAGAGAGAGAGAGAGAGAGAGGGAGAGAGAGAGAGAGAGAGAGAGGTTTCGAGTGGGGGAAGAGGGGAGAAAAGAGAGGTGCATGAAGAGGGGGAGGGAGAGAGAGAGAGAGGGAGTGTGTGTGAGAGAGAGACACACACACACATTTGAATGGGGAAGAGAGGGGAGAAAAGAGGGGTGCATGGAAAGGAGGGGAGAGACAGGGAGAGAGGGAGAAAGAGGAAACAGAAAATGGGGGCAGGACAAGCTGAGGAAAAGAGTGACAGACAGAGGCGTGAATTCAGAAAGACATATAGGTAGTGGTAGGAAATAAGTTACCATAGCCCCATTTCTAAAATATATAGTTGCTTGGGAGGGGGCGAAAAGAGAAAATGTTCGCCTACTGTATAATGACATTCCCAATATAGGGATGCCACGTTGAAAGTGGTTAATTAATGAATGGTTGCATTAAACAATAAAAGGCTTATCTGAATTCTAACACGTGTCACATGTAGATGGACAGCCATCAGATTAATCTGCAAAAAACTAAAACTAAATGAGTTTGGGAACATTATGCATAAAATAACAGAATTTAAGGTTAAATGTGAACACTAGGGGGTGGTAATGGCAATCCCCTGATGCCCCAAATGAGGCCCCTGGCGACAGAGGAAGAAGGGTAGAGACAGTAAAGACGTGAGCGGGGAGAATCAGAAGGTGGTTAGACTGCTGGTGGTCCCAGGGAGAGGAGGGGGTGTTGAAGGGTGAACTCATGAGAGGGGGCGCAAAATGTAATGAAATGGACCCCAAAACAGGTCCATTTGGGTACATTAGTTAAAACTAACACTTTACAGGATCTTCACGGCGCAGTAAGTTAACGGGTCGGGAGAGCGAAGCGCCAGTTAACATGGAGCGAGCGGTCGGCCAGGATTATGAGTCAGCGCTGTAGTTGCGTACGAGCGGCGCGGTGGCCAGCGTTAAAGCGATACAAATAAACAGCTTGCAAAGGCTTTCTCAAAACACGGAAACGGATAAAAGAAAAACAAACAAAAAATGTTTCTAGTAGTAGTAGTAGTAGTACAGTATTATACATTATTGTAGGTGCATACAAATTCCAGCTAAACAGCGGTCGGTAGGTAGGTGGACTAGGCTGGCATAGGACAATATAGCAAGGTGTCAGGCAATGGGAAGAGGAGATTCTCAGAGACCGGCACAAAGTGACGCCCAGGAGTCCCACTTGAATGGGAGGCTTACGTTATTTCATTTTGGAGTGGTCCACCAGTAATGTCATTGGTAGGCACATTTTCGAACCAGCCACAGTCCACCTCTGGGACAGGTAGACAGAAGCAACACCTACTGAGGACCCATGTGTGGACGTCATTTTGAAAAAAGGCAATAAGTTCCTTTAAAATCCTTGTCGGTATCTTTCAATTCGTTTCAGACTGAGATTTGGGTACATTTTGGGAACAAAATACTCTTGCCAACTTGTTAACAATGAATAGAACTTTTCCTTTTGTCCCAAATGTCATGTATACACAGTAATATCCATTTGTAAATCCATTTGTAATGGACTTTCAAGAGTTAAATGAAGCCTCAGGATTTTGCAGTGTAATTACTGAAACATAATGTACTGCCAAATGACTTGTATTGATCTGGGAGCATCTGGCCCGTTGGTCACCCGTACGCATTCTGCATCCCCGGCTAAATTAAAGCAAACGTTTACTGATAAGGGACAAGCCTGCCTCGGAGAAGGAGCCCGAAATTTACCAATTAATTCGACAAAAGATTCTGAGACGCCGGCCAGTCCTCACTTTATTGTCCTGACAAGCAACAGCCTTTGAACCAGAGAGAGAGAGAGAGAGAGAGAGAGAGAGAGAGAGAGAGAGAGAGAGAGAGAGCAAGGGATCCTATGAACAGCATCCTGATGACTGTCTGGTTTTACAAAAGCCTCTCTGCATGATTTATAATCATTTTTGGGCCATTGGTTTTGCACTGCTGTTCTATGGAGACAAAGACACGGGCCTCAGACCACAGTGCCTGGTAGATCCTGATATCGACTTGCAACTTTCTATAAATGACTCTTGTTTACCCGACGATGTCATGGACAAAGGTACCAAAACGGTTGGTTGGTTGACGGTGTTCGATTTTGTTTCCTAGCCTCCTCTTACAATGGTCCAAAGATGATCTTGGGAACACTAAGATGCTTTTGAGAACCAAGCCCCTCGTGAGTGCTGATGTCTTTCGAACAAGCCTTGCAACAATACCAGCCTTAGTTATTTGGTGCTAAAGTGGCCACAGGAAAAGAGATCAGGCTCCAATTACTTATGGCAATACAGCATATCCGCCACGACTTCCTTTCAAGGCCCCGTTCCAGACTCGTCTTGGATTGTTATTCAAGTCCACCAGTGAAAACGTTATGCAAAGCCAGTGAACACAGCCAAACAAAATCTAAATCCCGGGGCAGCCGGTGAGAGATGTGCCCAACACTTGCTTGCCTGGTGTTTAATTTACGAAACGGTTTAACATTTATAAAGCATACAAACACCAAGGGACAAGATTAGGTTCTGGTACGCAGACTAAACCACCACATGGAATTCAACATTGTAACGGAGAGAGTTAAGAACGTAAACCAAGGCTCCATGGATTCTGGATGACTGCCGGTGATGGTGTTAAAATACTCTCTGTGCTCAGAGAGAACGAAACGCATTCTGGAGGGTGAGCCGGCGCTATCGTGAGATAACCTGTGACTGCTCGCATTCCCACCTGCACCACTGCTGATAACGACGCCTAATATAAACCCCGCTTGGAGTCATGACTATCGTAAAAAGTAAATGAAAAAGGGAAGATTAATTGTGGGTCACGTCAGGCTAAAAGTGTGTTCAAATTGGAAGCCGCGGCTTCCAATTTGAACACGTGAAAGAACATCAGAGGTCATTATGGGCTGTATGTGCTAACAAACCACACTACCATACACAACCACAGAGGAGAGAGCAATGTTTTCCTTTATGCACAACCAGTAGTATGTATGCTATTGGAACATTGAGAAAGAGCCATATGAAAGACTCCCGTCTACAGTAACTAGGAAGCGGAAGGAAGGAGAGGAGGGCATTGTAGCCACACTGTAACTATATGAGGACAATAAAAAACTAGTCTGTTTTCACTAGGGCTGCACGACACACACACCATAAAAAAAAAACTAAAAAAGAAAAATCAAGATCGCTACATTTGTTACAGCAACTTTCTGTGTGAAAGATGCCACCGGAAAGGATTTCTGTGCTCCTGTCTTGAACGCATCGCTGACCAATCAAGTCACACGTGGTAGAGATCACTTCAGTTAAATTAACCAATTAAACCCTATTATACTTAGTTACCCCCAGGCGTCTATACTGCTTTTCTTTGCTGAATGTTCACCTGTTATCACCCAGAACAGAGATTACTAGGGTTTAAGTAATTAAATCCAAATCCCATCATTAGGTATCCCTCTTGACCAAAGGTTTTTTACAAAAAAATGTAAATCCAATGACAACAAATGCGATCCGATCTTTTTGTCTGCAGCATAGCACAGCCCTAGAGTCTGCTGCTACACGATAAGGCCGTATATGAGAGGCCTAACCTATAAGACAGTGGTTCTCAAAGTGGGGGTCCAGGGGACCAGGGGGGTCCCGGGGGAAAATGATTGATGGTTAGGAACCCAAATGGACCCTTATAGGGCTGTAACTCTTGACAGTGTACAAATTGAACCGAATGGACCCTTCCATTTGTACTCTGTCAGAGTTAGGGGGGCCCGTGGCCTTCGTTATACACCACATTGGGGGTCCGTTGACGTGATAAGGTTTGAGAACCACTGCCTGCGGTCTACAGAGTCAGGCTACTGTGAAACACTGAAACCCAGCTTTACATTTCATCGTCTTTAGCAACACGTAAATGGTAACACCGCCTAGTGGAGGGGGGTTGCGACTGCACCCAACTCCACCCTGACGCGCGTCGGCAAAACCAAGTAGAAGTGTTGATGTTTTTATTGTTGTTGTTGTGTGTGTGTGTGTGTGTGTGTGTGTGTGTGTGTGTGTGTGTGTGTGTGTGTGTGTGTGATCTGAATGGTCAGTTTCCAAGTAAGTAAGAAAAAAACTCTTCTGCTGTTATTAAGTCTGAATATACAGTATACAGAATATACAGTACACTGCATACATGCAAGCGCACACATACGTGCACACATACACACACGCGCGCGCTTTGTGCCTCTACCTGAATCATCTTCTAAAAAAAATAAAAATGAAGAACTACACATTTTCTACATTACAACCCTGTTAGACCAGCTCTGGTGTGCATGTGTGTATGTGTCATTATGTGGCACGTGTATGTTTTTCAGCTGTCCATACATAAAACAGCAGCATTTGGCTTTTCCTCCGAGAGGGGGGGCTAACGTGAGCATGTGTGTGTATGTGTGTACGTGTTTTGGGGTTTAATGGCCAATAGCAGCCATGGAAGCGGACCAGACAGGATTCCAGGGTGGATTTGTTACTGGTAATTTGTGTGGTGGATGTTTACGGTGCTACAGCACCCCCTCTGGAGGCTAGGAGGCCACGCAGACATCCTGCAAACACTATACTGTAATGCCTGAGGCGGACTGGACTGGACCAGACGGGACCGACCTGGATTAAACTGACCGGACAATCGCTCAAAGAGTCATCTGACCATCCCTATCCGACATTCCTTATCAAGAAAACGAGAGGGAGTGTGTGTATGTATGTACGTACGTACGTACGTACGTACGTACGCGTTGTGACATTTGTGTATTCAGGAAGTATGCTGCTATAATACACAGAACCTTTCTTTGGCATGGTCATGTTAGAAGACAGCCAGAAGGGGCAGGAGCCGTCCATAGACATAAATACAGGAAGCGGATTGGACCTGAACCTCTGCGGAGGTCTATATATATATATACGACAGTCAGAGTTGCGTCAAATAGTATTTGCACATACGTCCACCGCGGTTTGTTTTGGTTGCCGAACAGGCAGAGTGCAACGATGCTATACGTATACAGTAAGTGCCATAATAAGGTTTCACAACTTCAAAGTCAAACTTATTTTCCTGTGATTGAACTGTGGTGATTTGATCAACCCAGCCCATCCAAGAGAATGAAATAAAACGCCACGGAGAATTATCTGCAGATGCCGATTGACTCAGTTCTGACAGTCGTCTCAAATTATACTGAGAGGAAAGACATGCTCAGTAGCAGTGAAGGACCAGTGAAGCTTGCCAAATAAGGAACTTTCTAGACATTTTCTTTCCACACACCCACACACACATTGTTATATATATAATTTATATCTACGGCTTACTTTGCTTTTTCCACAAATTGTTCAACCCTTTATTCATCTGTTTTTTAAATTTTTTTTTTTTTTCTATACCCCTGAGAAAATACCATGGACCACTTTAAGTATAAAATACATCTCTCTAAGAGAACAGAAAAAAGATTCTCCAAATGAAACAAATTTACAAACAAGTAAAATTCAACAGGCCTCTGAAGCAAGATTATTACATTTCAGTCATTCGTCTAATAGGAGAAGAGACTGCGGCAGGGAGCTGGATTTAAGAGAGTCTGGTCGCTACGTTGACAGCAGCCATGATAGATTCATGACCCTGACTCTTAACCACAGTAACCCCGGTGTCACTGTGATTGGGCAAATTGTCTCTGTTTTGGTCAAACAAGTAAAATCTTTTGAATAAAATAATATTGTTCAAGGTGTTTTCTTTCCAAAAGAATAAGAAATTGCCAGTCTACAACCTCGAAATGTAACACCTTTTCCAACAAAAGAACTTTTGTTCCAGAACTGGTTCCGTTCTAGATTCTTGAAATCTTGGTGCTTTCACAGAACCGGCGGCCATTCTTTAGTTCCAGTTCCAAACCAACTTTCAGGGTTCTGAACCAATTCATTTTCAGTGAAAACACTCTGAACTGGTTCAATATTAGGCGGGGAAAAAATTAACTGAACCGGCTCACTCCCGGGGGAAAAGGAGCCCTTGTGAGCTTGTTGACTGGCTCTTTTCGTTATTCGGCGTACGACTAAGTATATACTGCTTAAGTGGTGAGCTACCCTTCTAGGTTCAACGATAGACAAGAACTCAACACGACCAAACTCTCTCAATCAACAGCCCTGGACAGTCAACTAGTTTATGAGGGGCACATAGGCAGCATTTTGCACTAGTATGATAGCACTACATTTGTGTGGCTTTGCTCGTGAACTGTTGCAGATTATTAGTTGATTAATGGCAAAAGCTGCATTGTACATCCTTTTTTTTGTTATCAGGCACTAGACAATTGTTAAGGTGGCAGGAACCCACTGTTGGCTAAACATAAGTCACCAGCACAAGATAGGACCGCCTTCGGCTTGATTGTAACAAATCGGATTGAGCAACGACAAGATTGATCGGGCTGATTGATTGGTTTTTAAGGTTGGGGTCTTATTTGGTCGGGGCAGGTGAGGGGGGGGAGAGCGACAGAAGGCACAGTTTAGTAGAATTATGTTTCTCCCTTGATTTTAGTCAAAAAAACAAAACAAAAAACAGGAAGAATCAGAATGTAGCTGAAATTGAGTCAGACCGGGTGTTTGAACAGCGGCTGTAAAGAGAGCATATCGTCGTTGTCTCAGTTTCAAATTTGTATGTTCTTTCGCAAAGCATAGCCCTGCTTAATCGTACAAGGCCGTCGCACAAAAGTAGTGAAAACATCAAATCTACAAGCATGTAGATGAGCTGTTTTCACTAGTTTAAATCATTTTAAAAATGATAAATACAAAAAAAACGGTTTTGGACATACAAGGTTTCCACCCGACAACGACGACATGTAACATTCAGAAAGAACGCTGGAGGTTGGTGTCAATTCACTTCAGTCGGTTCATCAAGTGGGTTTTCTTCCAATTTCAAGAAACGCATATCAAAGCCACAAGCTTCTAACACGCGGGAGGAACACATCAGTCCGACGTCTCATTACTGTGACCACGTGGCTATGAGAGAGTCGCACGAACGCAAAGTCGGAGTAATGCGTATCGGAACAACGCTATACTCTCCCCTAACACACACTCTTTGAAGAAGTCAATTATGCTGTTAACGTTCATAATTTGGCTTTAAAATTCAACTTGCATTTTCAGTTTTTTGAATAGGGCGCATTCAAAGTGAATTGAACCAGAAGGAGATTAAGCTAAGTACAGTGTTTTATGCACAAGGATTGATATTGTCTCTTTCGGGGTGGAAACCTTATATGTCCAAAACCGCTACTTTTTCAGGATTCAAATTAAAAGATAGCCAAAGCAGCAGACCGACAATGCTCAGAACACATTGAGCTTGCAGATCCGCTACTTTTGATGCTTTTGTGTGGTGCTGTAGTATGATCAAGTAGGACATTCATTTACAAACAATTGAAAAACTATGGAGATAAGAGGTTTCTGCCCGACAGCAACGATATTACAGTTCCCATTAGTCGTTTGTGCTTTTCAAGGCCCATTATGATTTGCTGTCTGTGACACTTCTTGTACATTTGAGAAAAAAAACTGAAAAGCTCTCTTCAGGGATGGGGACCCGGGAAAAGACCCTGAAACCAGCTTGAACAATATAATGCCCAGAATTATTTCTCCTCAATTCCAGATGCACAGTCAACACCAGACACCGGAAATGGATACTTCACGAAGAAGGCAGAGGGATAACTAACCAAAAAAGAAAGAGTAAAGGTAAACTCTGCTTCCTACTGTATATCGTCAATGTCGGGCAGAAACCTCGAATCTCCAAGTTTCAAATTTGTATGTTTTTTCGCGAAAGTAAAGCTTCATCATACAAGGCCGTCGCACAAAAGTAGTGAAAACAGCAGATCTACAAGCACACAACGCCTCGCAGTGCGAGGCGTTGTGTGCTTGTAGATCGGCTGTTTTCACTAGTTTGAATCTTTTTTTAAATGGTAAATGCAAAACGAACGGTTTTGGACATACAAGGTTTCCACCCGACAACGACGATATGTTGAAACGTACAGCATGTTGTGTCTAGCCAACCACAAACTATGGTCTGGTGCAGCAGCTATTTGACAGACTAACAGCTACATTCAAACCCTGTCTCAGAAAAAAAACAAAGCACATAAGGGCAAGAGATTGTTTTTCCACTGGTACGTATGCTCTCAAAATGGGGTCGGGGGACCCTCAGGGTTCCTTGAGGGTGTTCCAGGGGGTCCCCAGGTAAATGATTGATAATTGGGAACCAAATGGATCCTTACAGGAGTTACAGGTCTGTAACTCAGAGAGGGTAACCCTTATGGCGGTTATGGCGGTCCTTGAAATTAAAAGGTTTGAGAACCACTAATCTAGCGAAGAGAAGGACTGCCATTGATTCTAAACAGCATACTGTATTGACAGACGCTTTGCCAGTGGGATGCAAGGTTGTGACTCTGCTTAGGGTAAAACAGTATGCAGGTGTGTATGTGTGTGTCCTGGTAGACGCGCACATGCGCATGTGTGTGTGTGTGTGTGTGTGTATGCCTATGCAGTGTGTTTGTGTGCATGTCCTCAGTTTTTGTTTAGTTTTACAAAGCCAGCACGCTCCTCCTGAGCAGGTCCTCGCTCCCGGCGTGCAGCGGCGGCAGGCGGAGCTTGCGCCTGCCCGGGCGCACGCTGGAGTCGCTCTGCTCGCCGTCCGAGAAGTACCCGTCAGTCTCTGCGGCGGCGTCCGACAGGGACGCCGCCCCCTTCCCCTTCCCCGCCAGGCTCGAAGAGTCCCTGTCGGAGGAGGGCTCCGTCGACTCCGCCCTGAGGCCCCGGGTCCCTCGGCCGGCCCCGCCCCTCCCTCTGGACCTCCCCTGGCGGGAGAGACGCAGCCGCAGCGATCCTCCGCCGCGGTGCGCGCCGCCCGCCCCGGGACCGGAAGGCAGTGGCGGGGAGGAGGGGCTCACGTGGACGCTGTCCCAGGGGCAGTGGTCCTCCGAGATGTGACAGGAGTCCATTTTGGAGATGGGCGGCTGCGGCGGGGGGTCCCTCTGTGTGTGGTGGTGGTGGAGGTGATGGAGGTGCGAGGCCTTGTAGGAGGCCCTCTCCCTGGCCCTCTCGGCTCTCCGAGCCGCCGCGTGGCTGGGCTTGTTGTACTCCTCCTCGGCGCCCCCCGCGCCGCCCCAGGGGCTCTGGGCCGTGGAGGGGCTGCTGCCGGCGGAGGCGGCCACGGCGGAGGAAGGCGTCTGGGGCAGGCTGGAGGGGAGGCCGGTGGGGTGAGGGTGCCCGCCGCGCGCCCCCCGGGGCTTGCCGCCGTTCCCTTTGGGCTTGCGGCCCAGCTGGGGAGTCTTCCAGGCCGCCGACTGCATGGAGTTCTCCATCATCAGGTTGAGCAGGCTCTCCTCACCCTGCAGCAGCTGCATGGGGGAGAAAGCACACAATCAAGACTCCAAGGCCGTCGAGTCGAAATTGTCACGGTTTTCACTAGAAGTAAAATTATAACAGTTGTTTTCAGCGGTTGGATAGACATAGGTCTATATCATCTTTTGCATGAATGCAGAAGAGCATGAATGGCACATTGATTTAAGGGTTTTTATTTGGTCACCCTAAGCTAAATGCAAGTGTGTGGTGAGGTCCGCAATAATGTGCATCTTCAACATAACAATAATAAAGCTACGGTAATGAGATAAGAAAAAGCGGAGCTTGTGCATGGCCTCGGCTCGCCGTCTTGATGAACCCGCCAATATCGTCAGTGGGTCCAGGAGGGACGGCTTTCTATGGCAGCAATAGCAACATGAACATAACAATAAAAATAATGTGCAATACGGCATAATCATGTATACCCATACCTTGTATAATGTATATACTACACCAGCGGTCTTCAACAGGGGGTCCAAGACCCCTAGGGGGTCCTTAGAGTTACTACAGGGGGGCCGCCAAATCCTTGTGTGATAGGAAAATTATTTTAAATGAACAACTTGAACACTCACATCCCTATTCCGAGGAGAACTTTAGCCAAAATAGCAGATCAACAAGCTCGTAGCTTGTAGATCGGCTATTTTCGGGAAAAAGGTTTGGTATTTGGAGGTAAAAAAGAGCAGACCAAGTACATAGTGAAAGGTCAAGTTTACAAAATATTGACGATTTAAGTGGTTAAATGTCTGAAAAAATGTTAAATGTCTAAAATTAATCCAACATAGACTGATGACAGTGCTGTCAAACAAGTCTATGAATCTATCCATGAAATCGATGAAAATCACACATTTATACAATATGTAGAGGAGGAGGTCCCTGCTTCATCTCTCTCTCAGCTAAGGGGTCCTTGGCCTGAAAACGTTGAAGACCCCTCTACTACACTATATAGGATCAACATAGCAACACTTATAATGCACTGGACAATATCTGAAACAAGAGAAAGGAGGCGAGGAGAGGAGAATCGGTTCATGGCTAACTATTCAACTGTGCTATCCTCTCTGTTTCTGAGCCCCCTGCCAAACAACACACTAAACGGACCAGAACCCTGGGCAGAACAAAAGGAGGGTCAGCCACAGTGCAGCTCCACTCCTTGGCAACCTCCTCTGTTTGACAGATAGTTGCACGCACATGAAGGGGAGGGCCGTGCATGGCAGTGTGAGACAGACAGAGTAGAGTTTATTGGAATCACATTAGTCTCACTGGTCACAAATGCACAAAATAATAGTACATCTAAAACACATGTCCACGCATTTACACGTTCTCGATTGTGTGTTTCCAAGACGGATACGAGTGGACATTTGTGTGTGTGGGTCCTTGAGGCTGTTCTGTCAGGATTGTTATTCACAAATGCATTTTCTTCTTAAATCACATTAACCCTGGCGTCCCTATTTTGGAATTGAAAAAGTCTTAAAATAAAATAGAAAAATAATACATTTTAAGATTTTCACATTGTTTAAAATGAAGATAAGAAAAACTTTCTTCCGTTCTCATTCCATCAGCACCAAGACTTGCTGTAGATAACTAGACAGGCTTCAAAATTAGACTTGCAGTGCATGTCAACACAGGTTTTATTTTGAAGTCCGCCAATACCGGACTGGTCCACAATGTTTAGCATGCAGCCTCCAGAAAAGGATGCATGGCCTGATTAATCAAAATAAGAAACTAAGGGAAAATTCAGATAACAGCTAAACAATATAAAATATCTGCATTATTTATAAGTATAAAGAGATTGAACTCAGATATAGCCAACTTTGTGCATTGATCATTAATACATATTAATCGGCTATTTCAATTGGTGCCCAACCCCCTTTGACACCCCTCGTAAGGCTACAATTACACGTGCAGTTAAAAAGACACGGTGTGTTGGCCTCTGCTTGACCGCTGACGTGTGAAATGACCCGGGGGTTTAGCGGGTGACCTCTGAGAAGCTGTTTCCCTACCTGGTCTGACAGGAGGCTGGCGCTCTTGTCTCGGTGCTGCCCTCCCAGAGCCCACTGGCTCAGCATGTCGTCCGCCGTGATCTGGACCGACTGCGCCAGCCAGCTGTCAAACAGAGAGTTGTCCAAGGGGAAGGACTTGGGTAGACCTGAGAGGGAGGAGAGGAGAGGCAGAGAGAGAGGGAGACAAGGAGAGCTCGGTTCAGACACTTTCGTCGAGATAGACCCGTTCCATTTTCACTTTGCATTCGATCTCCTGTGATACCACAGATTAGGGATGTCCCGATACCACTTTCTTGCTGCCCAAGTACAAGTACGAGTACTTAATTTGAGTACTTGCCGATACCGAATACTGATACTCTAAGTTATGTTTCTGTGTTTCAAAGTTACAGACTAACAAGTCTGTAACTTTGACAGCGTACAAATGGAACCAAATGGACCCGTTAGGGTCCATTTGGTTTCATTTGTACACTGTCAAAGTCAAGGGGAGACCTTCAAATTTCAAAGTTTGAGAACCACTGCTCTATACAATTATAATGTACATAGAGACACAGTGAAGAACTAAATGCCTCAAGGAGTAGGAGGCCGGGGAGGTGGAGGGAGTTGGATCACTGACAAGCTGAAGAAGAGCTACAGTATACTGTAAATAGATGCAGATCATGCAGTATTGTTTTGTACCGTATTGTATGTATAGATATAGATATGTGTGAAGGTAGGGCTATATGTTTTGTAAGAATAGCCCTACCTTCACTTTTGTACAGCCTGCCCAGGGACTACAGATGGAAATTAGCTCATGGCTAAATCTGGCATATTTACATTGATGTTGAAAAACTGACATGTTGATCAATGTGCTTTGTCCCTGACAAATAAATAAATAAATAAATAAATAAAATAAAGTATGAATAAATATTTTTTAGGCCCTACCCGGCCCGAAAACGTCGGGTCGGGTAGGGTAGGGTCAGGATCGTGAAGAATTTAAAGTAATAAACTATGTGAGAACTATACCGTAAGGGTGACCGAGCGTGGTGAACGATGAGTGCGAGATGGTGCACATAAAGGCAGAGAGAATGATGGAGATAGGAGGAAAGAGCGAACGGGAAGAGCGGTAGGGTAGGACAGATGCATGGAGGGAGGAAGGGGACAGAATAAGTGAGGAGGGAGGGAGGGAGGGAAGGAGGGAGGGAGCGTGAGAGAGAGTCAAATTATATCATGAATAGAGCTCAATCAAAAGGCCAAGGCTTCAATTCATAACTGGCACGTCAGTGTCATCTCAGCCAGAACATTCTGTTGAGATCCTTTTCAATTCACTAAACTCAAAAAGCAATTCAACCAAAAAAATGACATGAGCATTCATTCATTCTCAGTCATTTTGTTGTAAAGGGAGAACATAAAAACCTTGGTTTGAGTATTCCGTCAAGACCATGTTTATGGAACCGTTTAAGTGCGGTTGTAATGAAATGATATGATGGAAGCACAAAAGGGGAAAATAGTTTAACTTGGTAATACAAATAGGGCAATTTTGCACATTATGTACAGTACACTGTTATGTACTAATCCATATAGGATATTAAAGGGATATTTCACTTTAAAAAAAAACACGTTTGGCTCGACGACGACGCTGGTAAATAAAAATAAAAATAAGACGCTGGTAAACAACACAACACTTCTGCGACCACGCCGTGTAATTCAACCAATCACTGATTACCAACGTAATTTCAACTCTCCGATCTAGCCCGGTTCCTCATCTCATAACCAGGCCAGCCTGGTATCTACTTCCAGGCCCGATCAGTGCGTTTCAGCGCGCCGAACCAAACCGTACCGTAACGCGCTAAAAAAAAACCTAGTGGAAACGTGCCTTAATACATCTGCTTTAGGCACCATGCTGAGAGAAGGTGACAGGCAGGTGTATGCAGGGATAAACACAGTGAGAGACCAACATGATGTTGCTTTCACTTCATCAGTAACGGACATTATAAACCTGGTTTTACAGCGACTAATCCCGTTTCCTGTCTCAGTCCCAACAATGCATTCTCCACACTGTGGCCTGTGGTGACTGTGTGTGTGTGTGTGTGTGTGTGTGTGTGTGTGTGTGTGTGTGTGTGTGTGTGCGCGCGTGCGTGCGTGCATGTGCTTGTATGCAGGGTGTTGTTGCAGACGGGGGCTCACTGTGTTGTGTATATAATTAGGAGATTTTCATGGCTCCTTTTCTGTCACTATGGGCTGCCAAAATGCTGCCGAAGCACTGTGTGCCGTCTACTGCAGCAATGTCGGGTTGTTTTTTTTCCCTCACTTTGTTGCACACACACACACACACACACACACACACACACACACACACACACACACACACACACACACACACACACACACACACACACACACACACACACACACACACACATACACACACACACACACACACACAGTCTCACACACACACAGTCTCACACACACACACACACACACACACACACACACTGCCGAGAAGCGGGGATGGGAGCGGGCGATGGTTTTTGACAGACAGAGCGGGGAAGCGAGGGAGAAGGTGTGCATAGGAATGAGTACAGTTACAGTACAGAATACTGTCAGCATGCGAGAGCAGAGAGAGAATCATAATGTAACAGTTATCATCCCCAGGGCCCATGCGTCTTATCACCTCCCTGCTGGGTCCCTTTTTTTTTATCACTGCATTCCACCCCTGCAAATAAAGCTACCTGTATGTGTGATAAATCCATTTTATTCATCTATTATCCCCTGTACGCAACCTTTATTTGCAATGGTTGAAGGGAGAGATAAAAAAGGGACAGTGAGGATGATGAGCTTGCATTGATTGGTCAGTTGCTGTATCTTCTCTCTAGCAGTTATACGGTAGCTACTATTTCACAATCTCCGAATACTATATAGAGGCTGGGACTATACCTCCCCCGAAAGCCGAGAAAGGTCATCTGTTCGCCATTTCCGTTCATGAAAATATATTTTACATTTTCTTTACATTTGATTTCTGAATTTCCATTGTATAGTAGCAAGCTATTGCAAAGACGATTAACATTAGGACAAATTTACCAAATTGTGGAAGGCAACAGTCTGGCTCGCGAGTCGCAAGACTACTGTATATGACAGCTGACTAATCAGTGTAGCTAAATTGACACTGCGTGCAAGCCACCTCGCTGCTTGACCACCAAGATAAAAATAACCAATCTACAAGTTCCACCACATTTTCACTGTGGCATAAGATGTTCCTGTCCAGTGGGAGCCTGAATATGGGTGCCTCATGCCAAACGTGTGTTCAAGTTGGCGACCTTGTCGTCTGTGCATTTAAATGTGTTTCAGTCATGGTAGCTATGCTTGACCTTTACCAGCATAGATTAACCCCAGAAAAAGCTGTCACAAGACAGATGAGTCACTGCACAACATTCAGCAAGTACCAGAAAGAGAAACCTACCATACAGAAACCAATCAATCAATCCATATACAGACATTGAGATGCCCAACACTATCCCGCTCGTTCTAATTCGTTTTAGAAATTAGTATTTTAGATGAGGTCCTGCACTGTGTTACTGTTTACTGTAGTTATAGTACAGTAATGCATATTAGTTATAGTACAGTAATTGACCGTAGAATGTTTTTTGAGGAGTTTTACCTCAAGGTTTACACAGTTTGCCTGTTCAAGTGGTCTGGAATTTGACTGCGAATGTTCTGACATAAAACACATTTCTCACAAATTAAGTTTACCTTAACGTTCACTTGGCTTAAATGGTTGTATCAGAAGAATGAAATAACAAACCTACATGAGATGATATTGACCATAATTACAGATAGTATGGGCAATTATTACTACTAGACCTTACCCGTTCGAAGATATGTGCTGCAAAATATGTGCAGACTAGAGTGTGGGTTATGGGGAAAGTAACTGTAACTGCATGCTGCGTATATGTGGGAGTATGATAATGTAAGGAGCAGCCCATGGAGGAGTGTATATTTATGATGGATACAAATAATTTAAGAGCAAAATTCACAGGCATAATTTTTCCATACCCGTTGGAAGATGAGACACACATCACCCGTTGCATGCGTGATCCATGCATGGAGAGAGAGAGAGAGAGAGAGAGAGAGAGAGAGAGAGAGAGAGAGAGAGAGAGAGAGACTGCAACATTCCTAACTGTGAGAGAGGTGTGTGTGGGCCCGGGGCTACAGATCCCATGGCCTGGAGGAACGGACCGTAACCCTGACAACAGGCTGTAGATTGAAGAAAGCTAATAAATAGCTTGAATTTGGGAAAAATGAAATTCGGGCTCCGTCACCGTGTGTATAATGCTAATGGCCAATGCCATGTTAAATTTGAGATCAGTCGCTGAAGCGAGTGAATAGATAATGCATTGTGTGACTGACTGACCTACTGACTGACCTACTGACTGACTGACCTCTCTAATTATAGTATAGATATGGGGAACATCACAGTGGAACCTTACTGGCCAGGCCTATACATCTATCTACAGATTATGAGTTGTAGTACAGTAATTAGCACTACAAAGGGGATTTTCTTTTTTTTATGATTTTCATTTCAAACACATCAAATACTGCATATCGTCACTGTCAGGCAGAAACCTTGTATCTCCAAGTTTCAATTTGTATGTTTGTTTTTTGGGGGGAGAGAGTTGCACGAAAGTAGTTAAAATAGCCAATCTACAAGCACACGCCTTGCATCGGCTATTTTCACTATTTTAAACCGTTTTAAAAATAATAACAAAAAAGGAAGGTTTTGGACATACAAGGTTTCCACCCGATAACGACGATATCGTCTCTGTCAGGTGGAAACCTCCAAAACCGCTACTTTTCAGGATTCCAATTCAAAAACTGCAAAAGTAGCAGATCTACAAGCTCATAACACGCCACTTCTTTTGACGCTTTTGTGTGACGCTGTAGTACGTAGTATGATCAAGTAGGGCGCTAATTTACACAAAATAAAAAATAATAATAATATGGAAGAGGTTTCTGTCTGACAGTGACGACATATTATTTCCCACATTGTCCTGGTAAATGATGCGAAGATTCGTAGGATCGTAGCTAGTTCGGGAGGCGGTCACAAGGGGGCGCGCGCGCGGAGGGGGACGGGACACTGGGTCCTGCCCCCCCCTTACCCAGGGTTCATAGGGAAAGCAGATGGTGGGTCTCAGTCTTGTTGCATAGCACTGCTGCTGCTACGCATGGCTGTCTCGAAGGGGCTACTGGTTGGTTGTGCTGCTGACTTCTGCTTGGATCGTGTTTTTTCGCTGCTGTCTATGCTGGGATCAAGGCAGGTTGTATGGAAAGTCTCTGGGATTGTGGATTCGGGTGGACACTGCTGTGTTCTAGTCATAGACTGTAGAAGGGTTCTAGTATTGTTTCAACAAGTTGTGGATCTCTGCGGATGTTGCTGATTCCCAGCTGATTTCTGCAATCAGTTGCTAAGCTATTTTAATACGTTTGGGCTGTTGTTGTTGTTGCTAAGCTAATTTTATTGTGCCTTTGTAAAAGAAAAGAGAAGAAAAGAAGGAGGGTGCCTAACTTGGCTGAGTATTTCCGGCTGTTTCTGCTTTTTTCTATCGCTCAATTCATGTTCTTAGCTGCCAAACTAAGAAGCTGTGTTCTTGGCCAGGTTGTATGGGAAGTTTGAGATTGTTATTCTGGTAATCGCTGAATTCTAAACTGCTGTTTCAAGGTTCAGATTTCTTGCTATCGTTGCTGGTGCCTAGCTGATTCTGTACTTTCAGTTGTTTGTTGCTAAGGCTATTTCAAAGGTGCTACAGGCTTGCTAAAGTTGCTAAAGGTAAACTCAGTATCATAGAAGTTGGCTGTGGCTACGGGCTAAATGCTAACTTATTTCGTGCCCTGGTGGGCCTTTACTGGGCTACCATGAGTTAAAGTAATCTCAGTCGTTGGGTTTGTCGATAACAATGTCAGTACTTTGCAACGGCGCGGGCCGTATCTGCTAGCGCGGAACAACAGGTTTAATGTACAGTCAGCTAGGAGCTAGCTGGTGGCTATTGCTAGCCGGCTATTACGGTAAGGATGCTGTTAGCTGGTAAATCAATGTGCTAGCCATGTCAAGGCAGAGCGGCGGCCCGCGTGAAAACATGGCCCCGTAGCAAGTAATGAATCACGCTAGGAGGGTTCAGTTTGTAGGTTGCAGGTGTCTGTAAACGGCAGCGTTCACCTAGCTTCTGAGCTAGCAACTCAGAACTCATGTAGCTAAAGAGGTTTGCTAATGTTCCGTAATGACTCTTCAAGCTGCATATTCCATGGGGGTTGCGTGTGTCCGTGGTCAGCAGCTACCTAGCATACAGGCTAGCAGAGGGTAGCGTCACGAAGCGAAGGGTGGCGCACGTTCTGCGCATACTGAGCGCATGGGTAATGTGGCTCTCTAGCATTCAACCTCCTTGTCACCTGGTCCGTTACGATTCTTTTTCGTTATTATATTATTTTATGTGCACGCGCAGTTCAATAGGGCAGGGATGCGCATGTATTATCAATGTCTATGCTTCGCTTGTGCCCACTGTTCAAGCTTAGCATACAGGCTTCGTTTGCTGTTCATGAGGATTTGCCTGGTCTCGGTTAATGCTAGCTTTGCCCAAGCTGCGGCTGCCTGCTGGCATAGCAGCTGATGAGGGCTGCCGATGCTACGCTTGGTGAAAACGCTAACATAACATGTTTGCAGCCCGGGCCAGAAACTGCCGCGTGTCTGTTGGCATCAGGGCGGCGTCGAGTGTGGCAGCGTTGAAGGTGAAGTCATTGGATAATATCCACTATCGAGCTGCCGTATTTGTTTCAATCTAAGGTATAGTTCTGGGTCACTGCGTATCGCACTGTATGTCCCCGTGGCGTTTCCGTAGCTGCGGCACTCGAGCTAATAATTACAGCTAGGGCTACTGCTAGTGAAAAATGACGAGTTGTTTATCGTTACAAACCATGTTAAAGCGGCTACAGGACTGTTGCTATCACGTTCACCATTGCAGCTCCAGGATAAAGGCTGCTAACGCCATGCTTTCTTTTCAGCTTCAGGCTAAAGTGCTACATGTCTGTTGCTAACATTACTTTATCACTACAGATCCATGCCGGAGCCGCGGCAGGCCCGCTACTACAGCATCATGTTATTATGGCAGCTTCAGGCTAAGCGGCTACATGTTCCACTAACAGTGTGTTTTATTCATAGCTTGTGCTGCGGCTGCTACATGACTGTTGTAACATCATGTTCTTATCCAGGATTCTCCTTATCCGTTGTGCTGCTATCTTGGAGGCTAGAATGGTCACATCATGGTGCTAGTGGCTCCTATAGTTCAGCTATTGGTAGCTCCACTCAACTGCGGCGGCGTGCTAGCATAACTGCTAATAATTTCAGCTAAGGCTGATGCTTGTAAAATACTGCTTCATGTCTTCTTTCAGCTCATGCTAAAGCTAATACTTGTTGGTTGCTAACATTCTGTTTATTATTTCAGCTCCAGGCCGGAGTGGCTGCAGGCCCACGGCTACGTCATCAGGTTATCATGGCAGCTTTATGCTAAAGCGGCTACATGTTCCACTAATCGTGTTTTACTTTATAGCTTCTTGCTGCGGCTGCTACATGTCTAACTGCTAACATGATTTCTATACTTTCAGCTCGTGCTGGAGCTGCTGCATAGCGGCTACAGCAGCAGGTCGCCATAGCAGCATGGCGCTGCAGCTGCTGAGGTTTCTGCTAACAGATTTGTCATTTCAGCTCCAGGCCGGAGCTGCGGCATGCCCCTGCCACGGCATCAGGTTAGCATTGCGGCTTTGTGCTAAAGCTGCTACATGTTCCACTAAATCGCGTTTTTCTTTGTAGCTTCGGGCCACGGCTGCTACATGTTGCTGCTGACATCATGTCTGTCCTTTCGGCTTCTTGTTGGAGCCGCTGCATAGCGGCTGCTACAGCATGCCATCGTTGCAGCGTCGCGCTGCAGCGGCTGAGTGTTTTCTGCTAACATGTTTATTCTTATAGTTTCGTCCACTACTGTATAGTTCCATGAGACCAGTCAGGAGTCGGTTGGCACTGGAGAGGGCGTCGCTACTACAGCTTCCGCTGCTTCTGCCGCTGCCATGGGCTGCCAGCCTGCCCACCCGCCCTCCCGCCTGCCCGCCCGCCCGCCCGCCCGCCTGCACTGCCTGCCCTCCTGCCCGCCCGCCCTCCCGTCCGGCTGCCCGCCCACCCGCTACAGCATCAGTTGATGCTATTACCGCTGCTACCATGAGCATGAACCAGCGCTGCGTCGTGCTGGAAGCCTGGGGTGCCGGCCCATCTTCCGGGGGCGCTGTCAGGCTGTGACCATCGTCGCCACCGCCAGGTCGCAAGGGAACATGGGAAGCTGCAGTTTCAGCACCAGCGGTGGGAACTCCATTCCTCTCGCCAGCTGCAGCTTTCCCAGATGCACTGAGGAGCCACACTCTAGCAGGTAAATAGCAACGCATTTGCTTGTTCGATTCTGTGAGCGTTCAGCCGCTCTCTAAGCTGCTAATAATAGGCAACCATAGTTACATAGCAGCGACTTACTTGTACTGAATGTTGGGCTTTAGCCGCTCTCTAGGCTTGCATAGCTTGCCTTTAAAGGTCAAGACGGGTATCTCGTGGAGATTCTTATATGTGCAGCAGCAGACTCTGCAGCAGAGCGCTCTGTGGGCTGCGAAAAATTTCTCGGTGATCCTAAAAGTCAGCGACCCTAGGCGTGGTTTCATTGCTATGGTCAGCTAAAGCTAAGATTGTATTTCTGCAGCAAGCACATGCGGTCACCAAGGCCAGGCTTAAGATGTGACTAGCACATGGCCTCTGAAGATTGCAGCTCGCAGTTAAACCAGGGAAGGTACACCAGTGTCAGTCGCAGAACTAACTCTCCCTTCTGTCCTTTCATGTCCATGCTGAACACCGGGCTGTCTGCCCGACGTCCTCGTCACACGACCCCCGGAGAGAGCTGCTAGATTGGCGGCCCGCCCCTCTTCACTCTGCATTCTCTCCGGATCGGTGCAGCCACACCACCAGCACTTCTGGTGCCCTCAGCTAACTCAAGATCCTGCACGCCCAGCTATCAAGCACACATAACACAGGACTGACCGAAGCGTGATGGTTCCAAGCTGGAGTTGGACGCGCTTCAGTTAACGCTTCTGCTGCTGATGCTAATAGTGCTGCAGGCACTATTAGCAGGGTTGTTCCATAGGGTTTCACTTTGCTGCTTCTGCTGCGTTACTCGGGGCACGCGCCCCTGATAGGTTGCATGTTTTCTTTGCTGCTTCTGTTGCGTTACTCGGGGCACGCGCCCCTGATAGGTTGCATGTTTTTTTTTGCTGCTTCTGTTGCGTTACTCGGGGCTCGCGCCCCTGATAGGTTGCGGGCCACGATAAATTTTAAGCTTTAATATTTCAATCATGCAAAGCTAGGTGGTTGCTGGGGTGTCAGTTAGGTAGGATGTATCAAGCTGTCTGGTGCTGAAATTATGAATTGAAGGTCTCATCGCTGCTTTTGGTTCTGCTGTCTGTATATATATTTTCAGTGTGCTGCTCCCGCTTTCACTAGGCTGTTTAGTATGGCTCGGTTAGATTCAGTATATCATTATAGTTCAGCAGAACCGTCTTCCTCACCGTTGGTTCGGTCTGCCAGCTGCTAATATTCTTACTTATTATTTGCTTTATCAGTATTAATAGCGTTCGGCTAGCGTTAATTCTTTTACTATTATTTTGCTTAGTAGTATGTATAGTAAGCCATGCAGGCGGTACTATTCTTACTTATTTCGCTTAGCAGTATTAATAGTAATTAATTCTACAGCAATAGGACAGGCAGTTCATAGTTGCCCCCGCAGTAATGATAATTCTTAATCGCTAGAGTCACAGCAGAGCTGCCTTCCTCGCAGTTGGCTAGCGATGGCATGGGATTCTGAGCTTTTGGCGGTTTTGGGGGTTTTGTAGTTTTGGGGGGTCTCGGGCCCGAACTCGCTGTAATAAGATATGCCCTCGATACTCATGGCAACATGAGGATCGTGGGTCAGCGAGTAAGGGCCCTAGGCAGAATCCATGCCAAACAATGCTTCACTTAGGATATAGATTCTATGCTGTCTTATAGTAGCACTTAAGGTAGGCTGCAATATGCTGCGCTTATATAGGCCTTAGATATTATGCTGTCTCTATAGTAGGGTGCTCAATATGCCATGCTGTTATGCTGTCTCTATAGTAGGGTGCTCAATATGCCATGCTGTATGATGCTTGCTTACTGCTTCCATTCTGGTCAATAAAGTATACCTAAACCCAAGTGATCGTCTCCTGAAATGATGCGAAGATTCGTAGGATCGTAGCTAGTTCGGGAGGCGGTCACAAGGGGGCGCGCGCGCGGAGGGGGACGGGACACTGGGTCCTGCCCCCCCCTTACCCAGGGTTCATAGGGAAAGCAGATGGTGGGTCTCAGTCTTGTTGCATAGCACTGCCCCGCCACCACCCCAGCTCCACCGTCAGGTTCTGCCTCGGATCCCCCGTGGGGGGTCTCGGGCCCGAACTCGCTGTAATAAGATATGCCCTCGATACTCATGGCAACATGAGGATCGTGGGTCAGCGAGTAAGGGCCCTAGGCAGAATCCATGCCAAACAATGCTTCACTTAGGATATAGATTCTATGCTGTCTTATAGTAGCACTTAAGGTAGGCTGCAATATGCTGCGCTTATATAGGCCTTAGATATTATGCTGTCTCTATAGTAGGGTGCTCAATATGCCATGCTGTTATGCTGTCTCTATAGTAGGGTGCTCAATATGCCATGCTGTATGATGCTTGCTTACTGCTTCCATTCTGGTCAATAAAGTATACCTAAACCCAAGTGATCGTCTCCTGAAATGATGCGAAGATTCGTAGGATCGTAGCTAGTTCGGGAGGCGGTCACAAGGGGGCGCGCGCGCGGAGGGGGACGGGACACTGGGTCCTGCCCCCCCCTTACCCAGGGTTCATAG
>NC_137826.1:35880651-35923151 GCF_963921795.1 Nannobrachium achirus
TAAAATAGACGTTTCGACCGTGAGGTCTTCTTCGGTATAGCAGGAAACAGGAAACAATGTCTTTTTTTATACAATTGTGACACTGACAATCATTAGCCCCACCTGGTGTGCTGGAGCACGTATCAGTGTACTGTAGACATGATTTTGAACAAGATTCACACAAATTACAAGATTACATAGTATTGTTTTTGTTTTTTTCTTTTTTTCTTTTTTTATAAAAATACAAAATTAAAAACTTCTCCAAGGAAATCAGATCCTAACTTGATTTCAACCTTCATGTTGGTCAAATCACAGAAATGTACATAGACAGACTATATTCATAGACCCTCTGTTTTACAAAAAGGGCCTGATATCGAAGTCTTCGTTCAAGCCTACAGGTGCCATTGTTTTCAAGTAGTCAATCCACCACACTTCTCTCTTTAAGAGAAGATTATCTATGTCACCTCCCTGTCTTGGATAATGCACTTTTTCAATTCCTAGATATCTTAGAGATGAGACATTGTGCTTTGCCTGTTTAAAGTGTACCGCTACTGGACTTTTCTCGTCCCCATTACGAATAGTGCTCCTGTGTTCCGCAATGCGGGTCTTTAAGGCCCGTGTAGTTTTTCCAACATATGCTTTTCCACAGGGACACTTGAGCATGTAAATAACATGAGTAGTTGAGCAGGTTATTTTTCCTTTTATTTTAACCTGTTGTCCTGTAGTAGGGTGGTAAAAGAAGTTACATTTTTCTGTAAAGTGACACTGGGCACAAGAGCCACAGCGTCTGTTCCCATCAGGTAAATCATCTAAGAAATTATGCATTTTCTTGGGCGGCAAGTCAGACTTCACCACAATGTCTCTAATATTGGGTGCCCTCCTATACACTAGACGGGGGGGTACCTGAAACGATTTATCTAGTGTTGGATCCGAACTCAGCAGATGCCAATGTTTTTTTATAGTTTTTTTTTTAAAGTTTCCAAGAGGTGAGTATTGTGTCACACATAGCACTGTTTGTACTGTATTTTCTTTTTTATTAGTCTGCAAGCACTCATCTTGAGTCTTCAGACTAACTTTCTCAGCTGCTTTGTCTACAATGTCCTGTGTGTACCCTCTGGTTGTAAACATATTTTTCAAAGTCTCTGTCTGTTCCTGAAATGACTTCTCTGTACTGCAGATCCTCCGGATTCTATAGAACTGGCTAATAGGTAAACTGTTTTTTGTATTTAGTATTACTGCACTGTCAGTTATAGCTCAGCACCGAAGACAGGAGGATGTGCGTTATTTTTTCTCTAATTTTTTTTTCTCTAAATCTTAGTGAGAGGGGCACATGGGGACATACATTTTGGTTTGATACAATTCAGTTACTAGGTGCACACCATAATCTCAATTTCATGGACAAAGATCTGATTGGTGTATGCCTGGCCACAAGGGTTTTAATCATTTTCACACAGACATCCTAATATGGGGAAACTAAATATAAAAATTGCATCGGTGCGAAGTGAGCGGTGCAAACACATGACGTGTTTTGGCTAACAGGTGACGTCATGGATAGAACGACTTTTTAAAGTGACAGTACCCCTTTAGGTGACAGTACCCCTTTAGGTGACAGTACCCCTTTAAGAATTTACATTTTTTGCTGCGTTTTCCCGTTGGGCTCTGACCGGACAAAGCCAGATGTAGGAGCTATAGCTCCTGTTCCAGGAGCACCGCTCAAAAGCTCATAAAACACCTACTGTAGATGTGCCCACGCTAGGCCAGTAATACATGTATTTTTGTCAAATCTATCCCAAAATAGGGACTCCAGAGTAGGTAGACAAAGCACTGAAAGTCAGAACCAGACGCGACAGTAAGCAGATGGCTTCTCACACACACACACACACACACACACACACACACACACACACACACACACACACACACACACACACACCACACACACACACACACACACACACACACACACACACACACACACACACACACACACACACACGTGCGCGGTCGCATGCACGCGACAGTACACAGAAGGGCTTGTTTGTCATGGAGACACTGTGTTGACTGATGATTTCCCAGCATCCGTTCAACATCAACACACAAGCCTTTATCCCCTCCGCCATCAGGTGGAGAGACACCGACACAGACACAGAGAGAGAGAGAGAGAGATAAAGGAAGCGAGAAACAAAGAATTAGAGAGAGAGAGAGAGAGAGAGGAGGACAGCAAGAACACAAGAGAAAAAAAGAAGGTATAATTAGAGAAAATGAAAGACGTGAAGAATAAAAGGAGCGTAGGAACAGCGAGGAGGACCGTCCACTGCAGACATATAGAACTACCTGTATGAGGAGAGGACAGGGACGTGCTGGCCATTGGGAAAAGCGGGACAACTCCCGAACGGCCGGTTCATTCCCGGCCTTCGTTCCATTTTGGGGGCTGAGCGGCCAACAAAGTAAATCGTCACTGTCGGGCAGAAACCTCGTATCTCCAAGTTTCAAATGTGTAAATTTTTTCGCAAAGCAAAGCCCTGCTTCATCATACAAGGCCGTCGCACAAAAGTAGTGAAAACAGCAGATCTACAAGCACACAACGCCTCGCGGTGCGAGGCGTTGTGTGCTTGTAGATCGGCTGTTTTCACTAGTTAAAATCATTTTTAAAATGATAAATACAAAACAAACGGTTTTGGACCCGACAAGGTTTCCACCCGACAACGAAATACAACTCATGTAATTGGACCACTGGCTTGTCACTTGTCATGATCTGAAATGTCAAATCTTTGAGTAGCAGCAGCTCTATATAGAGATCTCTCCCTCTATAGCGCGCAATGAGGGCCTCTCCAACTCTTTTACCCGGGCTGAATCAGGGGCCTAGCATGTCCCTGGGAGAGGAGGAGAGGTGGGTGGGAGCTTGAACACAGAAAACAAATACAAACCAGAGAGAGAGAGAGAGAGAGAGAGAGAGAGAGAGAGAGAGAGAGAGAGAGAGAGAGAGAGAGAGAGAACGAGAGAGAGAAAGAGAGAGAGATATGATCAGAACAGGAGGCAGTCGGGCAGAGACGAACGGCTCTCCCCTCCACCTCGCCTCAGCGTCCCTGTGTTTATCCGTTATCAGCGCTGTTTGTGTTTGTATCGATCACGTTCACATCGACAGGAAAACACTGCCGGCCTCGCATCGCTCGCCACTGGGTAAATAAGGAACGCAAGAGACAGTCCTCCCTGTGTGTGTGTGTGCGTGTGTGTGTGTGTGTGTGTGTGTGTGTGTGTGTGTGTGTGTGTGTGTGTGTGTGTGTGTGTGTGTGCATGCGCGCGCCAGGTGACGAGGTGCTAAATGAATGCTAAATGCCCAGATATCCTCATTATGCAGGTAATACAATACGTAGCTTGCCTAACAAATAATGTGAACGCCGCACAAACATACCCAGCCCGCACCAACACGTGGAATTGTCTTATCTGTTTGTGTGTATGTGTGTGTGTGTGTGTGTGTGTGTGTGTGTGTGTGTGTGTGTGTGTGTGTGTGTGTGTGTGCGCGCGCGACTGTGCGTGTGTGTGTGTTAACTGTGTTTGCGTGTCAGCAAAATAACTTGGAAATGGATGGTTGGATTTCTATGAAACTTGGAGAAAAGAATATATATACTGTATAGGCATATATATACTGTATATATATTTTTGCCTTATTGGCATTGACAGTGTAGAAAGACAGGAAATGAGTAGGAGGATGGCATTCAGTAAAATTGTTTCGGCTGGCTGGCCAGGAATACTGTAGAACCCGAGACTGGCTGATCACAGCATTGTGCCCATATGGTATATGTAATCTAACCAGTGGGCCATCGGTCTTTGGTTCTCAAACATTTTTGGCTCAGGGCACCCCTGTAAATAACCTTTTGATCCATGGCACCCCTGGATTATATATTGTTACTTTACAGTAGCTTACATCTATACTATAATTTTGCGAATGTCTGAGTGAGTGAGTGAGTGAGTGAGTGAGTGAGTGAGTGAGTGAGTGTCTGTCTGTCACAGCGTTTCTCCTCAGTGGCTGGAGCAATTGATCTGAAATCGCATCACCATCAGCATATGAACACACCTGACATAACTGTGGAGCCCGTTTGTCACTTTCACAAATCGTATGCTGTATATTAGCATTTTTATGGTGTATCTATATCTATTCTGCATCTAGCATGAGGCATATCTATTCTGCATCTAGCATGAGGCAACATGTTTAACCAGCTGTGTGTGTGTTTGTGTGTGCAGGCAGGGACAGTATCTCTGTAGCCATTAAACGAAACGGGTTTCTTACATTGATGCTCCTACATCATGCAAGCACCAGTTAAAGTTACTTTCCATCCCTCATATACTGTGTGCACAGTGCACATCCCATAACCCACACACTGCACATAATTTTGGAGCTCATATCTTTGAACGGGTAAGGGCTAGTGTATGTCTAATATGTAAATCATTCCCCCTAAAACACAGTATATATCACAAGGAAAACTTGAGAGAAGACACGTCGCGTTGTGACCTTAGAGACTAGTGTTTAGAGTCTAGTGTTTAGAGACTAGTGTACTGTAGGCTGAAGAAGATCGCACCATGAAGTACAGTGCAACTCAGGTCCTTTTTACTAAGTATAATGGTTGAACTGAAATGATATCGATAAAATCCAAATACTATCAAAGTATTCTGAGGCACCCCTGGACTTGCGTCACGGCACCCTAGGGTGCCCCCACTTTGATAAACCCTGGTCAGGTGTAGAGAAGCTGCCTGGGAAACTGAAGGTGTACCCCTTCCCCCGGCTCCAGTCTACATGTCCCCACTTAACCCTTAACTGCTCCCTGTGTCGCACGCTGCACAGTGTCAAACACCGCAAAGGAGTGCAGACCAAATTAAAATGATTCTTATTACTACCTCCCTATTATTTTCTCTTTTATCAGTCCTCCCTCCCACCTCAGTTCTATTAACGGAATCCCTCCCTCCCTTCATCAAGAACACTTAAGTCTTGTCACCTGTGTCTGTCTGTATGTCTGTCTGTCTCTCTCTCTGCTCCATCCATCTCCCTCCCTTACCCCTCCGCTGTCCTACATTTCTTACACACAAATGTGTACGTTCTTTCGTAAAGTGAAGCCCTACTCCATCGTACAAGACTGTCGCACAAGACTAGTGAAAATAGCAGATCTTCAAGCACACAACGCCTCGCGCCGCGTGTGTGTGTGTGTGTGTGTGTGTGCGCGTGCGTGCGTGCGTGCGTGCGTGCGTGCCTCTGGTGATCTATCACATCCAGCCTTGTCCTGTCATGTCAGTGGTGTGAGTTGCAGTCAACTCCTATTAGAAACCTTACAGCTGCTGCTGACACACAGTCTGCACCAATCCATTTACCTGCTAGGTAACAAGAGAGAGGGGTGTGTGTGTGTGTGTGTGTGTGTGTGTGTGTGTGTGTGTGTGTGTGTGTGTGTGTGTGTGTGTGTGCTACAGTGACACGTGCGTGTAAATTTATGTTGACACAAGAAGACACAAGTGTGTGTGGGTCAATGAGGTCATAGATGGAGCTTGTAGATGGACAATTATTTGGCTAATGTTCCCCCCAAACGTGGATTCCAGTGGTTAACACCCATGTAGACCTGCATGCATTGCTGACCTCTATTGCACTGGTTCCCTAACAGTGGGTCGGACCCATTTGTGGGCCACGGACCAGTTTTTATGGGTCACGACTCGAGGACAGATCCCATATTCTTAAATATTTAAATATTTTAAAAAATATATAATAATAATATGAAAAAAGAAGAATGTATACATTTTAAAACAGACAAATTTAAGAAATTCCATGAATAAAAAATAATCATATTTAGAAAATAGCATATTGTGAACATAGGCGATATACAAGCTGGCAATGTGGCACGAAGCGACGCGTTGTGTGCTTGTGCTCTGATATTTTCACTCACATTTCTCTCACATGCACACGCACACACGCAGGCAAGCACATGCACACGCACGCACGCGCACACAAACACACACGCACACACACGCTCACATTACCTAGTTGTTTGAGAAGAGAGACATTCTGGGACTTCCATCTCTCTCTCTTCTTGTCAGGACTGCTCTTTCTTCTCTCCTTCCCTTTCTCCTTCACTCCATTCTGCTTCCCCCTCTCTCCCTTCTGGCTGTTCTCTGCAGAAACACACAACATGTTGTTGTTAGGGACATTCACTGTGTGTGTGTGTGTGTGTGTGTGTGTGTGTGTGTGTGTGTGTGTGTGTGTGTGTGTGTGTGTGTGTGTGTGTGTGTGTGTGTGTGTGTGTGTGTGTGTGAACAACGTTCTGACTATAAACATCACCTGCAGGACAAACAACGTCTGAAGACATGAACAAAGTAGATCAGTGGTCCTCGACCTGTGGGCCGGGGACCACTGGTGGAGCCGCGAGGGTATTGCAAGTGGGCCCCCAAATAATTGATCAACACCACCATGATTTTAACGATAACATAACATTTAATACAGAAATATTGTTGTGATACCGATAGGAACTTGAAGGGATAGGATAGTTCACCTTTTTTCCTATCGATTACTCACCCAATGGAGACTTAAATTCATGGATATTTTTTAGTTTTATGTCACATTCATAAGCAGTGGTTCCCTATGGAGACACAAAGAGTCTCCTCAAATTAATGGCTAATAAAATAATCCATGAATTCAAGTCTCCATGAGGTGAGTAATCGACAGAGGGAGAAAAACATTTTAAACTTGGTTCCATTGATACAAATGAGCATGCTCTGTTTCTGTTTGGCGCAAAGACGTAATATGATAAACGCTTTCAATGATCACAGGACCAACACAATCGATTGATTGATGATTAAAACGAACAGCTGGGAAAATGCAGGCATGCCACCCATCATGGCCACTTTTTAAGTGTTCAGATTTCAAGATTCTCAAGTGGTCCCAGGTCCAGAAAAGCCTGAGAAAAAAATTGATCTAAATGACACAAAGTCAAAACAATTGTTATTCTACCCTCGGTTCACACTCTTTTGTTTTCTCTCTGTTTCCGCCCTCGCTCTTCCGTTTCTCGCTCACTCTGCGAACATGTGTGTATGCGAAGCCCACAAACACTGTTGTTGAGATATTACCAAGCGCACACGTGCGCGCGCGCACACACACACACACACACACACACACACACACAGTGCATGTTTTCAGGTGTTTGAGCACGCTGACACACATGTTGGGTGACACATAACAGAGCCCTGTGGAGGGGCTCCTGCTGAGAGCTATCCCATCATGCTTATAGGAAGCTCATATTCACCACCGCCTGCTGGGAGCCTGGCAGCTACAACACACACACACACACACACACACGCACGCACACACACACACACACACACACACACACACACACACACACACACACACACACACACACACACACACACACACACACACACACACACACACACACACACACACACACACACACACACACACACACACACACACACACACACACACACGTGCGTGCACACACAGTCACACTCCAGTGACTCTCTCCCACACAGTGATAATGTGTGTGCTGCCTCCCTTATTGTTGGGATGTCTTGTTGCAACACGCTCCTGCAGCTTAAACAAACACGCTGAGTGCTGACTGCATGGACCAATGACTCTGCTGTGCTATGCTGCTGGTGCTGGCGTGTGTGTGTGCATTGTGTGTGCGCGCGCTTACGTGCGCGTGTTAGTATTACTATACTTGCGAGGGCCAAACGTAGAGTACAATTTACTGTAAGAAACTGACAAGAAAAAAAGTAGTTTTGTGTCTAAAATTGATTCTTCGGGTTAAGCAGGTTGCACACTGCTGCGTTTTTCCGCTGCGTTTTGGAAATCCAAAATCTGCAAAAAAAAAATTCAGGCCAAGGAGAGAGAGAGAGCAAGGACCCAGTGATCACAGAGGCGAAAATCAAAGAAAAAAACAACAACTCTGGTCCGAAACGGGCGGCAGAGTATAAATGTGATGGACCTTTTTTTATTTTATTTACGCGCTCCGATATTCGGCCTTTAGGATTACGACTGGGAAAAGTTTCGGGTTAGGATTAAACATTTAATGTCTCTGCAAATGTTCAGGTCCTCACAAGAATATGCAAACCTCTGTGTGTGTGTGTGTGTGTGTGTGTGTGTGTGTGTGTGTGTGTGTGTGTGTGTGTGCGTGCGTGCGTGCGTGCGTGCGTGCGTGCGTGCGTGCGTGTGTGAGAGAGAGTAGTGGACTTTGCTAGGACTGTTAGACCCTGACCCACAGAGACCCAACCCGATGGCACCAAATTAACTACTTTCTACCTGGCGTCCCTCCTTCTTTATTTATTTAAATAAAAACAGCAAAGTTAGCAGATCCACAGGCTTGCGATGCGGTGGCTATTTCAGCTATTCGTAGTACAATGAGGTACTGCTGCTATTTATTTTCTTTTTGGGGCGTTTTTGGAGGTGCATGCTGCTGACTCTGTAGCTATGAGTGACATTGCTGCACTGAACAATAACTAGGGGGTGTGTGTGAGTGTGTGTGTGTGTGTGTGTGTGTGTGAGAGTGAGTGTCTATGTGGGCTGTCATAGGTAGCAATAGGCTGTCCTGGTGCTCAGTTTAGCATGGAGGAGCAGGACATGCATGGATGGAAGTGAGAAAAGAGCGGGCAGATTCCACAGCAGGTACTGTCACACTGCTACCACCCATGCACTGAGAGAGAGAGAGAGAGAGAGAGAGAGAGAGTGTGTGTGTGTGTGTGTGTGTGTGTGTGTGTGTGTGTGTGTGTGTGTGTGTGTGTGTGTGTGTGTGTGTGTGTGTGTGTGTGTGTGTGTGTGTGGGTGTGTGTGTGTGTGTGTGTGTGTGTGTGTGTGTGTGTGTGTGCGCGTGCGTGCGTGCGTGCGTGCGTGCGTGTGTGGCTGTGCGCGTGAGTGTAGTACTGCATCAGGGAAAGAAAGAAAGAAAGAAAGAAAGAAAGAAAGACGTATGACTCCAAATTTGGGCAAAGTTTCTCAACCTGTGGGTCGGGACCCCCAGGGGGGTTCCCCAAATTATTTTGAGGGGTCCCCAGATTATTAACTTAGTGTGCAAGCATTTCTTCCCTCACTCAACAGTAAACAAACAAACATAAAGTTTAAGTGCATAGAGGGTATCTGCACATTTCTAAAGTGACAATTTAAGGACTTTTAACTCATACAGTGCCATCCGGCCACAAGGGGCGCTAGAGTGCCAGACATTTCTCCATAGACCTTCTTTATAGCTTTCGTCGACCCTCTCCCAACTGGCTTGTGTTTTCACTCCAGTCAATGCTATGGGTGACTAGAGGAGGAAGCTAGCTGACACGTAGCCAAAATGCTAACCCATTTAGAAGCCCGATCTAAAGCTATTTCAGCCGCAAAAAACTTTCTCTTTGGGTCTGGGAACACAATCCGGAGAAAATCCTGTCTAAAGATGTGATTTATTATTGGAGTGGGCGGCGCAATGCGGCCGTTAGCGCGAATACGGCCTGTGGATGGCCGAGTCTAAGTCCCGGGCATGGATGGACGTCTAGACCGGGGCTTCGTTGAGGCCTCCGATTAAATAATTCATTTTATTAAATATCCCGGACATGTTCGGGATAGGCACCCTGGAATACGTCCCGTTACCGGTACCGGTACAGAGTTTTTTTTTGGGGGGCTCTAAACTTTATTTTAAACCATTTTCAATGGAATAAATCGTCGGAGCATCTAGCGTCTCTCGTTGGTGAGCGCTGGGCGAGCCGGGACCACCCACGTTGCTCCAAGCAGCTCGGGGTAAGTAAAATAGCAAATAAAAAATTGTTTTTGATCCCGAATATCCCGAACATGTTCGGGATATTACAGGTATTATTTACAGGTATTAAAAGGGTCTTAACCCTTTAAGGGTTAAGACCCTTTTAATACCTGTAAAATGAAAAATTCAACATTGGCCAAATTGTCAAATATTAGAGGCAGAAATTGTGAAAATAGCTGATCTACATGCTCACAACGCCTCGCTTCGTGAGGCGTTGTGAGCAACGCCTCGTGAGCAACGAGGCGTTGCGAGGCATTGTGAGCATGTAGATCAGCTATTTTCACAATAGAACCGTGTTAAACAAAATGTAATGCCTCAACTCTTTGTGCTCGTCAGGGTGGGGGGGGGGGGGGTCCCCAGTTAACTTAACAGTTCAAATATAAAACATGAAAGAAAATTGTCCTAGTGGCAGGCAGCGTGTACAAACAAAACACATTTGAAAGGTCCACAACAAACTGCTGAATGGTCCAGTAGATTAGCTCCAGACAATCACACAGACGGACAGATCCTCTTATACAGTAGATCGGTTTTTCATTTCAAGACCCATTATTTATTTGCCATTTGAGCCACAGTTATTGTTGGATTTTGTCCACAATTCCATGCTGTATTGATGTGGGATAGGAGAGGTAAACAGGCAAACGTTGATAAAAAAAAAGATTTCTAAATTCTCTAATTGTGTAGACTTCTTGAAAATTGACTAATGCAGATATATAACTACCCCTAAGGACCCGTACTCTCAAGAGCTAAAGATCCTTTTGGTTACCAACTCTCCATCATTTAGCTGGGGACTACCTGGAAGCCCCTCAAGGACCACTGGTGGTCCCCGGACCACTGGTTGAAAACCACAGCAGTAGATTGCTACGCTCCTGCAGAGACGTGCCATAAAAAACGAAACAAAAATCCAAGATATTATAACTTAAATTCTTGTAATAAATGATTATTGCATATAATAATAGTAAACACAATAATAGCCCAGGGGTTTATTCATTCTTCAAATTAGGTGGAATTGACCCTGGTGAAAGTGAGAAGACAATGGGAGAGGAGAACCAATCACATTTGGAAGCGGTGAATTCATTTCCATTAACTGGGATAATTTATTTTGTGTTGCAGTAGTTGTGATGAGGTTGTGGCTGAGTGAAGTGATTAGAAAATGCAGGGAGGTAATTTGCATGCTTTGCCGCCTCGGTGGGCGAAGGTGGACAGTTTAAAACCCCTAAATACTTCATCAAACTATGAATGGTGAAAATATCTGATGATCTACATTCTAAAGGCACAACTATAGCGACTGAATTCATCAATAAAGATCAATAAAGGTCTTATCTTACAGCTTGTAGCTTGCATCGTGATCTGGCATGTGGTGTGCGACTGTAGATCTGTTATTTGAGCTAAAATGAATATGTATTTTTTTCCTTTTTTCCCCCCATTTTTCTTTCTGCCTATAATGACATGGCCAAAAGCCAGGCTGAAAGCAGTTAGCCTAGAGTGGCGAGTTTCCCATCGTCTCGGGCCCAAAGGTCTGCATAGTGGAGTTCATAGGATTTGATTAGCGCTAGTAGTGTAGCTAGGTCTATTATCAGAGGGCTTGTATAAGTGAGTACAGGTACACGTGGAAGTCAATATATTTCATGGCCGTTTGCAGAGATGTGGGTTAATAGCAGTTAAAGGGGTCCACAGTGAGCGCACACAGAAAGACATACCACGAGGTACTGACTTCCCTTTGGCTAATCTAATCTTCACATGCTCCCCGACGGACAGAGTGTTCAACCTGTTCCCACCACCTCTCTGCTCGTTTGATCGCTTTTTTCCCATGAATTCTTTACGACAGGAAAGCGGTCCTTGAATTCACATGATCTTCCAGGGACGGCAATAACCTCTGCATGAATCCAGCGTTTGAAAAAATACTCCTTTTTCACTGTTCAATTGGTTCGTTTTCCTACTTGCAGGGGTGTCATACCAAATTCTGGGCCCTGGGTACAAGGATTCAATTATTTTGTGTGCTTTAACTATTGAAAAATAGCAGATATACAAGCTCAGCTTGTGAGCTTGTGGATCTGCTATTTTTGAAACATCGTGAAAACTTGTGCAAGTCTTTGAATATTTCAAATCCTTCTATGTTTTTTGGAAAAAAACTATGTTTCTATGTCAGTGTTGCTCAAACTTTTTTCATGTGAAGGACCCCCAAAATGATATGTATTTGGCCACGGACCCCGATCTCCAGGGTCCCCACCAGAAGCAAAATTTGAGTTACAAATGTTCGCTTAAAAAATAGATATATTAAAAGATTTGCACGCATTTTTACGACTTTTAAGAAATAGCAGATCTACAAGCTTAAAGCGCGGCACTCGGTGCCACGCTGTGAGCTTGTATATCTGCTATTTTTCAATAGTTAAAGCATAGAATAATTAAGGCCCCTCCACCTTGGGCCCTAACTCAGTCCCACTCCCCCCCCCCCCCCATTGTGACGCCCCTGCCTACTAGCCTATTGCTTGTCTCTCTTGCTACGCTGTTGCCTCCCCCGTCTTTGTCCCTGCAACATTTTCAACCCCCCCCCCCCCCCCCCCCTTCACACTCCCAGCCCACCCCTCGTTTGGAAGGTGCAACAGCGCCGGGGGAATTTGTCTTTTTGAAGCCAGTGATTAATTTCCCCTCTTTCTGGGTGCACTGAACTGCTGTGCATCTGTGTGTGTGTGTGTGTGTGTGTGTGTGTGTGTGTGTGTGTGTGTGTGTGTGTGTGTGTGTGTGTGTGTGTGCACGCTCGCGTGTGTGAATGTGCATGTACATTGTACGTACATTGCGTGTGCAGACTCTGCGTGCACGTGTACAGTGTATGTTTACGTGTGTGTGTGTGTGTGTGTGTGTGTGTGTGTGTGTGTGTGTGTGTGTGTGTGTGTGTGTGTGTGTGTGTGTGTGTACTTGTCTTGTATAACTATTCTTGTGAAGGCCAAAGTCCCAACAAGTAAAAGTGGTCAAAGTTAGGCTCACTATGAGTAAAAGATACAGGTTGGGCTTAGGGTTGGGATCAAGGGAAATGAAGACACTTCCGGGTTCCCATTGAATGTGCTGTTCCTATTAAAGGCCCAGCAGATGTTGCTATTCACCTTCTACTGGTGTCAAGACATTTGTTTCTCGTAGCCTCCCAGTTTTAGTGACACGCACCTGGGCCATATGTCAAGTCGACCAGCTTCATCGGGACTCGTTTGTATATAGATACACTATATAATTTCAAAATGACGTAATCTATCAGTCAAGTTCTCCTCAAAATGACGTAATCTATCAGTCAAGTTCTCCTCGACAGTACAAAGGCAGGGCCCTTAGCCAATGAGGTGCAGCCAAAGGGTAGATCTTTGCGCCCATACATGGTGTTACATGCGAGCCCACACAGTTTTGGGAACAGTATTTCTAGTTAGGGTTAGTTATTATATCTAGTGTTGGTTGCCCAACAGGGCAACCAACACATTATAGTCCCGGGGAAACTTTATCTATATAGGGTAACTTTTCCGGAAACTTTATTGATTACTAGGGTAATTTAGGGGAATCAATAGGGAATCAATAGGGAATCAATTGGTCGAGCTTCACATGACAGTTAACTTACTGTAGAATGTAGTCAGCAACCGTCAGCAACCACACTCGCAATTTCCAATTGCATCTTTCTAATTTGTGTGGTTGCCTGTGCGAAATGAGCACTTTGCATAGTATCGAACACAACACACGTGCATATCTCCTTGTATGGGCCATTCTGTCCGTGGCGTTAGTTATCTGTGCTCATGCGGACATTCATAGGGACATATGGACCCACACACAAAGCCAAACTTAGGTGCGGTTCGTACCGCTCAAAAAAAATCTTAAAAAAAATTCAGGAACACAGTCAAAATGTATTATTCGCTCTAAACTCTGACAAGTGAGTCTTCTTCTGTCACATGCCATTGTTTCACCTCCACAGCGCCCCTTGAGGCACCTAACTACCATTACAAGTATAATACTCGGGTATGAAACAACATTGCTAATGTGAATGCTGGGCCAGTGGGGGTTACAGCAATCTCATTCGGGAATGTTCAAAGCATTTGGAGGCAAACCCTCCAAATGATTTTGTATATCATCAGATGGCCAACTCAGTGTCCTGCACCAGGCCATCGTCTCTGGTCCAAAGTGGAAAAGACCAGCTTCTGAGGGTGGGCTGTATAGGGAGCAGCCGGTGATTATGTGCTCGGCAGTCTGTTCAGGCTCGCCACACTCGCATGCCACACTAGCTGTCCGCTAGGCCCAACCTCTTCATAGAAAACTTGAACTTGAACTGCCCGACTCCAGTGCGCAGACGGTTTAGCGAGGTCCATAGATGGTGTGGCATATCTTCTCCTTTTACACCACCATCTGGGTCCTGGATGTATCACTGGATACGGGAGGGCCAAGCCGTTTCCCATGATCGTTTCCAGGATGCTGCCAGCCAGGCGTCCCTGGACAAGTCCTCAAGGATAGACTGTAGCATTTCTTGTGCTGCCTTGTTGTAGGGATGACGAGACTTGAGCCTGCCTGGTGGTGTTGTTGTGGCTTTGTGCAGGATGTGCCAGTCGTACTTCTGGGCTTTTCTTGCCAGGGCAAGGTTAGCCGCATCCCGTCGGAGACTGGCTGGGGCGATTCCAGCCAGGACTGGCAGGTAGGACACAGGGGTGGGTTTCAGACAACCATTTACTGTCGGGAGGGTGCTGTTGATGACAGTATCTATATATACTTTGTTGACATGGGGACTTCTGCTCCAGACAGGGGTGCAGTATTCTGCTACGGGCAGACAAATTCCCCCGGCGCTGTTGCACCAGGGCTTGCGTGAATATGCGTAGGGTCTGGGGGGAAGCTCCCCAAGTCGAAGGGTTAGGGTTAGGTGTTGTTTTGGCCTTCACTTCATCCATATGTTGCTTGTAGGAGAGTGTCCGGTCCAAGAGGTACTTGGGGGCTTTCTGGAACCCCAGGTGGTACACCTCTGTGAAATCAAATCACCCTACTAATTTGGCAGGGACGGGTGGGGGGACATGTATTTTTTTATTGTGTAATTGTTTTGTTAATTTCTGATTATAGTTTTGTACAGTGTTACTTTTTTATGATTGAGATTCTTAACACACTCGGTGCCCACGATGAAACCAAGAGTCCCTAAGTGCCCCAAATTGATTGATTTTACCTTATTTCGGAGGCTCATAGTAAAAGTAATCTGAGTCGATGTAATCCGAGTGTGTTCTGTTTTTTTTTTGCGAAAGTATTTCTTTCACTCAGAACAAAAAAATAACAACCACGGCCATCAATGCTTTTGTAACAGCCGGCAGAGAAGGGCTTGTTTTAAACATGTTAGATTAGGAGATAAATGCACTTTTGTGAAGCTCATAACACTGGCCTCTATGAGGGAACCGTACTTCCTGGTCACGTGATCTCCCGTTGCATTTGGGGAATTGGAGTGTTTCTCTTCAGCCGCGGCGCAGATCGCGTGGTGCCACCAGTGAGACAAATCTTCAGGTTTAGTTGGTAGCAATTGTGTGATTCATCCAGGCACTCAGCTCGGTGACGCGGGCGTACACACCAGGCATGTGGACATTGCAATTCCCACTGCCCCAGGAGACAATACCAACCAGAGTCCATATTCCTTCCTTCTCACAGACGAGAGGGCCGCCAGAGTCATCGAAGCAGGAAGAGACACCAGAGGCTCCGGCACAAACCATCTGGTCACTGATCCTCCTGTCGCCCCAGTACTTCTTGCACTGCTCATTGGTGAGGAGGGGGAGAGCAGCTTGCTGGAGCAGGGCAGGGCGGGTATAGTTAACAGTGTCGGTCACGCCCCACCCAGACGTCAAGCACGTCATTCCACCCGGGAAGTTGTCACTAGTCTCAGCCACACAAACAGGACTCACATGCATGCCCAACTCGGCAGGGCGGGCTAGCTTTATAAGCTGGATGTCATTGTTCATATACTCCACTATACCATAGTGGGGATGCTTAAAGGCCTTTCCGACTTCGATGACCTGGATGTCCTCCTTGTTGGAGGAGAGGTTGTGCTCGCCCAGGACCACACGGGTAAAGCTCCCGACAGGGCAGTGTGCAGCGGTCACTGCCCAGTTCTCATTGACCAACGATCCGCCACAGTAGTGGTTGCCATCATACTGCAGGGACAACTGCCATGGCCAAGAATGAGCCAGTGCGACCTCACCGTTGACAATGCGGTTGTATCCAGTTATGACTGGAGTTATGGCAGGTGAGCCGCAGCCTGAAGCAACAGCAAGAGCGGCTAGCAATGAGAAAATCCTCAGGAAATCCATGGTAACCAACTTGACTCTCGCAGGCGGACTGTTGAGTCCTTTATTATACTAGAACTATACAATACAACTCAAAGGAAAGCCTTAAGCCTAGGAACTGGACGATGATCTCGAAGGTTCTAGTCTTACTTAGTTAAGGTTACCGCTGATTTGCATCTGGCCTCATTGTGTGACTTGCAGCCCTTTATATAACTCGCTACGTGGCCCTCACGCCTACGTCACACCACCAATCTGACTGTATTTGGAGAACTCTGTATCTGTCAGTCCTTATATAGTATATGCACACATTGGGCATGCCCCCTTTTGTGCCCATATGGAGAGCGTCCCTCTTTTGGCTCATACAGTTTTATTTTTTGTTATCAGAATTCGCATATTCACTGCGGTGTGTGTTGATCAATGTCACATGTACATTTAAACTATCTCACCGTCATATGTATGCTTGGGGCACACACACACATATCAAGTTATTATTATTATTGAGTGAAGACCCGCCCCCCAGCCAATAGCATTAATTTGATTAATTTTCCGTTTTCATTCCTGGAACAGATATAGAAAGATGGAGGATTTGCAAGGAGGATTTTGGTCTGTAGAAACCAATGGCTTCGCATTGGCCATTTCTTTTATACGGTCTATGGTTGGGATTTGACGTTTAGATGTTGGGTTTAGGCGTTAGGATTAGAGTTGTTATGACTGATTTATATAGTGAAAATAGCTGAAGCTACAGGCTCACAACGGATCACCGCAGCTTGAAGATCAGCTATTTTCGGCTTGTAAAAATGTCAGAGTGGCATTCATAAATTTCACCTTCCTAAAACATTAATGTCCTCACAAGTATACAAACGTGCGTGCGTGTGTGCGTTTGCACAGAGACACAGTGTTCCATTTCTTACCTGAGCTCGTTAGTGCAATGTGAGAAAGAGCCAGCCCCCCCCCACCCCATCTCCCCTCCACCTTCATCTTTCTCTCTCTCTCTCTCCTCTTTCTCGCTCGCACGCACGCACGCACACGCGCACGCACACACACACACGCACACGCACACGCACACACACACACACACACACACACACACACACACACACACACACACACACACACACACACACACACACACAGAGCAGATCAGAGAGGCCAGCACTAACCACTGTCAGCTTGTCACAGTTCAGTTGGAGCCGGAATGTAAATGCAGAGTACTCCCTGCATAGCAATACTGTGTGTGTGTGTGTGTGTGTGTGTGTGTGTGTGTGTGTGTGTGTGTGTGTGTCTCTGTGTGTGTGTGTGTGTGTGTGTGTGTGTGTGTGTGTGTGTGTGTGTGTGTGTGTGTTTGTGTGTGTGTGTGTGTGCTCACGCTTGCGGGTGTGAGTGTGCGTGTACACATGACACTGTGACTCTTTGTGTTTATGTGTGTGTGTGTGTGTATGTATGTGTGTGTGTGTGTGTGTGTGTGTGTGTGTGTGTGTGTGTGTGTGTGTATATATATATATATATAATATATACATACATGTGTGTATGTTTGTCATTCCTGTGCATGTGTATTATTTATCTTTTAACGCTAAACACCACCACCTGCATAATGATGCTGTAATTCTCAGCCCTGAATGATACGTGAGTGTGTGTGTGTGTGCGTACCAGGTGATGTGCATGGATGCGTGCGTGTGTGTGTGTGTATACTGTATGTGTGTGTATAGTTCAAAGACAAATGGGTACTAACACTATAACTCTGTGTATGTGTCTGTGTGCGTGTGCATATTAACCCTCAAATACCTGGAACGTGCCAGAGTCGCGTTAGATTTTAACCACTATAACCATTTTTTATGATTTAACTATTGAAAAATAGCAGATATACAAGCTCACAGCGCGGCACCGAGTGCCGCGCTGCGAGCTTGTAGATCTGCTATTTTTTGAAAAAGTCGTGAAAATTTGTGCAAATCTTTGAATTTATGTATTTTTAAAGCGAACGTTTGTAACTCAAATTTTGCTTCTGGGGGGTGCCTGGAACTAAATATTTTGAGATGGGGGTCTGTGGCCAAATACATATCATTTTGGGGGTGAACCCTAACCCTTCACATGAAAAAGTTTGAGAATCACTGACATGGTAGTCTCTCAAGAACAGACTAGCTGAGCTCCAGTTGAAGTGAAAAGGACCTTTTCTTTGATGATGGCTGGCCAGATTGCAGACATTTTCAAAAAACCTTAGAAGGATTCAAAAGACACTTATAGAATCGGGTCAAAATTCAAATGTTCACGTTTTTTTTCTTTCTTCAAAAATAGCAGATCTACAAGCTCGCAGCGCGGCACTCGGTGCCGCGCTGTGAGCTTGTATATCTGCTATTTTTCAATAGTTAAAGCATAAAATAATAACACGCAATAATGCATACCCGTTCTGAATGGCTTAAAGACAAAATAATGCCGACCCTCAATCTGCTCACAGCCGAAGAGGGCCAACACTCAGCACCGCAGAACCGCAGCGCTGCGAGGAGGACATGAATCACACGGACAAACACACAATAGTCCTCCGTTCGTCCGAGTGCCTGCAACTTTAATAAGCCGCCGAGCAGGGGTGAGAGAGTTGAATATTACATCAAACGGGATTAGAGCGGTGCCGTGCGACTTCAAAGAGAGGTTATTGTGCTATTTCAAAGCAACGTTAAACTTTGGTAGAGTATAGGGTTGTGTAGTGTTGTAGTAAACAACATGAATAATAATGTAGTTCCTTGACGATATTATTTTGGCACGGCCCCAGGGGGTCCCGAACTAAAATTAGTTAAAGGGATATTTCACTTTCAAAAAACCTTTTGGTAATTGTATCATCTAATCAGGCTTTTATGAACACCCTGAACAGTTTTTAATTAGCTTGATTGAATATTTAGATATTTGATGTAAATGTTGCCAGGCCCTCCAGGCCCAGGGTCTCTCCCCACTCACACCCATTGTAGCTTCAAGCTCCATTTTAACCATGATAGATTCATTAAAAACACCCATTATTTTTTCTGGTGACTCATACTACCCTCCTAATATGTGAGCAGGCCGTGTTTTTTCGATAACTTCTTTCATTTACTTTTAATTTAAAAAAAAATTGTATTTCATTTTTTCCATTTTCCCAAATAATTATTAAAACTAAATGAAAAAAGTTATGGAAAAAAACACGGCCTGCTCACGTATTAAGATGGTAGTATGAGTCACCAGAAAAAATAATGGGTGTTTTTAATGAATCTATCATGGATAAAATGAAGTTCGAAGTTACAATGGATGTGTATGTGGAGAGAGACCCTTCCACTGCTCCCTGTTGAAAGTGGATTAATCACTTTATCCATTTATACGTTGGGCTATTCAAAAGTAGCAGTTGTACCTGCTCGTACCTCTGTCATCTGCTATTTTTGAAAACTCCTAAATATTGGTGAGCTATCTTTATCGTCCAAAAGAGTCTCCCAACTGAGTTACATTGCACTACTATAAGTTTTAATCTACGATGCCATCATTGGACATAATCTTGCCATACAACCCAAACCGCCACCCCAGTTTGATTGTGCTTTAAAGGAATAGTTCCACCAATAGGTTCCAGCCTTCCAGGTAGGGTTTTCCGATTAATCGATTTTTAATCGAAATCCGTTTTTTTTCCTTTGGACGATTTTAAAAATGAGAAATCGTCAAATCGATTTTCACTTTAATTAGGGCAATTCTTAGTCATTGGAGCCTTGCACGGGGCAAAAAGTAGGCTACACAGCCCGTCCTCCTAAAGCAGGACGACAAGGTCCGACACCAAATTAATACTAATTTCTCTCTGATGTGTCATTTCTTTGATGCACGTTTAGCGCACGTCAGACTGGGCAGAGCTCACCACAGCACTGCGCTCACTTGCACTGGTACAGGCAGCAAACAGAACAAATGTTGCTGAGCTGGTAAACTTACTTGTTGTTGTAGTTTGAAAGAAGCTTATTACTGTAGTCCTACTGTCCCTGTCACTGTGTTAATTTTGCGTCGGTAAGAGAAGCGCTTCGCCTCCGTTTACAATCAATCAACATCTCCGTGCATGGGCGGTGCAGGGGCGGCCTTAGCTATTTTTTCACCCGTTTCACCAGCCTCCAAGAGCTGGCCTGTTTTGGCTGTTTGTCACTCACTATTGATAATGAAACACTAAGGACTCTAAGTTAACTTCTGTATGTGATTGTTGCGCAACTAGAGTTATTATTATTACCCTTATTATTATTATTGTTTTATTACATTTTGCTAGTTGGCTATATATATAAAAAAAAACAATAATAAAGAAAAAAACATTTCCTTGCATTTTTTAAATGAAAACAACATAGTTGAAACAATGTATTATTCTTTTACAAAAAAAAAATCGAAATCGGAATCGAAAATCGACTTTTCTGAGAAATAAATCGAGATTTTATTTTTAGGCCACATCGAACAACCCTACTTCCAGGCAATAATTTGAATTAAATTTAACCCCATTGATACCGGATGGAGAAACAAATGCATTTGTGTCACCAATCAATGGGGTGAGTAATCAATAGAAAAAAAGTCATTTTGGGTTTGAACTACATTATTCCTTTAAGGACCAAAATGTCAGAACATTGTATGCGTACGACTTTATTTCTGAATGATGCATAGTTAATTTAAAGCGATAAAGAGGGGATTACGGTATTTGGTGAGTCGATGTCTTCCTCTTGAATGCCGTTTCATTTCATGCTGTCGGGCAGAAACCTGGTATCTCCATATTTCAACTTGTTACGATATGTGTTTTTATAAATTACTGCCATACTTGGTTCAAGAGTGATTAAGTGTGCCTGTGGGTTTCATAAATATTGAACCAATGAATATTATTAACAAGAGCTGTGACTAAGTAATAACCACATTGGATCCATTGGAACAAAGATTTCTCCCCCCACATTTCCTGAAAAGTAAAGATATATCTATCTATCATTTTGGGGCATTAGATACACTGCCCTGTCTAAATGGGATTGTTATCAACACAATACAAATGATGTGCTGTAAAACTGTCACCGTTAGAAAAGTTGAATCAGATAAAAGTCCTACAGGAAGGAACATATTGTGGTTTATGGGCATTATCACTTCCTTGTAGCAAACTTTTGGAACTACCTGCCAAGCCATAGTTCACCTCTCTGACAGAGCAGGGGGCGTCAATTCTCACATAAGGGCTTTTCAGACGGGGGAGCAACACACCGCCTGGGTTCTCGCTTGGATCAGCGGAATCACACTGCGTTTCTTCTCAGGCAATCACTAAATAAACGGCAGGTAATCTATGCCTGGTAACCATGGACCAGTGGTGGAAAGCAACTAAGTACTGTTCTTTTGAGGTTTTTGTACTTTATTTGAGTATTTCCAATTTCCAATACTTTTACTTGTACTCCACTACATCTCGGATCCAACTTTGTAATTCTACTCCACAACATTTATTTGAAAACCTTCGTTTCAAGTTACTAATTGCGTAAATTTTCTGAAATTAATGATTAATCAAAATTAATCAGTAAAGGTCACAGCCCTAGTAAAATGATGATGTTTTAGTCATCTTGTCCCTGCTGTTCTAGTGCAAACTAGGGGATGAAATCACATATCGAGGCTTTGCTTTTATGGAAGATGCTTCTGAACATAAAATGTGTTAGTTTGACCGCTTCAAATGCTCTAATCTTAAATAATAACCGAATAGAGTCTATCTACAAGCTCTCAATGCGTCGTAGATAGACAATTGTTGAGGCGCAGCATGCTTCCACAGAAGACATGCTCGCTTCTATGGAATCCAAATGTCTGAAATCTGTCGTGGCGACGGAGAACTTTAATCCAGGAGTATGGAGGAAACCCAGCAGGTGACATGCAGTACCCTACTGCAGTGGTTCTCAACCTTTTCAGGCCGCGACCCCCAAAATAATCATATTTTTGAACTGGGGACCCCCCCCCACCCTGACGAGCACTAAAGTTGAGGCATTACATTTTGTATAACACGCACGGTTCTATTGTGAAAATAGCCGATATACATGCTCACAACGCCTCGCAACCCGAGGCGTTGTGAGCATGTAGATCATTTTCACAATTTCTGCCTCTAATATTTGACAATTTGGCCAATGTTTAATTTGTCATTTTAGAGGTATAAAAAAGTCCTTAAATTGTCACTTTAGAAACGTGTAGATACTCTCTATGCACTTAAACTGTATTATGGTTTGTTTACTGTTCAGTGAGAAAACAACGTTGCACATTAAGTTAATCATCTGGGGACCCCCCAAAATAATTTGGGGACCCCTCTGGGGGTCCCGACCCACATGTTGAGAACCACTGTCCTACTGTACTATATACCGTGTGTTTCATGTGGGTTCTTTGTGTGCGTGTGTAGATCCATAGGGGATGTACTGTATGCTCGCCTGTCTGACCCGCTCGCTTACACGCGGCGAGCGGTCCACAATGCATGACGAGACAAGCCCGGACATGACAGACAGCCAGATAAACATGACAGACAGACGGCAGAACATGACAGAGAGACAGGCCGGGCCTGACAGGGAGGGCGGTAAACACGCCACGCAGACAGACAGACAGACAGACAGACAGACAGACAGACAGACAGGCTAGAGGTAGACAGATCGTCACTGACGACCGGAAACCTTGTACGTCCAAAACCACTACTTTTCAGGAAATGGAGAAAAAAAATCACACCTGTGTGAACTGAGCGGTTGTTTACCCACCTCATAGATCATGTGTACCGATTTTTGTGACATTTGAAGAAAATATGTAGGAAAAGGAGCAAAAAGTGTGTTTTGGAGAAAATTCAAGATGGCGGAAAATCTATCCTGGCACAAATGGGCGTGGCCTATATGGAGAGATGCGTCTTGACCCAAGGAATCCAGGGAAAAAAGAATTTTAATTTTCCGATCTACGGTTCAAGAGTTACGGGGCAAAACGCAAAGTGGGCCGTTATAGCGCCACCATGAGGCCGAGTGATGTAATTATTTTTGGATTCATTCTTAAAATCATTATGAATCTCCTCTCCGAGGTTTGAAACTGTAGCTCCTATGGTTTACGAGAGAAAAATACTTGAAAGTGATTTCTTGCATTGTCCCATTATAAGTCAATGGGGACAATTAAGTGTCGTTTTTTGCCGATTACGTCGGCATGGTAAGGCGGATCGGAACGAAAGGTAATAGCACACCATTCCCGGCCGAGCCGCAGTGGCGTAAATGGTGCGGCACTAGTTACGCGCCGAAGTTTAGGCTACATACAGACAGACACGGACGGACGGAGACCCACACACACGGCCACGTATAGGAGCGTTGTGACCACCGCTCAAAAAGTGCTCCAATGGATCCAATGTAGTCAGAATTTCTTTGTTAATAATTTTCCATTGGCTAAATATTTATAAAACGTGCAGACAGAGTTAACCACATTCATGCTGTCGTCCCTATTTTGGGCATATCATTATAGGGTGAAAGATAATGAAATTATATGATAGATTTTTGAGCGGTGCTAACCGCTCGTATAGACCGCTTTTTTACCAAAACTATGATGTCACAAATGATGATGACATGAGTTCGCTAGACCAATGAAACACTTCGATTCTGTTGATCTGTCCATGATGTCAAGTCACAGAGGCACTCGATTGGTTCACCCTGCGTTTAGGCCGCGTAAAATTCGTCATAACGCGTTTAGGCCGCGTAAAATACGTCATAAAAAATTATTGAGCGGTGCTAACCTTGAATTTCAAAATTATATTAGATGAATATCACTTATAAGCGATAAAATAACCACACTTTTAGACAGACTGTGGAAAATCTTACAGGTTATAAATGATAGGCAGGTAATACAAGTTTAAAATACAAATGAACAGACTTTGAAAAGTAAGCAATTTACCCCGAGTGAGAGGACATTATGCTCTGATAATGTCCTGTGTGAGGGGGTGATCGGACGAGGCGAAGCCGAGTCCGATAACACCCTCACACAGGACATTATCAGAGCATAATGTCCGACCCCGAGTGGTAAATAGCTTTTCTACCACTTTTTCCCTTATACATGAAAGAAAACACATAGTTGTAACTTGCAAGGATCTTAAGTTACAATCATTATTGCCTATAAAACTTCCGCGAGACAGCAGATAGTTCCACCAACAACATCTTCTACTCACCAACAGATGGCGCCAACTCCATACTAATCCATGCGTCTAGCTTACAGCTAAGCTAACGTCAGTTAGAAGTACCGTTCCGGCCGTAAATAGAGGCTGTTCGCTTCCAGAAAGGCATAGGTTCAGAGAAAAGGGGCTTTAAAGTTGGCGGATTGCATTGGATCCAAATAAATCGGCGACTATAGCATGCACGTTAGTAAACATAGGACCGTTGCCACGGTCATTTGTTGGTTGGGGGAAAGGTGTTCCGACTACCTCCTGAAGTCCCCGGATGTACACTGAGGCGCATTGATCTCGGACAAGTCCTCACACAACTTTGCGGCAGTTGTTCTGTCATAACCTCCGGAATTTAGCCAATCAGAATCCAGTATTTGAACACGTGACTCGAAAAAGTGGTAGAAACTAAAATATTCATCTTCTGGCCTCTTCTCGCCTCTCTGGAGGCCTCTGGAGGTAAATAAGGTCACTTATCATTACACTATGACACTCTTACAAGCTACAATCCGTAGCTTGGTCAACTAACTGATGAGAAATGACAATAAAGACTTATATAGTCTGAGCAGACCTCTAGACTGACATCATACACAACAAAAAGAATATTGCCATGCATGCCTATCAACACTGATTTGCGCAGGAATTAGTTTGCACCGCTCACTTCGCACAGGTGCGATTTTTTTAAAATAGAGCAGCTACTGTAGAATGGCTTTGCGATGCATTGTGAGCTGGTATTTTTTTATTGTGTCCGTAGTTCACATTTACAATAAAAACCTCCAGATCCTGTGAGTGTGTCACAGTGCGTGACACCTCATCCCAGCTCAGCAGAAGGATATAGCTGACCTTTTCTGACATCACAATGATGTTGCAAATGAATTCCGTCCTTGTCTGACATCATAGACCTATATGACATCTCTGACGTCTGACATCCTACAATCCCTTTATGCCCATATATGGAGATCCCTGATGTCATCAATAGTCACACTTGAAAATGAATTCCGTCCTTGTCCCTTTTATGCCCATATATGGAGATCCCTGATGTCATCAATATTAAAGGAGTTGTTCACCCCCAAAATGACTTTTTTTCTATTGATTACTCATGCCATGGAGACTTGAGTTCAACAATATATTTTTTAGTTTTAGTCGCATTCCTAAGACAATAATTTCATTACAATAAGCTTACCCCCATTGATCCTGGATCATGTGGGGTAAATTTACTATAATCAATTTTTTGTCTTCGGAATGTGAAATATACAAAAAAATATTATTGAGTCTCCATGGTATGAGTAATCAATAGAAAAAAAGTCATTTTGGGGGTGAACTACTCCTTTAAGCCCATATCTGTTACAAGTAAAAGACCAGAATAGAGGGTATGCATCATATGCCACTCAGGATCAGCACCATGGACAGACCGAGTGGCAAAACATAAAGCAGCATGAAGCATTGGAGTTTGGAAGCGCTCCTCATGACTCCTACTGACTCCCGCTGACTCTTCATGATCATTACTTAAGAGTAGTTTTTTGCCACTCGGTAGGCGTTCCCACATAATGTCCGGGTAGGATGATGTCACACGCATACCTTCTATTCAATATTTTCTTAAGTAGGAGTACCCAAAAGCATTGGCATCAAAATGTACAATGAAATGTAGAAGTGGGCCTACTCTTCATTGTGCAGAATGACCCACCTCACAATGCGTCTCACGTTCTGAATTCAGGACTTTCACCGATTACTTCTTCCACCACTTTATATACTGTAGGAGTGAGCTAGCTACTCAGAGAGGGGGTCAGAGAGAGAGAGAGAGAGAGAGAGAGAGAGAGAGAAAGAGAAAAGAACAATGCGGATTGCGGAAAAAGGAGAAAGAGAGAGAGAGGGGGCGGGGTGAAACAGAATGTTAGAGAAAGATCAAATGGAAATGGAAGAAAAAGCTACTGGACAGTCATTAGAGTAGACAGCACCATCCTTCACACACGGACACGCACACGCACACACGCACACGCACACACGCACACACACACACACACACACACACACACACACACACACACACACACACACACACACACACAGAGCTAATCTAACTCCTGTGGCAGTGTGAATAGATATGGCTGTTTAGTGCCAACAGCACAACTCCAAACTCCTGATAGCAGTAAACTGCTGAGTCAGTAGCTTCTCCCTGTGTGTGTGTGTGTGTGTGTGTGTGTGTGTGTGTGTGTGTGTGTGTGTGTGTGTGTGTGTGTGTGTGTGTGTGTGTGTGTGTGTGTGTGTGTGTGCGCGCGCGCATGCCTGTGTGTGTCTAGCTGTGTGCATGATTATGTGTATGGTTGCATACGAACGTGTGTAGTTAAAGAAACCGTGCACGTGTGTGTGTGTGTGTGTGTGTGTGTGTGTGTGTGTGTGTGTGCACTGCACAAGGCAGGGAGAGAAGCAGAGTTAGAATGATGAACAGTGCAAATTGAGTACAAGCTGTGGGACTGCTACCACTCCCTAGACACGTGCACGCGTACATGCACACTTTCTCTCTCACACACACACACACACACACACACACACACACACACACACACACACACACACACACACACACACACACACACACACACACACACACACACACACACACACACACACACACACACACACACACACAATTCCCCATCATTTCCACACCCTGTGTTGTCTCGCTCCAGTGAACTGAATGTCCTCTTTCATCTCAGAAAAACACACACACACACACACACACACACACACACACACACACACACACACACACACACACACACACACACACACACACACACACACACACACACACACACACACCTCTATGTGACAGGGTTACAGGTTCAGGGGTCAACTGGAGTTCACTATCGCCACTATAAGTACATGCACTTTAGTGAGGGATTCTTTGAAGTACGTTGTAGCACAGCAGCTATTATTGTACAGTATGTGCAAATTGTGCATGACACCGGCACACTGCGACTACTGCAAGTGTACTAGAAGCAGTGCTCTTCCGAGCACAGGTCTCCACCAGGTCAGGTAGGTCAGGGGTCTTCAACCTTTTCAGGCCAAGGACCCCTTAGCTGAGAGAGAGACAAAGCAGGGACCCCCACTACATGTTGTATAAAACTGTGTTGCAGATTTTCATCGATTTCATAGATAGATTCATAGACTTGTTTGACAGCACTGTCGTCTCTATGTTGGATTTGTGTTAATGTGTGACATTTAACCACTTAAATCATCAATACATAGTCAATTTGACCTTTCACATTGTACTTGGTCCGTTCTTTTTCTTACCTCTACACCAAACCTATTCGCCAAAAGCCGATCTACGAGCTCTCAACGATCTGCTATTTGTGGCTATAAAGTTCTCCTCAGAATAGGAGATTTGGCGGCCCCCCGTAGTAACTCTGAGGACCCCCTAGGGGTTCCGGACCCCCTGTTGAAGACCCCTGAGGTCTTCTTCGACTGCAGGCATATGATTTGAGAAATTGTGTTCCAAAAATGAGTTTAGCAAAACCCCGACCCCGGGAGTTGATTATAGGTCCAGTCTCAGTCAAAATGTTGTATTAATACAATGAGTGCTTTGGACTCATTGAACTTCTCTCCTTTCAATGACAATGAAAAGAGAGAAGTTCACTGAGTCCATCATACTGTACGTTAACTCCCCTCTCTGAAGCCTTGGTCAGGTGCTCAATATGACCACCTGAGCTGCCATCAGCTGGGTGAAGCCAAAAGTGAATATTCCCTGTGGGATTAATAGTTTCTGACAGTTTCCGACTGTCTTATGACTGTGTTTTTTGTCCGTCATTTCATGTTGTATGAATACAGTATGAGTTGTAAAAAGGGCCCCCAATTTAAACAAGCCCAAAAGCTTTCTTGTGGTGTTTATCCCTTTAGTTGACTTTGTGCCAGTGAACTGTCCTGTCCTGTACCCTTTCCTATACAAATAATTAAGTCTTCAATTATTTGTGAGTATTTCTGTCAGTGGCAGTTGTAGTTATTATGTTGTGTGTGTGTGTGTGTGTGTGTGTGTGTGTGTGTGTGTGTGTGTGTGTGTGTGTGTGTGTGTGTGTGTTGTATGTTTGCGTGTATCAGTGAGTGCAAAAGATTGCGCATTAAAGAATGCTCACGTCAGCAAGACATTACATTAATTTGGTGTCTGGACTTGGCTAGGGCTCGAGCTGATGAATTGCAGATCCTTGACAGATTTGGGCCGGGCCTGACTTGAACACCAAGGGCCAGGACTCAGCTAGGGCTGGATGTATGAGGACTCTAACACACGCGCACTCACGCACGCACCTAGTAGCACCTACCATGACACGATGACAGAAATACATTAACACAACGGCTGCCCCGGTAGCCAAACTCGTTCACAGACGAGATAAGGTTTCCATGGTAATCCTTATCTCAGACGCTTGCTACGGGTGCTGGTGAAAGAAAAAACTGCATACGTCATCATGACGCAACGCAGCCAGAAGCAACGGAGAGCGGCCACTATCCATTGACTCCTATTCTATGCTGAAACATAAAAACGGCTTTATCTCTGAATAAGGTGCAAATAACGCCGAGGAGGCCGAGATCCGCTTGTTTTCACGGCGACACTATGCCGTGATGGTCGGCTCCGGTTAAAATTTTAGTTTCGCGACCGTTTGTAAACAAACAGATCTCCTTCCTGGATCGTCAGTGTACACACACGTGCACATTCACGAAGCTTCCGGGGCTCTTCAAAATAAAGCGTAAGTGAATGGTGGCAGCCGTTGTGTTAATAAAGAGAATGGTAGCAAAGCTAGCGAGCTAGTTTGACAAGTTGTGCGCTTAAAATCCTCTGTACCGTGGTTTTGTTGTTGTGTATGCGTGACAGAGATTTCCACGAGCCTCGGAGCTTGAGTCCGAGTCAAGTCTTGAGTCTTTGAGGGGCGAGTCCGAGTCGAGTCAACCAAGGCGACTTCTCTCTCCCAGTCATATTCAAACGAGAGTTACGAATGTAACTAGGGTTCCACGAATTAAGGATGACAGCCAGAGATATGGTGTTAAAACACTCTCAGTGGCGGTCAGAAAGAATGAAAGGAAATCAAGTAAAAAGTGTTGACCATCCGTTTGTAACTCTGAGAGTTACGTGTCCATTTTGTGACTTTGAAATTGTCAAAAAGAAACCAAATGGACATTATAATGGCCCATGTGGTTGTGGTTACATTTATACACTCTCAGAGTTAAATCAACAGTCTGTTTTTCGCAGTGCACTCCTGTCAGCGAGCTATATTTAGCCCGGTCCTGTCCAGTTCCCCTAGGACCACTGGGGGTTGAATGAAAGGTATTTGGGTCATTCACCTGCACCCAACGGAACGGGGCGGAGCGGCGTTGGCGGGGAGGCTAAGCACCATTTATTCAAACGCTGTTCTCCTCCTCCACGTCTGAGGCAAAGTAACGGCAAAGGAAAAACAAAAAATAAAAAAAACAATGGCTTCATTGTTTTCACGGCGGGCCGAGCAGGTGTCAAGTGGCCTACGGCTACGAAAATAGATCAAAGAGAATTTCCTCCCAGCCGCCCGCCCCTGCCCTGCTGTAAGCCTCTGCTGGAACAACAACAACAACAGGGAGAGACTACTGCAGGGGTGGAACTCGACTGCTGGGTGTTTACCGGCTTAAACACGGAGAGAAGAAGGGTGCCGGGAGGAGAGGATGCAAGGACAAAAAGATATGCAAAAGACTGTTGTTTATGTGACTGTATTAACTTTGGGCATCGCTATTTTTCTGCATGTTTCCAAAATGCTTGCTTGGGGACGAGGTGGAGGTGGGGGGACGTTGGGTTCGACATGAAGTAAAAAGTGTCTTCAGACAACTTTGATTTGGCAACATAATTAATGTAATTAAATTTAGTTATAAGTGGAAAAAAAATCACAAATGTTAAAAAAGTTGATAAAATAGTCATACCATGAGCTCACAACGCGTTGCATCGGGACGCGTGGTGAGCTTGTAGATTGGCTGTGTTCGTCGCACAACACCATTGTATGTCTAAATTAATTAAAATAAATACATACATTGTTAATCATTGTCCTGCCACTACATTTAGAGGGCTAGGCGATTCATAATTCACCACTTGTGGGAATGAATATAATAATAATAATGTACTAGTAATGGGGTAATATCATATTCCTGTTGTTGAGGAATACGGTATCATGAGTAATTGCTGATGGAGTCAGTCATTTGTAAGATAGTGGTGATTTAATACATGATGATGATGATATGAGGAGAAGTACGTTAGACAGTAGACACACAGGCCAGTGGTACTGTGGTTCTTCGTGGAACAAAGCGATCAGACCGTACTGTAGTTATTATACTATACACCAACATGAGAAAGAAGTCATGTCATTAGGACCAAGCTGTATCCAAAACAATGAATGGTAAAAGGTGCATTTATATAGCACCTTTATCCAAAGCGCTTTACAAGGTGCATTGATTCACCCATTCACACACAGATGGCAAGGCACCCAACCTGCACATCGGTGCCTTGGGCAGTGACTTGCCCAAAGACACTTTGGCAAAAACTCTGGGGTAGCAAGGGAATGGAACCGGTAACATTCCAGTTTCCCAAAGCGTCCGCGCTACCTCCTGAGCCACTGCTGCCCTGCCAACAGATGCCAGAGCTGTGCCATCTTCACTCTATTACAGTGGTCCTCAAACTATTATTTCATTTCAAACACCCCCATAACTCCCCAGAGGGTCCATTTGGAACCTCTTAGAGTCCCTGGAGCCCAGTTTGACAACCACTATAATATCGTCACTGTCGGGCAGAAACCTTGTATCTCCAAGTTTCAAATATCTACGTTTTTTCGTAAAGTAAAGCCCTGCTTCATCATACAAGACAAGTCGCACAAAACTAGTGAAAATAGCAGCTCTACAAGCACACAATGCCTTGCGGTGCGAGATCTGCTATTTTCACTATTTTAAATCACCTTTAAAATTATAAATACAAAACAAACTGTTTCAGACATATGAGGTTTCCACCAGACAACAACGATATGCATAATGTCAACATAACCAGTAAGACTCCCTAATCGGGGGATAAGCGACCATCAGGTCGCATACGCAAACTTTAAAAGGCACTGGTAGCCAATCAGGAGGGAATAAGGGAAATGGGACAGATCCATGTTGATGACATGACTTTAGACATAATGTGTACCGCTTTGCGTGATTTTAGGTCAAAATCTGTAGGAGCAGTGTCCAAAAATGTGTTTTGCAAGAATCGGCCTCATGGTGGTGCTAGAAGAGGGCCATGTGAGAAATGAGGGGTGGAGGTTGTGGTTTGGCAGCCAATGACTGTGTGTGCAAAGTTTAGCATGGATAGGGGCAACAGTGGCAGAGATATGAGTAGGGCAAAAGTGTGACGTGTGACGTGAATGACAGAAAGACAGACAGACTGACTGACAGCCGGTGGAGGTTTTGATAATAACTGCGACCTGACGGTCGCAATAATTCATTCAAAAACAAGTCTTCCACACGGTTAAAAGGACCATATGACAAACACTAACACTGCTGTTACAGCGGCTTCAGCAACATTGGACAGGGACAGGAGTCCCTTTGGACTTTGCGGATCCTTTTCTTTTCTTGGGAGTTTTTCCTCGGCAAGACTTAATCCTAATTCACAGTGTACTCTGTATAGCAGAACGTGACGACTTGCATTCAAAAATGGACTATTGTTAGCTTTTAAAGATCATCTCTTGTTGGCAAGCGACACCCGTGTGGTACAATGGAGTGCTTATAAATGAAGCTGGAGAGGGTCTAAAGACAGGCGGTGTCTTGTGTTTTCCTCTGATAAATGTGGGCCTGTGAGGACGCTGGAGACTGTAACAGTGATTAAGCGCCGTACAAATACGTTGGAGTTGAGTTCAGACGGGACCCCTCTCTCGCCCCGAGGCTTCCATGATTCATTCACACCATCCCTTTGGGCTCCGCTATACACAGCCAATTACTCACCCAACCACACACACACACACACACACACACACACACACACACACACACACAGAGTGCTACTGTACTTTCGAGGCCCTTCCGCTCATTTCTATTGACTCCGTTCATTCCCATAAACCGCACCGCAAAACAACCTTTACTCCTGACCCCTAACCCCAATTTTGTCCTCAAGACTGGACACGCACGCACGCACGCACACACACACACACACACACACACACACACACACACACACACACACACACACACACACACACACACACACACACACACACACACACACACACACACACACACACACACACAATTGTCACCTAACATTTGAAACATAACCTCATAATAGCCACATACCATCTCTCTCTCTGTGTGTTTGTAATTGTCTGTGTGTCTGTGTGTGTGTGTGTGTGTGTGTGTGTGTGTGTGTGTGTGTGTGTGTGTGTGTGTGTGTGTTAGGGATGGAACGATAATCGTTATTATCGTTTATCGTGATAAAAAACACTCACGATAATCATATAGTGGAGATTTAATTTATCGTGATTTCGTCCTCCGTCATGCACTGGGATCAATTCAACTTTTATTTGCTGAGCTGCATATTCGGTACCATTTAAACCCTCCATTTTAAACCCCCATCCATACTGTGTGTGTGAGTGCACGTGTGCGTGCGCGTGTGAGTGAGTGTGTGTGTGTGTCTGACCTCCTTGCAGGTCCTTCTCCAGTAGTTGTATCTGCAGGTGGAAGATCTTCTCCTGGAGGTCACACAGGCTGTGCTTCATCTTCTCTCTACGGGTCACCATGTAGCACAGGTTACGCACCTGAAACACACACATACACACAACTTTCTATTACTATACATCAACATTATAGTTACAGCAATTTGATAAATGAAGCATCGCGTTGGTTTATGCAGGGAGCAGTATGGGTTGGCGCCCCAGCCTGTGTCTTCCGTGACCGTGAGGAAGAGGCCCAACAAACCCACAGTGAAGCCTTTAGGGGGGCCAGTCATGAACCCACTGATCCAGAATTAAACGTTTGGTACTGAGAGTCTGGTGCAACGCACAGGTCCTGGACAGGCCCTGGTGAGAGCAGGAGTGGACCTGGTGAGACGTAGGAGGAGCCCGGCCAGGAGCCTGGTCATTCCACATGCCAGATTGCCTCTCCCAGTCTCGGCAGAGTAATTCCGGAGCAGTGGAGTGTGGTGTGGCCCTGTCTTTTCCTAATGGGACTGATTGTGAGGTAGCTACTGGGACGTAAAGTCAGGACTTGATCACCCTGGCTGGGTCACCTGAGCGAGGGGCATGATGACACCCGAAACCCTGATACATCCCAGGTGCATCCAGGCAATGTTTTCTCGTAATATGCAGGGTCACATACTCTCAGCTGTAATCAGCTGTCAATCTGCTGATTGTATACAATATCTATTTTCTCGGTTTTTGTTAACATCTGGCCACATGGTGCGTTCCAGTTGCCGGCAGAAATAAGGTCAAAACAGAGCATAATGAATGCATTAATACCTTAACACATTGGCTGCTTAAATAGCCACAAAGACGTCTGGAAACATCTTTATATCAAAATTAGCACTCCTGGCGTTTCTACCAATAAATAATAATCAATATTAGTATTTTATCGCCAGATTAGCAAAAACACTACATTACCCATAACGCTTTGCGGCCGTTACGAAGATCCCCTTCAGTGAGGCTGCGCTCTAAGTCAATGGAAAATGGCGGCGGGTTGTTTACATTGTGCGCTTATGTAAAGCCACGCTGATGGATTATATCATGCAACGTTAACGATCACACCCACGGCCGTCACAGAGGCCGAGGCCCGCACGCACATCGCGCGCGCCCCGTGAGTTCTATTAACCCTATGATGGCACGCTATGTGTTAATACCAGTCGATGTGTTAAACACCTTTACGTTGTTATAGCTTTTCCCCTCTGTGTCATCTTAGTGGTTGTGACTGCATATAATAGCAACATTATGTTTGTAAGAAAACTTAGGTCACGATTTAGAAGGCGTTTTTAGAATCACGCCTGATGGATCTAAACGAGTTACCGTTACGGCAAACCCTAAATACTATAATAGCTGATCTACAAGCTCACAATACCCCACAGTACGACGTGTTGTGAGCTTGTATAGACCAGGCATAACTCCAACCCTAACCTCTAATCCTGAGCCTTTTTTGCATTTCTCTTTTGAGGATTAGGAAAACGTGTTGTCCTCCCAAGTATAGCAATACAAGCTTTTCAATGTCATGCTCCAGTAAACCTTGACCCCTGCAGGTACTGTATGTGTCACCGTCAAGAGGCAACTTCCTCTTCATGACACTTGAGTTGATACAAAAGACACGCACGCACGCACGCACGCACGCACACACACACACACACACACACACACACACACACACACACACACACACACACACACACACACACACACACACACACACACACACACACACACACACACACACACACACACACACACACACACACACACACACACACACACTAGACAAGAGATGTTCTCTTAACACCCCTTCTCCTAATCACTGTTTTTCAGAATTTCATCATCTCTCTGGGCATATGTGTGCGTGTGTGCGTGTGTGCGTGTGTGCGTGCATGTGTGCGTGCGTGCGATTTCCTGTATTTTTGGCAAAAACACAACATGTATTTAGAGTAAAGCAGACTATTGTAGTCTGCTCTAGTGGACAGGAGTCCCCTCAGGGAGACGAGACAGACAGATGGATGGATAGAGAGAGAGAGAGAGAGAGAGAGAGAGAGAGAGAGAGAGATTTTTGATACTCCTTTCTATGCAGGTGTGTTTTAACCACTTGAACCCCAGAATGCCCATCTGGACGGAACATTCACCACAGGTTGCAGGCCATTTTTGAGCGGTGCCTCAGCGCTCTAATGCTTGACCGAGTGTGTCCCCATGTCTCTAACTGTGTACGGCCTCAACAGCTGCAATACCGCTGGGCGACCTACCTTTGAGTGGCGCTGTTGAGCAGCCTTCAAGTGGCACTGTTGAGCAGCCTAAAGGGCCATTCACACCGAGCTCTGTAACTATAACAAGTGGCCACCAAAGGCACCGCTCACTTCACACTGGTGTAATTTTTACAGTATAGTACAGTTGTAACTCAAGTCAGTTTCACTAAGACGGTTTAATGGTTAAGGAGTGATATAAAAGCAGAGAAAGGGAGTACATCTTTTTGGAAACAAGAAGTAAAATATATATATATATATATATCCCAAACAAGGTGCTCGGTACAATTGCTAAGTTAAATGGCAAAAAGCAGGGGAAACCAAGGCACTCTTGTTGGGGCCTTTATTGAATTGGCCACTGCATGGCAAGAATAAAAATAATGCATCTTCATGTTGCGGCACACAAGAGGACTTCGTTAGTCATCCTGTTGAAGGCTGTGCGCCGCGTGCAGTAACCAATTCAATAAGGGCTTTTTAATTTCTCCACAAGAGTGCCTTTGGTTTTCCCCTTGTTTAATATAACAGCAGACAGTGATTTATCAAGTCTGAGCTCCTCAGGCAGGTCGTTCCACAGTCAAGGAGAAAGGCACAGTCACCCTCTGTTGACACAGTCACTACTGGTGTAAACTACCCAAGTGCATTTACTCAAGTACTGTACAAGTACAATTTTGAGGTATTCATACTTTACTTGGGTATTTCCAATACGCTTACTTCCACTCCATTACATCTCAGAGGCAAATATTGTACTTTTACTCCACTACAATTATTTGACAACTTTAGTTACTAGTTACTTTGTAGATTGTGGTTAATATTACAAAACATACAGTAACCACATCAGCTCTGTATACATTTCGGCCATTTGAAAATAGCTGATCTATAAGCTGACAATGTGTCGCATCGCAACGCATTGAAGATCAGCCATTTTCAAAAGATACATTTGAAACTTGTGAAACTGGACATTCTACTCTGAGTACATATTCATACCAATACTTTTGTACTTTTACTCAAGTAAATTTATAATTCCAGACTTTTTAAAATATATATATATATATATATTATTATTTTTTCCACCACTGACAGTCACTCACTCACAATGGCACACGTATGAAAATACTATGTCACAGTAAAAGGGCCTATATTCAATTGATTGAGTTTAACTCATTGCATGCCAGGCCCGATAGTCCCGAGATTATTTCAATGTCTTTCCCTGCCAGGCCCGATAGTCCCGAGAATTTCCGCCATTTTGAAAAAAAAAAAAAAAAAAAAATCAAAAAACTTTTTTTCTCAAAAAAAAATTTTGACCCCAAAAAATGTAGTAGGCATGATAGAAATCGCGAAATTGCATGTTTAACCCCCATAGCAACCCCATCTATCAAACATGGCAGCCATCTTTGTTTACATTTTAGGAAAACATAATGGCTTCTATCTCATGAATAACTGAACGGATTTCCATTCGGATTTTTTTGTTTGAAAGCTGTGAGCAATGTGGACACACGTGGTGCATTATCTAGGCATGGGTGTGCATGATCTGTGCACTATGAATTACATGGAAGTCTATGGAGACTGGAGGCATGGTAGAGTACGAAGGTATTGTTAAATGGCGGGGAATGTGTTAAGGTACAAAAACATTGTCAACAAAATACGTCTTTAGTACCAAAATATGCTTGTAGATCGGCCACTTTCGACAGAGATTAGGTTTTTTAGAGGGAAATAGGAGCGGACCAAGTATAGATCCCTGGGGACCCCTTCAACTAAGTAGTCTAGCAGCAGCAGCAGCATTCTGTACAGTCTGAAGCCTATTAAGTGTCTTACTTATGACACTCATACCATTGCAACAGTGTTAAAACAATACTGCAATGGAGAGAGAGAGAGAGAGAGAGAGAGAGAGAGAGACTAATTGGGTCCAAGCCAGAGTATTATAGAACAGTCTCTAACTAGGTACAAAAACTGGCTCACTGCCAAGGAGACACACACATACACACCTGTGTGTGTGTGTGTGTGTGTGTGTGTGTGTGTGTGTGTGTGTGTGTGTGTGTGTGTGTGTGTGTGTGTGTGCGCGCGTGTGTGCGTGCGTGAGTGTGTGCTTGCGTGAGTGTGTGTGTGTGTGCGTGTGCGTGTGCATGCACATAGCTATAGTGTCTCAGGTCTCACAGCACATCTGTGTGAGAGTTGCGTGTGTATTTTGTATCCCAGCGGTCAAAAAATAGAATCTTGTGTTCTATATGGAGTGTGACTAAAGATTGGTCATCACGCTAACGGGAAGAGAGAGAGAGAGAGAGAGAGAGAGAGAGAGAGAGAGAGAGAGAGAGAGCGAGAGAGAGAGAGAGAGAGAGAGAGAAAGATAAACAAACAGAGACCGAGAGATGCAGACGTTAGATAAAAAGAGACAGAGATAAATGGTTCACGAATTAGGTTCGGAGGAGACAGATATAAAAACACAGATGGAGAGAGAGAGAGAGAGAGAGAGAGAGAGAGAGACAGACAGACAGACAGACAGACAGACAGACAGACAGACAGACAGACAGACAGACAGACAGACAGACAGACAGACAGACAGACAGACAGACAGACAGACAGACAGACAGACAGACAGACAGACAGACAGACAGAGAGAGAGAGAGATACTGTATGCAATGCTTTGGCAATGTAAGAATGAATGCTTGTCATGCCAATAAAGCAAATTTGAATTTGACTGACAGTGAGAGGCTGTCATGCTGAAGCACATGCAAACAAACACAAAGGGTTAATGTTGTAGTACTGTATGTTGTTGTTGTTGTTGTTGTTGCTTCAGACAGATGACGCTCTGTCTGCCCATAAATCACTTCTGGGAGGACACACATCACCACACATCATACACTACTGCACACACAGCCACCACGCGTGTGTGTGTGCGTGTGCGTGCGTGTGCATGCGTGCATGCGTGTGCGTGCGTGTGCATGCGTGCATGCGTGCGTGCGTGCGTGCGTGCGCGTGCGCTTGTATTACTATACTCATGAGGGTCAAATGTACCCAAAACTGTAGTAGGATTGCAATGGTGGAAAAACTACTCACGTGTCTTAGTAAAAGTATCAATACTGCAATGTAGAAATACTCTGCTACAAGTAAAGGTCTGGAATTCAAAATGCACTTGAGTAGAAGTACAAAAGAATTGGTATCAAAATGTACTTAAAGCACCAAAAGTAGAAAGTACTCATTATGCAGAAAGTCCCATTTCACAAGCTGATTAGGGTTGGGGTTGAGTTATGTTTAGGTTTAGGATTAAAAATCGAATTCGTGAAATCGTCGTTGTAAAATGTTGACATCCTTACAGTATGTGTGTGTGTGTGTGTGTGTGTGTGTGTGTGCGCGTGTGTGTGTGTGTGTGTGTGTGTGTGTGTGTGTGCGTGTGTGCGTGTGCGTGTGCGTGTGGCCGTGTGTGTGTGTGTGTGTGCGCGCGCGCGCGTGTGTGCGTGCGACTCAGCCTGGACTGTCTGAACCTCTCCATCCCTCTCCACACATCGAGGGTATAAATAGCTACTCAACTGGGACAACATGTACAGAATCTGGCTTTGATTAGGACACTGTGTATTTGCCTGCGCGCGCGTGTGCGTGCATGCTTGTGCGTGTGTGTGTGCATGTATGTAGCACACACACCGTGCACAATTGCCTGGACACAGGAATTGCAAAACGTGTGGCTGTGGGGTGGAGGAGGGAGGGGTCACATAGGGAAGAAATTAGGTTCTCAATTAACCACTTAAAGCCCGGAGTCCCTCAGGGCTCTATACTACTGTCTTTTTTGTTTTCTGTTATTGTGGCGAAAGCTTTAGCTGAAAATGTCTGATGGAGCAAGCTTGTCAAGCTTATGGATCTGCAAGGTTCTGCTCAAGCTTTCCCCACAATACAGATGCTGGGGTTGAGTGGCGTAAAGCACACAACGCCTCGCAGTGCGAGGCGTTGTGTGCTTGTAGATCTGCTGTTTTCACTAGTTTATTTTTTTTAGTATCATTTTTAAAATGATAAATACAAAACAAACGGTTTTGGACATACAAGGTTTCCACCCAGCAATGCTGATATGCATCAAATAACAGAATTCAAGGTTAAATGTGAACACTAGGGGGTGCCAGTTACCATCCCCTGATGCCCCAAACGACGTCCCTGCTGGGGTTTAAGTGGTTAAACGTGGTCTGCTCATTGTAGGTAATGAATGACCTGTCCATGTCCATTCATCCCTCCTCCCAGTTACAGCTGTCTGTCCTTTGAACATCTCTCTCTCTCACTCTCGCTCTCTCTCTACTCTTATTGTTCTGTCTAACTTCTGTTATCTGACCTATTGCAGTCATTCTCAACCTGTGGGTCGGGACCCCCAGGGGGATCCCCAAATTATTTTGGGGGGTCCCCAGATGATTAACTTAATGTGAAACATTGTTTTCTCACTCAACAGTAAACACACCAACATAAAGTTTAAGTGTACAGAGGGTATCTGCACATTTCTAAAGTGACAATTTGTAATACTTTTTTAACGCTTTCAATGCCACCTTTTCACCACTAGAGGGCGCCCAGTGGCCATAGAAAACACCCATCCACAAGCGCTGTAACAGCAAAAGCTGTGCGCAGCCATGACAAGCCTGAACACTTTCCTTTGTGTCATCAACAGGGACAGGATGAAGTTAGCTTGAAGTTAGCAATTGGCTACCAAGCATTTTAGAAGCCCTATTTTCGGCGATTTAGCCATGATTAAACCTTGCACACCTCATGGATATGCATGGAACAGAGAAAATGAGCTCTAAAGATCCTGGATTGCATTGGAGTGGATGGTAAATATCGGCGGCGCGACGCTCTCGCGGGCCGTGTAAACTTTTTTACATTTTTTTTAACTCATTGAGTGCCAATCCCGAACTAGTTCGGCTTTATTATCGTATCGCAGAGTGCCGATCCCGAACAAGTTCGGCTTTAAAAAAAAAAAAAAAAAAACATTTTTTGAAAAAAAAAATTTTTTGAATTTTTTTTTTTTTTTTTTTGGACCCCATCAAATCTGGTGAACATGATTTCAATCGCGATTTTGCATGTTCCACCCCTATACAACCCCATCTAACATACAGGGCAGCCATGTTTGTTTACATAACATGTAAAACATAATGGCGATTATCTCAAGAATGCCTGAACGGATTTCCAATCGGATTTTTTTGTTTGAAAGCTGTGAACAAACTGCACAAATCCACTCCAATGCAATCCAGGATTGCATTGGATTTTTTAGAGCTCATTCTTCTCTGTTTTTGGAGCTGTGTGAAACACAGGCTCCCTATACGTGGCTGTGTGGGTCTGTGTGTGTGTGTGTGTGTGTGTGTGTGTGTGTCTGTCTGTGTGTGTGTCTGTGTGTATGTAGCCTGAACTTCCTAAACTTCGGCACGCCACTAGTCCCACAGTTTTGCCACCAAACACTCGCGCCATATGTCAAATCGACCGGCTTACTCGGGAATCGTGGGCTATTACTTTTCTAAGAGAAAGGTTCTATAGTTTAATTGATATTAATTTATTAGTGAATTAATTTTCCCCATTGACTTAGAATGGGAATCGCAAAAACTCACATTCAATTATTTGTCTCTCGCAAACCACAGGGGCTACAGTTTCAAGACTTGGAGAGGAGGTTCATAATGATTTCAAGGATTAAATAAAAAATAATTGTGTCATTTGGCCTCATGGTGGCGCTATAACACCCCACTTTACGTTTTGGCCTGTAACTCTTGAACCGTAGGTCGGAAAATTAAAAATATTTTTTCCCTGGATTCCTTGGGTCATGACGCATCTCACCATATAGGCCACGCCCATTTGCGCCATGATAGATTTTCCGCCATCTTGAATTTTCTCCAAAACACACTTTTTGCTCCTTTTCCTACATATTTTCTTCAAATGTCACAAAAATCGGTACACACACACACACACACACACACACACACACACACACACACACACACACACACACACACACACACACACACACACACACACACACACACACACACACACACACACACACACACACACACACACACACACACAGCTCCACTTCACACGGGTGTGATTTTTTCCCCATGCATGAGGTGTGCAAGGTTTAATCATGGCTAAGTTGACGAAAATAAGGCTTCTAAAATGCTTGGTAGCCAATAGCTAACTTCAAGCTAACTTCATCCTCTTCCTGTACATGCACAAAGGAAAGTGTTCAGGCAAGTCATGGCTGCAGGGCTTCTGCATATACCAGCATATCTCTATGGGATTTTCTATGGCCACTGGGCGCCCTCTAGTGGTGAAAGGGGTGGCACTAAATGAGTTAAAGCCGAACTAGTTCGGGATAGGCACCCAGGACGGTCCAAATCATCCCGAACTAGTTCGGGATAGGCACTAAAGCAGTTAATACCTCTAAAATGACAATTTAAACATTGGCCAAATTGTCAAATATTTGAGGCAGACATTTTGAAAATAGCCGATCTACTGTGAACATGTATATCTGCTATTTTCACAATAGAACCGTGTTATAAAATGTAATGCCTCAACTACGGTATTAGTGCTCGTCAGGGTGGGGGGTCCCCTGTTAAAATATGATTATTTTGGGGGTCGCGGCCTGAAAAGGTTGAGAACCATTGACCTATTGCACCGCCCACCATCCATCCATCCATCCATCCATCAATCCATCCATCCATCAGTCCCTATATTGATCCATGCATTCACTCCTCAATCCATCCATCCATTAATCCATCAAATAATCTGTTCCATTACACAAACTGTAGAATTGTATTGCCGGACAATGTCAAATATAATTATAATAGTTGTTGTTGGGAGTTTTAACCACTGCACATTTGCACATAAGATGTAGAATTTGTCCTCTGCGTCTACGCATTCTAACTATTAGGAGCTGTGGGCTATATTAACTCACCGGGTGCCCACGCGTCAAACTCTTTGATGTCGCTGGAGGCCCACGACGTTTTGACGTGTTTACTGTATTTACAGTATTAACTTTAAATCTCACCGTTAGGTCGGGGCTACGCCTGGATGCAGCCCATTCACCGCGGGTCGCTTCGAATCGACGCTGAGAGCATCGCGCGGCCGTTTTTCTCCATACCTGTATACTCCAATGCATTTCCCCATCTTTAACGCCCTTTATCTCTGATGTTTGTTTTATGGCTAAAACTGTGGCCGGCTGCGGCAAAATGACCAACTTTTGATCGGCAATGAACAGTTATGATCAACACTGGTCCATACAGAAAGTTACACAACAACATCCTGTCTGCGGTCATGTGACCAAGTGACGTCATGACGCATGCATTGACGCAGCAGGGCCGGATTCAATACAATGGTGGTGGGCCTGGGCAGCGAGAGGGGATAAATGGGGCTCCATCCAGGGGCAC
>NC_137826.1:35928151-35983151 GCF_963921795.1 Nannobrachium achirus
AGAGTTTTGCTGTTCGTTTTGTATTATCATTTTAAAAACGATTTAAAATTGTGAAAATAGCTGATCTAGAAGCACACAACGCCTCGCGGTGCGAGGCGTTGTGTGCTTGTAGATCAGCTATTCTCCCTAGTTTTGTGTGACAGTCTTGTATGATGAAGCAAGGTTTTACTTTACGAAAGAACGTACACATTTGAAACTTGGAGATGCGAGGTTTCTTCCCAACAATGGCGATATAGGCTGGTTATGAAGTAATGCTAGTAATAGTAAGAGGACAATATTAGTACTAGTAGGAGTATTAATACTACTAGTTGAATACAGGGTTGAAGAACCCAGTGCCAAGTTACAGTATGCTTCAAAATCTGTCAAGAAATCGATATTACTATTATATTTTTATTATGATTTGTTACTAGCGTGGATCATTTATTCTTAGCCAAACAGCCTCAACCCTAAGCAGGTTTAATTACATAGAGCCGGGAGAGTTGAAATGAAAAGGGATCTCAGGCACCGGGAGCACAAAACCAATGTTTTTGAATCACATTAAACCAGTCCCTTATCCAGTATCCAAACACGGTACATTTACTCAAGTACTGTATTTAAGTACAGGTTTTAGGTACCGTTATGTCCCTTGAGTATTTCCATTTCAATACTTTATACCTCAACTCCACTACTACATCTTATGAGTAAATAAATATTGTACTTCCACTGGAATCATTTTATTATTACAAAACATACATTAACCAATTAACTTCTATCTTATACTTCGGTTAATCAAAAATAGTAGATACTATTTCTGGTGAAAGAGGGACATTCTGTATTAACTACAACTTGTACTTTTGGTACTTTAACTATTATCCTGAGGCAAATACTTTTGTGCTTTTTACTAATCAGAGTACTTCTTCCACCGCTGCGTTAAACAATGGAGAAAATCCTCCACTAAATCCATCTCTGCAGGATAGAAGCTACGGCTGGCGTTCTGAACATGTCTCATCTTTGATTCATGCCTCCAAAAAGGTCACGACTGGCTGACTGGAACTCAGGCACTCATGCTAATACTGGCAACGTGCCGAACAACAGGAGAACAATGGGGGGTGTTGATGAATGCCCAGTGTCTAGTGACTTCTAAACTATGGCTTGTGGCACGAAACCAGTCACAGGACGTCCCCACGTGACGCATTTAGCGGAATAAAGGCCTAATTATACTTGCCGCGTCTCAGCGTAGCAGCGAGGGTTCCGATAGCATCTAGAGAGCCCCCCGAAAAATGGATGCTATGTTTGAGGAAAGTTTCAGACCACGACCCCCAAAATAATCACAAGCACTAAGAGTTGAGGAATTACATTTTCTATAACACGGTTCTATTGTGCAATAAGCAGATCTAGCATGTAGATCGGCTATTTTCACAATTTCTGCCTTTAATATTTGACAATTTGGCCAATGTTTAATTTGTAATTTTTAGAGTTATTAAAAAGACTTCAGAAATGTGCATTTACCCTCTATACACTTAAACTTTATGTTGGTTTGTTTACTGTTGAGTGAGAAAATATTAATGCACATTAAGGTAATCATATGAGGACCCCCCACAATAATTTGAGGACCCCCCTGGGGGTCCCGACCCTCAGGTTGAGAACCACTGTGCTATATTACCATTATATAAAGTTCCATGGAATCTCTGTGAGAGTAGGCAGGTATGCTTTATTCATGTATACCTTCACAAATGAAGGTCTTGCAAGAGTCTTAGTGCTGTTGAAACAGACAGCCAGCACCACCAGCGGCAGGTTTCACCCATGCAATAACCTGGCTAATGCCGGGCATTGGAACCTAAACGCGCTGACAGACTCAACGCGTTAGCCCAGCATCCCCGGCAACACAGACAATAAAGCACAATAAAGCACTTGAACTTGAAGTGATGGAAGGAAGGTTGGCTTGTTAAAAATGGTATAAGCAGTGCAGAATAACACAATGAATAAAAGACTGCGCCAAGTTTCCTGAAGGATTTTGGAGATTAACAGGAATGCACCGAAATAAATGACGAAAGTTAAGAGTTGCCTTGGACAGTAGAACTCTAATCACAATGGCAAGAGTTCTCCAGAAGGTCATTAATGATGATCTTTGTATTGAGTGTGCAGCCCGTGTTGCTCTTGGTGGTGAATGACACCAAACTGTCGTATAATCAGAACCATGGCAAGTATAATTAGGCCTTTAAAAGTCTCCGTTATCCCACAACCCACGATGTGCAGGCATTTCAATATTTACTGGGGGAGTTCTTATGTTAAAATATGGACAGAAATTTGCCAAGCTCTTAGACAATGCAAGCAGGCTCTGGAATGCGCTCATTTGGTTCTATTTTGCAATTTGTTTTCCCAATGGTGTCAGTAAAATGTTTAATTAGCCTAGCGCCCTTCTCCTGCCCTGTTGTCCTCATAAATCCATATTTAACAAACATTAGCGCTTCACCCACTCGCTCACGCTCTCTCTCTCTCTCTCTCTCTCTTTCTCTCTCTCTCTCACTGCATTTTAGAATGAGCATAAATTCAGCTGTCTAGGTAATTGCACGAAGTTGAGCAGGAAAGTTCTTCGTTAATTCATAGTTGGCGGAGATGAACGCATTCACATTGCAAAGTAATATAACTTTTTTTTCTTTTGGGGGGGGGGGGGGGGGTTGGAGAGATGGCGAGAGACAGCAAAGGTCGTCGGGAACGGGATTCGAACCTGCGACACGATGTCAGGCATCATGTGGTATGCGCCTGGAAGGCCAGGCCAGCGAGCGCCCTAACATTCATTTTCTAAATAATGGCTCAACACAAGGCTTCACCAGAACAGAACAAATCATCACTAGAAAGATGCAATTGGAAATTGTCAGTGTGGTTGTTACCTTGCAAATATCTCTTTATCTGTCAGTCCTTGACCCTAGCGCTGCTAACCATTGCACCTGTAGGGAGAGGCACACTATAGTACTTGTCCGACTTTATTCCTTCCCAGTGTTGATTTCGTCAACTAAAACTATGACGAAAAATGTTTGCGTTTTTTCACTGACGAAAACGAAATAAAAACGAAACAAAAACTAAGCTGTGATGACTAAAACTAAGAATAAATATATTGACAATTTCATCAACAAAATAAAAACTCGACTAAAATGTTAGGGAGGGACTAGTGGAGAAGAGAGTAATTTTATGTTTGGTTGCTCTCAGGTGTTGTGTGCTGAAAATAGCAGATCTACAAGCTCACAACGCGTCGCGCTCACAACGCGTCGCAGCGCGACGCATTGTGAGCTTGTAGATCGGCTATTTTCATCACGCAACCAAGTGTAAAATCAGCCATTAACATGTCATCAAGGCCTGCCAAAAATACATTTTGGTTGACTAAATCAACTGTAGATTTAGTCGCCTAAAATCTTATGATATTTAGTCGACTAAAATTAGACTAAAACTAAAACTTTTCAGGTGACTAAATTATGACTAAAACTAAAAGACATTTTATTCAAAAGACTATGACTAAAACTAAATCAAAATTTGCTGGCAAAAACAACACTGTTCCTTCCATTCATATTTCCATCTTTCCATCTTTCTTTCTTTCTTTCTTTCTTTCTTTCTTTCTTTCTCCTCCTAGATAAACCTTTTTTTGCCACACTACTCCTCCCACAGTTTTGGTGGCATGCCCTTGGGCCATACCCAGTATGTCAAATCGAGTGATTGTCGCCTGTCATGAAAGAAAATCTATTTTTTTGTCAAATTTTTCAAAATATCTAAAATACCACATGCGACTCATGTAAGCGCGTAGGTCGCCTATTTTCGCTAAAGTGAATAGGGCTTAAGTGATTATTATTAAGTACGAGTTGTATCCAGAGTCCAGCAACAGCTTGCCTAGTCTTGTTTCATCTAACATTTGACTGACATTTCTGTTACTGACATTTATTTAGAATATAAACCTAATAAAATAGTGATGCAAAGGATTATACGCAGAAAAAGAAGGCCCGCAACAACATAACAAATAAATAAAAAAATACTACCAGGAACCTCTTTAAATGCCAACATGCACAATAAATCAGAAATGTCAGAGAGAAAGACAGGAACACAAATGACTGCAGAGCGCTTGCATAGCAGAAATATGAAAACATTTTTTTTTTACTGGGCCTGTATTCTAAAGAAATGTCAAAGAAATGTCAGACTAGGCCAGCTAGAGTTCACCTGGACCCTGGCCAGTGTTCTGCCAAGGCAAGAACGCATGTTCCGTACATGTAGCAAGCAATCTGCGTGTACTGTACCACTACAACTGTTTGTGTTGACTTGATTTCCTTTGCATTGAAGGAGCTCCCTGGTATTGTATTTTTTAATGATTTTTGCTGTGCATAAGGCTGACACAAATGACATGCCTCAGTACATTTTAATCTGAGCCAGGCTACTGTACATGTGGCTGTTTGATAACTGCTGGAACTGCTGATGTATAACATATTGAATGTATGGCACAGAAGGCTGCCCCTGTACATGTCAATGGACAAATACAACAAATAGGGCTGTCACGCTTATGACATTTTACATGACGATTAATTGTCAGTCAAATAATTGCGATTAGCGATTTAATTGTGTTTTTGTTGTTGACAATCACATTTCTGTTTGGCTTTTAGACTTTGAAGTTGCACATGGTAGATATGACACAAAATAGCCGATCTACATGCTCAAAACGCCTCGCGAGGCGTTTTGAGCATGTAGATCGGCTATTTTCACGATAGAACCGTGTCATACAAAATGTAATTCCTCAACTCTTAGTGCTCGTCAGGGTGGGAGGGGGGTCCCCAGTTAAAATATGATGGGGGTCGCGGCCTGAAAAGGTTGAGAACCACTGGATTAGAGAGAGGGGACACAAGAGGGGAAACATCAGGAAGATACAGAGGGAGGGGAAAGAAAGAAAGAAAGAAAGAAAGAAAGAAAGAAAGAAAGAAAGAAAGAAAGAAAGAAAGAAAGAAAGAAAGAAAGAAAGAAAGAAAGACAGATGTGGCTTGTCAAGTGGCTGCCAAAAGGAAAGAAAGAAGAAATAAAATGCACAGGGAAAAGAGTAAAGGAGGGATGAAGAAGAAATTGGGTCAAGCAGAATTAGGGAGAGAGACAGAGAAATAGAGAGACAGAGAAAGAGAGAGAGAGAGAGAGAGTGTTGTAGCAGCTGGATGCTAGAGTGAGACTTTATGGAGTCTTCCTTCTTGGCGTGCAACATTTACAGGATACACACACATGCTTGCACACGCACGCACGCACGCACACGCGCGCACACCATCATCCCTGCTGCCTTGCTGGTGCCACTCATACGCTGACATCAGAGTGGCACTACTCACGGTTACCATGGAGATGCCATTCCTTCAGTCAAAGTTCACATGGCTAGCCTCTCTCTCTCAGTCAAACAGCATAAAAGACTCTCTAGAACAGTAGTTCACAATCTTTTAATTTCAAGGACTTTGAGAGTGTACAAATTGAACCAAATAGATATGGAGCCTGCGGTAGTTCTTTTAATTGTGGAAGGCAGGATGTGGTGCTGCTATCTCCCCGGACCCCATCTTCATTAAGTAGTTAAGCAGTCCATCAACTCATGTTCATTCTCATTGGCTACAAGCGCATTGGCTACAAGCCTGGACTTTCTGACGGGCCGCCCCCAGGTGGTGAGAGTGGGCGACTGCACCTCCTTATCGCTGACTCTGAGTACAGGAGCGCCACAGGGCTGTGTACTCAGTCCACTCCTGTACTCCCTCTACACACACGACTGTGTGGCGCAGCATCCTACAAACACCATCGTCAAGTTTGCAGACGACACGGTGGTGGTGGGGCTGATCTCCAAGGATGACGAGGCAGCGTATAGGGAGGAAGTGACCAACCTGGAGCAGTGGTGTGGAGAGAACCACCTCCACATGAACATCTCCAAAACCAAGGAGGTCATTGTGGACTACAGGCGGGGGAGGGACCCACAACCTCCTGTCACCATCAACGGAGCTGTGGTGGAGAGGGTCGAAACCTTTAAGTACCTGGGGGTGAACATCCATGAGAAGCTGACGTGGGAGGTACATACATCTCTGGTGGTCTCCAAGGCACAACAGCGCCTGTACGGACTCAGACGCCTTAAGAAGTTTGGTCTGAGTCCGCACACCATCAAGGCCTTCTATCGGGGGACAATCGAGAGCTTGCTGACGAGCAGCTTCACCAGCTGGTATGGGAGCTGTACCGACAAGGACCATAAGGCCCTCCGAAGGGTGGTGCGCACAGCTGATGCCTGGAGGAGCTGTACACACAGCGCTGCCTCAGGAAGTCCCTGAGGGTCATCAAGGACCCCACACACCCCCACAAAGGACTTTTTGTGATGTTGCCTTCAGGGAAGAGGTATCAAAGCATCAAAGCGAGCACTAGTAGACTGAAGAACAGTTTCCTACCCCAGGCTGTAAGACTGATAAACAAGTCTAAGAAATGAACTTTTCTGTGGTGCTAAGGCCTTGTATGTTGTCTGTGGTTCTTTTAAACTGTTTTTAACTGTTCTTAACTTTAGATACATTTATTATTGTTATTTATGTACCGTTTTTAATTATGTGTTTTATGGAGCACCCCCCAACATAAGTTTTTCACAGTGCATGTACTTGTACATTCCCTTGTGACTATAAACATCTTGAATCTTGAAGCTTAATTCTCTTACGCCCTCTTACCCACAATGCATCTCAAGCAGTCTATTTAAGCAACTTCCTGTTAGCTGTTACTACTGGTTGTGCAGCTGTATGTGTAAAAAAATCCCTCCACCTCCACCTCCCCGTCCTCCTCCTTGTAAATGTAGTTACTCATGTTATATGTATTGTATACAGGTTGTTCTGTGTTCTATGGATTATGATGTGATCTCTTAAATCATGCAACTGAAGGTTCAATGTTATGTGCATGTAATCTGTATATCATGCTTTGCTCTGGGGGATTGTGATATATCAGATTATTATTATTATTATTATTATGTTCGAGCAGATCATTTGATTATCACAGCAGAGCTACATCGCCAAACTAAGATGTAATATCAATGCATAACTGATTATATCATTACAATAAATATATGAAAGTTTACATTTTTGAATTATATTTCAGAAGACAATGAACATTTATACAATATAGTCATCTCTCATCAAGTCAATAGAACGGCGTGACTTGACGTGCATTGAGCGGTGGGAATGAGACGAACGGGGCGACACCAACAAAGAGTTTCATCTTCACTTCAGTTGGAAAATCCCAACTGAGACGTTGATCGCCTCACATTTACCAACGCTGACCAGCGTGACCAAAGTGACTAGAGAGAAAGGTTATCTTGAGGTGGTTCTCAAACGTTTTCATGTCAAGGACCCCCACATTTATTTTAAAGACACGAAGTGAAGATTTGTGTTATAATAAATGTTCAAAACCATTCATATTCCTTTTCTATTTTTTTTTTTAGAAAACGACAATAGCAGATCTACTGTATAACCCTCTACAAGCTCATAGTATTTCTTATTTTTGGAAGGTTTTAGAAATGTTTGAATTCGAACTATTAGTTAATTAGTTATTTTTTTTCATAATGATCTACAAGATCACAACATTGTGAGCTTGCTAGAATGCCCAATGCGCACGCAACACAACGTTTAAAATAGGGCTCAAGTGGTTCATAAAACCAAAATATTTGTTTTCATGTAAAGTATCCTTTCCGGAAATTTTTGGAAGGCACCCCTAGCTGGCTCTGTCTGTCTGTCCCTACAGCCTCCCTAATATCTATTTTTATTATTCATCCACCTCCAGCTACCCCACCCTCCCTCCACCACCCCCACATCCCATCTACACTCGCTTTCTCCCCTGTTCAGGCAAGTCTCATGTCAAAAGTGTGTTTGGAATATTGTAAAATGTACTCACATGCAGGCGCACTCACGCACGCACAAACCAACACACACACACACACACACACACACACACACACAGTCACACACACACACACACACTCAACATGGTTCATTTCCACTCATACAAGCAGAGAGAGAGAGAGAGAGAGAGAGAGAGAGAGAGAGAGAGAAACCGACAGAGAAAGGGGAGAGACAAGAGAGGAAAAACACGCACGCACGCACGCACGCACGCACAGACAGGTTCATTACAGTAGACAGGGAGCCAATCCAGCATATACCACAGCACTATCTAATACTGCAAATATGTAGAGATCAAATCCACAGCTATGAAGAAATAAACCTTATTACTGTAAACCCCTTTCATCTGCGGGGGAGCGCATTTATTTGACAAACTGTTTCACATCAGCAAACAAAACAGTTTGCTGGGTGCGGTTGGTTGGCGTGGGCTGGTGGGGATTTAGAATTTAGAACGGGTACACATTATTGTGTATCATTATATTATGCTTTAACTATTGAAAAATAGCAGATATACAAGCTCACAGCGCGGCACCGAGTGCCGCACTGCAAGCTTGTAGATCTGCTATTTTTGAAAAATCTTGAAAATTTGAATTTTGAGACGATTCTATAAGTGCCTTTTGAATCCTTCTAAGATTTTTTGAAAAACACATGTTTCTATGTCAGCAATCTGGCTAGCCATCGTCAAAGAAAAGGTCCTTTTCACTTAAATGGAGCTCAGTAGTCTTTGGTATGTTCTTGAGAGACTACTATGTCAGTGGTTCTCAAACCTTTTCATGTGAAGGACCCCCAAAATGATATGTATTTGGCCACGGACCTGCATCTCGAAATATTTAGTTCCAGGGACCACGCAGAAGCAAAATTTTAGTTACAAACGTTTGCTTTGAAAATACATACAGTATATTAAAAAATGTGCACACATTTTCACGACTTTTTCAAAAATAGCAGATCTACAAGCTCGCAGCGCGGCACTTGGTGCCGCGCTGCTATTTTTCACTGGTTAAAGCATTCAATAATTCTAGGCATAAATGGGTAAAAAGGTCTCCCAAAGTGGTGGGAAAAGTACTCACATTTATTACTTAATTAATTAAAAGTATCAATACTATAACATAGAAATACTCTGTTACAGGTAAAAGTCCGGAACAAAATGTATTGGAGTAAAAGTCTGAAAGTGTTTACTTAAAGCACCAAAGGTAAAATACACAATGTTTGAAGATAGCCCGATCTACAAGCTCACAACACGGTGCATCGCGTTGTGAGCTTGTAGATCGGCTATTTTCAAATAGCCTAGGTATGAGATATGGCTAAAGTGGTTATTGTATGTTTTGTAATATTATAATTTGCAAAGTAACTAGTAACTTAAGTTTACAAAAAAATGGAGTGGAGTAAAAGTACAATATTTGGATCCGAAATGTAGTGGAGTAGAAGTAAGAGTATTGGAAATTGGAAGTACTAAAGTAAAGTACAAATACCTCAAAATTGTACTTAACTACTACAGTACTTAAGTAAATGTACTCTACTTTACACCACTGCGTGCATCTGTTTTATTTTTTTGTCAAAATTCTTCTTCTGGGGGTCTTTGGCACCAAACATTTTCAGATGGGGGTCCACAGCCAAATACCTATTAATGTGGGGGTCCATGACTGAGAGGACAGTGTGAATGTTCCAGACCTGCATGTATTGTAGGGAGGGAGTCCAAACCGGATTAAAGAAGACACTGCATTTCTAATCAGTACCACTTGTCTTTTTTTATTTTTCCAATCAAATCTTTTTTTTCTTCCAAACGTCGAGTCATGTCTTTTTCTTTTATAGCTTACTCCTTGGCAGAGTGTGGGCATTCATATCGCTGTGTCAGGCGCTGTTAGACTAATTGCAGTCAGTATTTTATTTCTTTATTTCTTTTTTTCCTCATCTTAAAACATCTTTGACCCCCTTGCACCAAGAGGAAAACGGGTAGCGGGGGTGAGCTGCCACTTAAGCTCACCTCTTTTGACACCTTCAATGGTAAAACGGAAATAAACATGAGGCTTGCACCCTTTGATTAATTAAACAACCAGTTAAGCCCCGTTTTATAGGTTGAAAGTGGTTCATTAACATTATAGCCATGACACAGGTCTTTCTTTTAAATGTTTACTTTGCAAATACAGCGTACAGCACACTGTACACTGTGATTGATACGTTTGGGCAGTATGAGGGTAGAACGTGTCCATTGACACAGAGTTTGCTATGGTGAGGAGAGGGCGGGTAGAATGTCTGAATTCTGTATATTGCTATTTGATCACATAATATTTCGGTTAGCCATACATAGGAAATATTCAATTCATTACTATTTTTATATTAACCTTTAGCCTAAACTACATCTGATGTTTTCAATATTCTTCTGTAAGGAAAATAACAATAATGTTGTGAAACATCTGCCTTCTGCCCTAGTGATATATTTCGGACAATAATTGTATTTGTTAAACTCTTCCTCTCATACAGTACTGACGTACCCCAAAGAACTTGTTAGTAAAAGTAGTAAAACTTTTTTACAATGATTTTGTAACACACTACATGAGTAAAAATTAAGGAAACACAGAAAACATTTCCATCTATAAGGCCAAACCTCATTGAACAAAAAGATTATCATGGAATGATTAATGATGATAGCTCAAAAGTATTGTATGAAACAAGACAAAAGAGTTTCCTAGTGGTTTTGGAGAGAAACATTATTTGTCCACACTGAAAGTAGTATTGGTATGACCATGAGGGGCCGCATAAGACATGCCATAGGAGCCGGGCCACAGGTTGACTAGCACTGCACTGTACCAACCCCTAGAGCAGTGTTTCTCAACCACTGTGCCTGGGGACCTTTGAAACTGCTTGAAAGCCAGTATTGTATTTATCATTTTAAAAATGATTTAAACTAGTGAAAACAGCCGATTTACAAGCACACAACGCCTCACGGGGCGAGGCGTTGTGTGCTTGTAGATCTGCTGTTTTCACTACTGTTGTGCGACAGCCTTGTATGATGAAGCATGGTCTTTACTTTGCGAAGAAACGTACAAATTTGAAACTTGGAGATACAAGGTTTCTTCCCGACAGTGACGATATTTACTTCTTGGGACATGAAAAGTGTGCCCATGCAGAAAAAAGGTTGAGAAACACTGCCCTAGTGTAATGTACAGTATTGATGGAAGGGTTACACCCTTGTGTAGTGTACAGTATTGAGGGAAGGGTTACACCCTAGTGTAGTGTACAGTATTGAGGGAAACGTTACCTCCCCGAGGTCCACATTAATTAGGGTCAAGGTTACCACCACACACGCCCTAAGCCGTTTAGCTTGTTAGCCAATTCCTGAGTGAAGGCTCAGCTAGAGGCCTCTTGTTTCTCACACACCTTCCAGGAAGTCAGGAAGGAAGTTATTCAGACGCAAATCAGACTCAGCAGCAGGAGAGGCATTTCACACTGCGAAGAGTAAAGCTTAATTGGCCGCGTTTTACTGCCCGGCCAGCCAGGGGTAAGTGCAAACCCGGAGGAATGTATTTGGGAACGCCGCGGGGGAGCAAGGGGAGGAATCGTCGGAGTAGCTTAATACTATCATGACTGGAGTGGGCTGGCTCGGCACAAAATGATACCGTTATGAAAAGTCAGCTGAACTACGCTCAAGCGGCTTTTACGACCGAGCACGGGGGGAAGGAACTCACTGGATTCTTAGCGCTACTCCAGCGGGTGTTGTTTTATTACAACCTCCGTATCCTCCCCGTTAGCTGCCTTTCAAACACTGTCTCAGTGTAAGGGGGGAAAAAAACGATTTCCTCTTGCTTGAACAGAAACAGAAATGTGTGCAGTAAAGTTCCCATCTCAGGAGACACTTGGTATCACGTTGATAACTGTGTGGTGAAAACCTTTCTTGGAACAAACACCATCTGTGATTTAACTGCTGCATTAGCTAAATGAGAAGCGAGGGAAAACAACAACAATTCAAAAGTGAGGAAATCATGGAAACTCTGGATTGACAGAATTGCAAAGCTAGCCAAAAAAATAAGTGAAATGTGAAGGTTGTAGTCATTTTGAATTCTGAAATAAATAAAACTGCCAGGGTTGAAGGAGTGTTACGGTAAAAACACAACAGAACACGCTAGTTGGAATTGGAAACAACCTTCACCAATACCTTGTGCCAACTATTCACCTTTAATACCACCTGTGGTTTCTGGGAGTCCACAGACCGTATACAATAAGAACCTAATGTGGAAGAACTAGGAACTAAGAAATGAACTGAGGACTAAGAAAGGCCAAAGTTCGTTTCAGCAGTTTTTAAACCTCCCAAGACTTCTAAACAAGCTGAACATCACCACAGACACACGCAGTCTGACCATGGCCGATTGAACGGCCATGGATCGGATCGGCTCGATATGAATGTAATTAGGTAACATGGCATTAGGTCGAACACCCTTTGGTCCGACCACCAAGACCTAACCTTAACCCTAACCTTAGTAAAACTATGCCTAAACCTAACCCTAACCTCAGTAACCGTGACATGGGTGATTATCTAACCCTGCCGACGCTGGTGAGTATGTTATCTAACCTGCCGACGCTGTTCGACCCAACGGGAGTTCGACCTATGGGGCAGTCCCCATGTAATTAATGTGATCAGTGATCTGAGATCAAATTCACAGATCCGATCAATGACGTATTATACAAGTGCTAGTCAATGGTTTGTCATGGTCTGATCACACTCCGGATCAGAAGGTGGCGGTATAACGCTGCATACCATCCTTAAAACAAGGGAAAAGTGCCGGTTGAGGTTCCTGAAAAGCAGTTCAATGAGTGGGACAAAATGATATCCAGATTTATATGGAATGGGAAAAGGCCGAGAATTAGATACCAAACACTACAACTTCATAAGACCAAGGGAGGGATGTCTCTACCTAATTTAAGGGAGTATTTCTATGCAGCCCAAATAAGACCGTTAATATGTTGGTGTGATAAAGATGTTGAATCCAAATGGAAAGATCTTGAAACCAAATCGATTGACATCCCTATCCAGACATTGATTGGAAATAAACAACAGGCTAATTCCTATTATACCATATTGGACCCACTCACAACATTTACTTTGAAGACATGGTTTAAAGTGGTGAATCGACTTAAAATGGAAAGGGCGATCAGGGTGTTGAGGTGGCCTGCTTATGACCCAGATTTCAAACCTGGAGTATATGATCATACCTTTAGGCGGTGGGTTCGTGATGATGTCACCTCTTTTTGTACTATAATGGATGACAAAGGATTAATGAGTTTTCAAAAAATCAAAAAGGCATGTCGACTACAAACAATAACTAATAAGGACTTATTTAGATATTTTCAACTACGGGAGTATTATAGGGAAGAGGTGGTGTTGACCGAACCTGCGGCTGCGAGTGATGATTTGTTAAAGGTTTTTGTCCAGGCCTATAAAACGGAGTCCAAAAGATCAATATCTAAATTGTATAATGGCTTGGTATTATCCAGAACTAACTCCACAGAGTATATTAGGAGCAAGTGGGAAAAAGACCTGGAGATAAGTATTACTACAGAAGATTGGGAAAATATGTGCAACACACAGTGTACATCCACCAGCTCAAGAATGTGGAGGGAGTTCTGTTGGAAGAATTTGGTTAGATTTTTCATAACACCCCAAATTAAATCAAAGCAATTGAAAGTTGCTCAGCCATGCTGGAGACAGTGTGGTCACATGGGGGTGGGCCATGCTCACATCTTCTGGTCGTGCCCTAAAATTGAAGAGTATTGGAAGGATGTACATTCCATCATGGGAAAGATAATGTCTTTTGAGTTACCTCTGAATTGTACCTTGCTATTACTTGGAAATATCCCAGAAGAGATTTTAACACCTGATAAATACTTAATTAAGATTTTCCTAGCTGCAAGCAAAAAGGCGATTACACGTCGCTGGTTACAACAGGATCCTCCAACTAAAGAAGATTGGATTTCTATTATAAAAGAAATATACACTATGGAAAGGCTAACTTTTATACTTAGACTACAAGAGGACAAATCAGACAAATATTGGGAAAAATGGATTCTCTTTCAACAGCCCATGGACATTGCTTAGAATAGAGACATTGTACTGAAGATTGTATCTTTAATTGTCGACATAAGATGTACAGCCCAACCTGTTCAATGTTTTGTTTTTGTTTTTCTGTCTTTTGGTAGTTGTTTTATCTCTGTTTGCCTTGTTTGGCCTCGTGTTTTGTGTGCTTAATAAAAATTGAGTTAAAAAAAAAAAAACAAGGGAAAAGTGTTTGTTATGGTTGCGCTGTGCTGCTCTGCTAGTGCCTGGCACTGCACGCACGCTTAACATGCCCATGTTAACTCATTTAGTGCCCCTGAAATTAACGGATTATAAAGTCCACGATGCCACCTTCAGGCTGGCATCACCACCGTTATCTTATTTTGAAGGCCAGAAGTCCTCACGCGAATCACTTCCGGTCTGACGTCATCGGATCGTGCGCTGGAACCGTTCCGTGTCCACGTGGAGTTGTGTAATGGCCGACCGGGAGCTTTTATAACTGTGTAACATAAGCGAGCATCTGCCTCCATCCTAGCTTCTAAAGTGTAGTTTTGAGATAATGGACATTAAAGATGAGATCCCCCGTCCACCTCAATGTTATGGATGGGACTATTTTGTGCTCGTGGAGCCGTGATGATGCAAAATCAGCGACGGATTTCCGCCGGCCATTCTTCTCGGTAATGTACTCGCCGTTACAGTAATAGATTACTTTTCCCGAGATATCCCGTGAATGGCACTACTGTAATAGATTACATTTCGCGAGACATCTCGCGAATGGCACTAGATGAGTTAATAACAAAGTTAAATAATAAAAAATATAACAATAAAAATATAAATAATAATAATAATAATATTGCCCCACTTGATCGGATTGGTGATTGATCGGTATTGGGTGATTAGACTTAGGTGATCGGTGATCGGTTCCAAAAACCTGATCGAGCCATCTCTAATAGACAGTTTTGAAGAAATGTCGCCTGAGGAGATAAGGAGGTACAATGCTCTATAATCCATCTCTACAAACACAAACAGATGGCAATTAATTAATGAAGAGAGACAACAAACACTTTGTCCCCTGTGTGCGTCCTGATGCCACAAATGGTGAAAAATGTCCCAGACAAATTATGTCAAAGCACGCTATGGGATAATGAAAACCAACAATGGAGATGTGTCAAAAATTGTTCCAGCGCTGTATAAAAAGTGGGAGCAGTCCAGGAGTGGGAACATTGACCACTCAAATGGGTTCATCTATTAAAACCGGTAAATCATCGGTGTCATTTATGATTTTATCTATATATAAATAGATAAGGGTCCATTTGGTTTCATTTTACGCTCTCAAGAGTCAAGAGTTACAAGAAGTCTACACAATTAGAGAATGTAGAAGAATTGTTATTTTGATCAACGTTTGCCTGTTTATCTCTCCTATGGTACCACCAGTAAGACTCCCTAATCGGGAGATAAGCGACCGTCAGGTCGCAGCGTGATTTTTGGGAAAAACGTGTAGGAGCAGTGTCCAAAAATGTGTTTGAAAAATCAGCCTGATGGTGGCGCTATATGGGACAGCTCCATGTTGATGACATGAGTGTAGACATACTGTGTAGCGATTTGCGTGATTTTAGGGCAAAATCTGTAGAAGCAGTGTCCAAAAATGTGTTTGAAAAAATCGGCCTGATTCCTCGCGGAAATAGTATTCTGCGGACTTCCGGCTGCCATTGCATTGTATACATCCTCACAGCAGAAACATGGATATATCTCCACTTCTTTTCCCAAATCGCTTGTTTGGTCAAAACAGCCTGAATTTTTTTACACAAATCCTCTCTTCTGGGGGGGTCCCTGACCGGGCACAAAAAAAAAGACAATCTGATGGGATGTCCACGGCCAAATACATATTATCATAGTAGAATTGGGCTCATGTCTGAATGGCTTTGGGGTTATAATGTGGTGAGGGTCACAATGTGTTTCCTATCAGACAAATTGCCATTTTCCCACAGTGCGCCAACCTTATTCAAATTTAACCCATTCAGAACGGGTACACTATATTGTGTATCATTATTTTATGCTTTAACTATTGGAAAATAGCAGATATACAAGCTCACAGCGCGGCACCGAGTGCCGCGCTGCGAGCTTGTAGATCTGCTATTTTTGAAAAATCGTGAAAATTGGAATTTTGACACGATTCTATAAGTGTCTTTTGAATCCTTCTAAGGTTTTTAGAAAAACCCTATATTTCTATGTCAGAAATCTGGCTAGCCATCGTCAAAGAAAAGGTCCTTTTCACTTAAATGGAGCTCAGTTAGTTCTTGAGAGACTACTATGTCAGTGGTTCTCAAACCTTTTCATGTGAAGGACCCCCAAAATGATATTTATTTGGCCACGGACCCCCATCTCAAAATATTTAGTTCCAGGGACCACCCAGAAGCAAAATTTGAGTAACAAACGTTCGCTTTGAAAATGCATATATTCAAAGATTTGCACACATTTTCACGACTTTTTCAAAAATAGCAGATCTACAAGCTCGCAGCACGGCACTCTGTGCCGTGCTGTGAGCTATATCTCATAGCTATATCTCACAGTATATCTGCTATTTTTCAATTGCTAAACCACTCAATAATTCTAGGCCTAAATTAAACAGATGGATGGGCCTTCCAAACTATCTTCCTTTATCTTTTAGAAACGGAGCACAATTTTGGAGGCGGACGCCTCAACATCAACTCTGAGGATGTTAAATTAAATTGAACTTGAGAGCCTGGAGGTTACTGCAGAGGAGTCCCATTTTACAGTTGAGCTGTTTCACTATATCTGCTAAATTATTTGAGAAGACTCCCCCCCGCCCCCCACACCAACATTAATTATTAAAGGGTCGACCAGGGTCCCTGATATCGCTTTCATTACTTATTGACGCATCAATACCTGTTAGTGTGCGTACGGCGTGTGTGTACTCTATGTGTTGATGACTGACAGTGTATTCAACTGAAACTAACTATACATGAACACACACACACACGCGCACACACACACACACACACACACACACACACACACACACACTTGCATTTACGCACAGAGAACACATGGAACATTCCCATAAGAACGCAAATGACAGAATGACTTGAGTCATACGTTTGGTGCAGTGTGTAATGTTTATCAAGAGATTGCACATGTCCTTTTGTGTGTGTGTGTGTGTGTGTGTGTGTGTGTGTGTGTGTGTGTGTGTGTGTGTGTGTATGTGAGGACGAACAATGCAGCATGTGTGCATTACACAGGGTCACGTTGGTGTGTGTGTGTGTGTGTGTGTGTGTGTGTGTGTGTGTGTGTGTGTGTGTGTGTTTGTTTCTGTCAAGGTCTGCCATTGCCATTGTTTTATCAAAGTGATGTGAATCCAAGGTTTAGCCCGCTGTGAATTATTTATTTGCTCAACCCTGCTATCTTACTAGCCAGGGCACCGCACTGTTCACGGGTTGAAAGCAACACCACACACACACACACACACACACACACACACACACACACACACACACACACACACACACACACACACACACACACACACACACACACACACACACACACACACACACACACACACACACACACACAGAAGCAACCTTTCCCACCCAGGTGTATGCTCACACTCTGACACATTCACACAGACACACACACACGCATGCACGCACACACACACCCACACCCACACACACACACACACACACTCTACGTGGACACAAATACCACACGCTGCATGCCGCTGCTGCAGAATTATACAGAGCAGAGCAGCTATAAATATTTATGTCCCTCCCGCCTCATATTTATTTCACCTGCCAGCGCTCATATCAGGCGGGCAGTGGGATGGTGAAGCTGTCCAGAGGGAAGACACATAAAAAATATTGAGAGATGTAAGAGAGAGAAGTTTGGGTGTGTGCGTGTGTGTGTGTGTGTACAGTACATTCACACGAGAGAGAGAGAGAGAGAGAGAGAGAGAGAGAGAGAGAGAGAGAGGGAGAGGTTTGTATGTTATATACAGTAGACACTATGTACAGGCGAGTGACATATTAAAGGAATGCAACCCACAAAGTGTCTTAGTAAGGTGTAGGGCCACAATGAGCTGCCAGAACGGCTTCAATGCACCTTGGCACAGATTGTACAAGTTCTCTGGAACTCTACTGGAGGGGTGGAACAGCAGTCTAACAAAAAGATAAGATATTCTCTCATTTGGTGTGTGTTCTTTTCTTCATATGGGGAGGAGAGCGTTGCCTAACACATCAATCCAAAACCTCCCACACCACGTGTGCAATAGGCTCTATGCACAGCAGACATATTGGATGGAAATTGGGCCTCTTCCTTAACTTCCTTCACAGGTGTTAGTTATCCAATGATTATAATGAAGGCCCTGTTCAGTTTAGTGTAGCACACAGTGGTTCTCAAACCCCCATAACTCTGAGAGTGAACACATGGAACCAAATGGACCCTCACACTCCCAAGAGTTACACACGCTTAACTGGCCATTTGGAACACCCTCAAAGAACCATGAGGGTACCTGCGCCCCTATGTGAGACCCACTGGTGCAGAAGAGTCTTTCTAGTGAGCCTGCATGCACAATATTAGAGATTTTTGTAAAAAAAAACTAAACAACCATGTCTTTGCCACGGACACATTTTGTCCTTGTACGGACATATTGATGACCCCTGGGCTGGATGTATGGAGAACCGGGATGACTGGGAGCGACGGTGCAGGGCTCGCCTGAGGACGGCCTAGAGAGAATACCGCAGCAGCTGTAGCCAGTTTTCAGAAATAATATGTTGGTGGTACAGTGTGTACAGTAGGCTGTTCAGTAAGGTAGAAGGATATTGCTGTATACATTTGTATATATTTGTTTACTGTTCACGATCATTGTAATATTCAACAGTGTCATTGCATATTTATAGTACGGCGTGCCATTTGCCATCTTGTCGAGAATATAGTGACAACGTAACCTTTTTCCACACCTCGGCAAACCACTGAGTATGGCATTTAAACCAGTGGTTCTCAAACGTATTCAAGTCAAGGACCCCCACATTGACACTTACCAGTCCACGGACACCATTTGAAAAGACATGCCAGGGACCCCCGGGCCCCATAAGATTTTTACGGCTCTATAGCAGTGATTCTCAAGCATTTTAATTTGAAGGACCCCCAGTTTGACAAGCATTAGGCTACGGACCCCCATTTATGGCATTTTTATCTCTGAGACCCCAATTTATATTGCACAATAAATATCAATTTAACTCAGAGGGTCTGTAACTCTGAGAGGGTAACAGTTAGAGTTACAGACCCATAAGGGTCCATTTGGTTCCTAACTATCATTTAGCTGGGGAATCCTGAAACTCCCTAAAGGACCCCTGGGGGATCCTGGACCCCACTTTGAGAACCATTGATTTAAATCACTGAACTCTCTCAATGCACATTAGTCTTTGTAATGAGGCGCTTATGCACTACAACCCGGTTATAAAATCCCTTTCTATGTAGTTGTCAATGGACTGTTCTTAGTATAGACACAGTCTGTTCATGTGTGCATTTTATTGTGTCCGTCAAGCAGAAACCTTGTATCTCCAATTCTCCAAATTTCATCGCACAAAAGTGTCAAGCAAAAGTAGTGAAAACAGCCGATCTACATGCTCACATTGTGAGCTTGTAGATCGGCTATTTTCACTGTTCCTGTACGCTTTCGTTCCGTTTCCTGATTAGTAATGGTTTTGGACATTTGTGCCGGTAATGACATGGCAATTGGTAAAGGACAGTTGCTCCTCTGTTTATCCTTACAAATCACAATAATGCACGAGCATCACGGACATTGAATATGCACAACTCCCAACCCCACTTAACTGATGTCTTTCCTCATAGATTTATTGAAACACTAGCCAGTTGGAGCAGTCTTTGTCTGAAGCTCCTGCCATCCATCCCTGCGCCAACAATGAACCCCGTTTCACGGTCACTTACCAACCATGAAACTGTAGATTATTTTCCTCCTGCCTTCTTGATCGGTACAGTGGAAAAGAACACCGCCTTTGTGATACAGTACCAGGCCAGCTCTAACCGGCTGAGTGACCTGGATGACGAAAAAGTGACTCAGTGCTCTTATATATTGTGCATGTCAGCATTTCCCCCCACCCCCCAGAAGTGTTTCTGTGCTGGATATTAGAAGGTAAACCAGTATTTACCATGTGACACGCAATGTTCCACACAGAATCCGATATTACAGAGGCTTTTCTAGGCAGGCGGCCAGCTCCTATAGATGGCCCAGCCCAGGTTTTTTTAAATGTCAGGGGGAAACCGCTGCTGTGTACGCTATGTACAGTAATATACAGAATATTAATTTAACAGTTACATAACAGGATGCTGTATTGTTACTTGTTCCTAAAACGTTGTGTGCGCTTGCTGGGTACTCTTCCTGGCCAAGTCTCACTTTCAAAACAGATGGACTTCTCCCATTAATCTGGTTACGTAAAACGACACAATAAATCGACCATAATGTTCCACTCTCCCGACTATTTACTACCAAGATTCATGGGAACACTTGCGCTTTCTCTCTGGTTTAACTTGGTAATGACTTCTGCAGCTCCAAGACATCATCACTTAGAACTGGAAGCTGTAGTTAGTTCATATGCATAATTTATACTCTGTTGTGCGACTGTGCTGCTTGCTGAAAATGGCCGATCGTAGTTCCTAGTTTATTTGTTTACGGCGAGCAACACAGAGACACCATACATTGAAGTATCTTCTGGTTCACAGCGAGGCCCAGCAAACCAATGTCAGATTGACGTTAAGTATGATTAACCACTTAATCTGTATTATACTTATACTGCTTTATTCATAATCGAGGCAAAAGTTTGAAATAATAGTGATTGATTTTAAGCCATATTGCCCAGCCCTAGATGGACTGTTTGATCACTGTACACTGACAATGGTGCCAACTTCACAGTGCTGGACTTTCATACAGGACTGTCACTCAGCAGGTGGCCGTTGTCACCGTGGTCTGGGAACCAGCAAAGCGGTGGCCGGAGACTTTCGCCCGCAAATGAAAACAACATCGGATGCCAAGCAAAATATTAAATGTGACTCCATCAAAATGCAATTATAGCGGCTTATGACTACATTATTTCCTCCCAGTTAATGCAATTTGGAGCATGTCCAGCAGCTCGTTGGGCACGGGCCAGAATTTCCCCGCTGCTTGTTAATGATCATATGGGGCTTTTATTGGTTCTGTGTAGCGCGGCGGGTAGCACATGCTACTCACGCTGTTGAGGTTAGGGGTTTCGCTTCCCACCGGCGGCCACCCTGCATTAAAAATGCAGGCATTCACCGCGACTAAAATTACACTTGGGATATGAGTGACCCGCCACGGTGCTTGGGGATGTTAGCGGTCATTTATGTTGATTAGATGTTTGTGAGTAAAACCTTAAAAAAAACGCAGAGCTGCATGTCGTGACCTCCTCGGCCTCGGTCATGGTAGTTCAGCTCAGGGACGTGCAGAGAACGTTAGAGAGGCAGGGGCTGACATTTCTAAAAGGGCCTTTGGTGAAATATTGAAAATAGCAGATCTCCAAGCTCCCAACACGTCGCAGCGCGACGCGTTGGGAGCTTGGAGGTCTGCTATTTTCAGTACTTGATACCACACTGAATTAACATAATCAAGTCAATACTGGAGATGTGGAGTACGGCATGGGTTTCTACACATAAAGGGCAATTCTTTCAACATAAGATGCTGCAGGGCACTTTTTTACAGGCGGGTAAAAGGGCAGGGGTTCAATCCCCCTCTGATGTCTATGTGTGCACATGCCTGGTTCAGCTGCACTGTGAGCAGGGAGTTACCATCCCATCCCTTAAGAGGCAACTCTGTAGTTACCATCCCATCCCGCAAGAGGCAGGAAACGACAAGTGGAGTTAGACATGAATTCTCATTGAAATGAGGGGTCATATACACTGCTGCCGTTTGTATTAGATAATGACATGCATTAAATGTGTTAATATTCCATGCTCTCTTGTTGAATTGAATAAATATAGGACCACAATCGTAACAAGTCTCTAAGACTTGTTTTGTGTTGTCCTTTTAGCCTAAATGTTTTACTGTACATCTGTGCTGTTTACATTTTGTGACTAATAAAGTATTCAATCAATCAATCAATAAATTAAAAGGTTAGCTCCGAAGTTACCATCCCGTCCCTCAAGTGGCAGCTCTGTAGAACAGAGTTTGATTGAATGATTGAATATTTGATTAGACAAAATGCACAACAGCACAAGTAGTACAGCACAAGTACAGTCAAAACACCCTGCCTAAAAGGAACACCTCAAAGAGTCCTTGGAGTCTCGTTTCCGTTGGAGGTCCTTGGTATTCAATTCATCAAGAGCAACAGGAGAAACCTGGCTTAGAGTTTAGCGTGCCGCAGTAACAGTAGTTATGACATGGAGCCTAGAAAAGCAGTCCGCCTCGAACACAGTGTTAAACCAAGGGCACGTTCATGTAGCCTAAAAATCACATTTTGGGGACTTCCATTGAATTCTATTCAACAAAATATTTCTATCTAGCTGGTAAAAAAAAAAACACTGGAAGTGGTTGCTGGCAAAGTTCTGCTACAGTATGCAGCAGGGCAGGCCCCGCGGCTGGTGGGACAGAAATGTTGACGTTTCCTGCACTGGTCTTGGATCAGTCAGAGCAGCAGTTTTGGCAGAGTCTGGAACCATGCTATAGCTGACAGAGCAGAGCTACAGTATGTCTATGTGCATGGTGGAGCAGCTTGTCAGGCAGTGTTAGGCTTGGAGCTGAGGCTGTGTGCGCGCGTGTGTGTGTGTGTGTGTGTGTGTGTGTGTGTGTGCGTGCGTGCGTTTGCAGGGAGCCACTCCAACAGGGTGGGTCTGTCTGTCTGTCTGCCACATGACCTGGCTACCCCCCACGTAATGTCTCTGGCAGTGTGGTGTGTGGTGTAAAGCTATGGTTCCCAAACATTGGGTCAGGACCCATGTGAATGAAGAAAGAAATCGGCTATTTTCATTAATTTCATGAAAACATTAACTAAAAATAAAATAAATCCATAAATTAGAAAACAAATGAAAATAGCCGATCTACAAGCTCACAATGAGGCATGAAGCGCGCACGCGCACACGCGCACACACACACACACACACACACACACACACACACACACACACACACACACACACACACACACACACACACACACACACACACACACACACACATACACACACACACACACACACACACACTTTGTAGATCTGCTATTTTCACTAGTTTGTGTTGCGGGCAAACGTGTAATTTCTCTTTTGAGTCTTGAGCTAAAAAGTTTGGGAACCACTCAAGGTAACTAAGTACAGTACATGTAATCAAGTACTGTACTTAAGGAGTAGTTTACCCCCGTCCCCCCAAAAGAAAGTCATTTTGGGGGTGAACTACTCCTTTAAGTGTACTTTTGAGGATTCTTTACTTTACTGGAGTGTTTCTCCGCTACAATTATTTGAAAACTTGAGTTACTGATTACTTTGTAGATTTGATTATCATTACACAACATAGGCCTACATGAACCACTTCAGCCCTATATACACAAGTGCGTGTGTGCGTGCGTGCGTGCGTGCGTGCGTGCGTGCGTGCGTGCGTGCGTGTGTGTGTGTGCATGCATGTTTTCAGCATGTACAACGTGGTGTGTTTTGTCTGTGTCTATGTGTGTATGCTTGGTTTCTGTGTGTATGTGGGGAGATGTGTGGGTGTGTTCCCTAATGTACGTGTCATTATACGAATATGCATGTGTGTGTGTGTGTGTGTGTGTGTGTGTGTGTGTGTGTGTGTGTGTGTGTGTGTGTGTGTGTGTTTGTGTGTGTGTGTGTGTGTGTGTGTGTGTGTCTGTGTGTGAGAGAATTTATGTGTGTATGCTTGGTTTCTGTGTGTATGTGGGGAGATGTGTGTGTGTGTTCCCAAATGTACGTGTCTTTATACAAATATGCATGTGTGTGTGTGTGTGTGTGTGTGTGTGTGTGTGTGTGTGTGTGTGTGTGTGTGTGTGTGTGTGTGTGTGTGTGTGAATACCTCTGGAATTACATGCATCTGTGTGTAAAGTATGTGGTTAATGTGTTTTCCCGTGCGAACGTCAGTGTACTAGCATGTCCAAGTATACTGTGGTAGTGTGCGTGTGTGTGTGCGTGTGTGTGTGTGTGTGTGTGAGTGCGAGTGTGTGAGGGTGTGTACACCTGAGTTTGTCAATGCAACTAAGAGAATGTCCCTGTGGTACTAAGGGTGTGTGGGGAGGGGTCTTGTCTGTCCTCTCTCTCTCTCTCTCTCTCCTCCTCCCATGGAGCGGGACGTCTCGTTCTCTCCGTTCGCCTCTGTCCTCTCTCTGACCCCCCCCCCCCCCCACACACACACACACACACACACACACACACACACCCCCCCCAACTCTCGTCTCTCGTTGCGTAACCCCAGAGACGACTCCATGCCAGATGAGGAGGAGAAGGAGGGGCTGATGTGTGTGTGTGTGTGTGTGTGTGTGTGTGTGTGTGTGTGTGTGTGTGTGTGTGTGTGTGTGTGTGTGTGTGTGTGTGTGTGTGTGTGTGTGTGTGTGGCGTGCGGGGCGGTGGGGGGGGGGGTTTAAGTCCAAAACGCTAAAGACGGAATGAGTCGCGCCGGGTGGGGACGGAGGAATAAAACAGAGAGAGAAAGAGAGAGAGAGAGACGGGGTGCGGGAGAGTCGGATGACATATCCATTTCCTCTCCATCCCATAATACTCACCTGCAACTCGCCCCCCCCTCCTCTCTCACCACCACACCTGGTCTCTCTGTCTCTCTCTCTCTCTGTCTCTCTCTCTCTCAGTCTCTCTCTCTCTCTGTCTCTCTCTCTCTCAGTCTCTCTCTCTCTCTGTCTCTCTCCCTCTCAGTCTCTCTCTCTCCTGACTGTTATTGAACCAGGCATGTCGCCCTGGAACACCTTTTGTATGTTTTTACCACGCCGGTCTAGTGGCCAACGTGCAGGGGGAAACGTGTGCGTGTGTGTGCGTGCGCGCGTGCGTGCGTGTGTGTGTGTGTGTTATAAAACATTCTCACCCGGCGTTTATACAGTACAAGGTTCTTGGCTGACGGTCCAAACCAAACAGCGATTTAACCACTTACTGTAAGCTCTACATACTTTATTGTACGACAAGAAAAGCTGTCCAAAATATGGAGGCCAGGGTTAAAGGCTCTGTAAATGTGTGTGTGTGTGTGTGTTTTTCTTTTTTTTTTAAGGTTGCATACTCCGGTTACAAGTGAGAGTCTGGAACTCTAAATTTACTTAAGTAAAAGTACAAGTACAAGTATTGGTATCAAAACATACTTAAAAAAATAGACAATCTAAAACAGGAGTCTTCAACAGGGGGTCCGGGACTCCTAGGGGGTCCTCAGAGTTACTACAAGGGGGTCCTCCAAATCTTCCAATCCTTTTTATATTAAAAACTTGAACCCTAGAGTCCATATTCTGAGAACTGTAGCCAAAAATAGCAGATCTACAAGCTCACGAGGCGTTGTGAGCTTGTAGATCAGCTATTTTCGGCAAAGAGGTTTGGTGTAGAGGGGAAAAGAGCAGACTAAGTTGAGAGTAAAAGGTAAAAGTTTATTAGGTAATAACGGCTCAAGTGGTTAAATGTCTGAAAACACAAATTGACATGAAACCAAAATACACTGATGATTGTGCTGTCAAACAATGAGCCGATATGGAATCTATGAAAAGGTTGTGGGGGTCCCTGCTTCATCTCTCTCTCAACTAAGGGGTCCTTGGCCTGAAAACGTTGAAGACCCCAGATCTAAAAGATGGAAAGCCTGTTTGGGTGCAGGGGAGATATTATGCCTTGAGTTTCTTGCAATTCATGGGATTCATTTGTAGTCAGTCTCTGTCTGACTGGCATAGAACTGATGTTCTACGCCAATCAGAACACCTGTGTTGGTCGTCAACATGGCCGCTGTAGGACTACAAATGAAACCCATGAATACCTCTTGTCAACCCATCGTGGTCCTATCTACAGTAGGATCTAAATATCTCAATAGAAGAGTTGGTTGTATTGTACAAGCATACTACCATACACATTGGTTAAATAGTTAATAGGATGGATAAATGCAGCCGATACATTTATACTAAAAAAATTATCATTGCAGCTTTAATTTAACTCTCAGAGTGTAAAAATGTGTACATTCAGATTCAAGTGAACACTCAGGACTTTACTCAGTATACTGTAAGAGAGGTCTGCCGAGGGCTCGAACCGGTGACCTTCTGCCCACGGGGGGCTGTGTTTCCTTTACTTTGCTAGTTTCCTCTTGAACGAAAAAAGAACAGAGCCCAAACACACACACACCAGTACTGTGGAGTGAAACAAAGTGTCTCCACAGAGCCAAGTCAAACTAGCTGACGGGCTTTTCTTCTTGGCCTGGGCACACTGTGTACCTCCTGCCCCCTCCTCCACAGCCCTCGACCCAGGGGCGTCAATTGGGTATGGCAGGGGTATGCAGCTGCCATACCCTGGGTCCAGGGGGGGAACATAAAAGTTACTTTTAAATATAAATCCATGCATGTCTCTTTGTCTATCTGTTCTGGTTATTATGTTGTTAAATTACAGTAAAATAACTACAAATGCAAAATGTAACAAAATGGTCACTTTAACAAGGTATTATAATGATATTCTCCACACTTGTATTCTCCCCATCTTGACAAAATGGTACAGGTGCAATTCATTATTGTTAATTGTGGCACGTTTACTAACATGCCAAGTTTAGCTGCACTTGAACAACCATTCCAGGCTGCCATATCCAGCCCAAGAAACCGTAGAAACGGGGGGAAAACATTTAATGTACTTCTTAAAATAAATGTATCATGCCTGTTGCTAAGGTATGGCAACATGACTGGTGCAAGACACCAGTCATTTTGCCATACCTGAGCTTTTTCTGAACTGACGCCACTGCCTCGACCCCAGACCACCCCTCTGTTCCCTGGCCCTGGCACATTATTTATGACAGTGGTTCTCAACCTGTGGGTCGGGACCCCCAGGGGCGTCTCCAAATTATTTTTTGGGGGGGTGGGGGGTCCCCAGATGTTAAGCTAAATGTTAACGTTGTTTTCCTACTCGACAGTAAGCAGACCGACATGCAGTGTGAATGTATCTGCACATTCCTAATGTGACAATTGAAGGTTTAAAGACCTTTTCAGTACCTCTGGTCAAACATTGGTGAAATTGTCAAATATTCTATGCAGAAATTGTGAAAGTTTTTCACAATGGAATAGATCGAGTCAAACTAAATGTAATGCCAACTTCTACAATTCCAATTGCTTATGCAGGGTGGTCGCGGCCTGAAAAGGTTGAGAACCTTTATGACATAATTTTGAATTTTTTTGGAATCGTTTTAATTGATGAAGTTGAAATTACATTTTTTTTATTTAGGAAAGGAAAATAAGGGGATATTATTATATACCCATAAAAATGGGTCCAGGACCCAAAGATCGTCGTCCCCACCCACTGTTTGGGAAGCAGTGCTCTGGCACAGGCAGACCCTGCCTGCCTGCCCTGCATGCCTGCCAGGGTGCCATCCTTTCCTTTTCCTCTCCGCTCTTCAAAAACTCTCCCTTTTCCACCTTCCTCCTCCTCCTCCCCTTTCCTCTCTCTCTCTCTCTCTCTCCTCTCTCTCTCTCTCTCTCTCTCTCTCTCTCTCTCTCTCTCTCTCTCTCTCTCTCTCTCTCTCTCTCTCTCTCTCTCTCTCTCTCAGACTGTTTCATAAGTGTACTGTTCTGCGGACCTCCTGGATGTGGGACTGTTGACCTGCAGGCCTGGGTGTACTGCCAAGTCTCTCCAGAGAGAGAGAGAGGGAGAGAGAGAGAGAGAGAGAGGAGAGGGAGAGAGAGAGAGAGAGAGAGGGAGACAGACAGACAGAGAGGGAGGGTGAGAGGGAGAGAGAGAGAGAGAGAGAGAGACAGACAGACAGACAGACAGACAGACAGACAGACAGACAGACAGACAGAGAGGGAGGGAGGGTGAGAGGGAGAGAGGGAGAGAGGCAGGGCACAGAAGGGCACCGTGCCAGCGTTGGCAAAGTGCACTGACTAAGTGCTCTACAGAGTAACCAATGCTTTGGCCAGAGGGAAGGAGTTTAGTCCCTGTAAAGAGTGTGTGTGGTGTGTGTGTGTGTGTGTGGTGTGTGTGTGTGTGTGTGTGTGTGTGTGTGTGTGTGTGTGTGTGTGTGTGTACTGAATGAACTTTTTCATAGGGTAACAAGCATGAATCCCTGCAAGGGACAGCATGAAAAATAAGGCAAAAAAAAGGATTCTTTCATACCTGAATTCTCCCTTAGCTCCTGCATGCCCCCTCTCAGCTCTCCCATAGTGCCCCCCCCCCCCCCATACACACACACACATGCATAAATACTGTACTTACACTGCCACTGAGCTTTTTTCCCTATCTCCTGACTGAACCCTCAGAACCCTCGCTAAAAACCCCAGGGACAAATATCCACTCGTCCAAGACAATTCGCCCTCCTGGCCCCCAAACTGTGGAATAAACTCCCTGTCTGCTACAGTAAATGCCTAAAATACGGATTGATTATTGAGCGATTGAACTATCGAATATATTTGATAATCAATTAAATCGAGTCCAGCTTACAATAACCAATCACCTCGTGACACCTCCCCACGACACGGTGCATGCCGATTGGTGAGGGGAGTGGGTGAAGGTGTGGTGTGTGTGTGTGTGTGTGTGTGTGTGTGTGTGTGTGTGTGTGTGTGTGTGTGTGTGGGGGGGGGGGGGGGGTCCAGGTAGGAGCAGGGAGAAGGCTCAGCGGTGCATTAGTGACTGCGTGGCTCTATTGGTTCCGTTGGCAGCACTTCAAAGGGACAGAGCAGGGAGATAATCCTCACCCAGCACTAGCCCGTGGAATCTGCGCACGCACACACGTGTGCACGCACACACAACACACACACACACACACACACACACACACACACACACACACACACACACACACACACAACACACACACACACACACACACACACACACACACACACACACACACACACACACACACACACACACACACACACACACAAGCAGGAGGCTCAGGGGGTGGGGTGGCAGTGGGGTGTGATTGATTGGGTTTGGGGTCTAGGGATGGATGGATGGATGGATGGATGGATGGATGGATGGACGGATGGATGAAGGGATGGACAGACGGACAGACGAATAGAGGGGATTTTTTCAATTTGCCAGCAAATCTGAGATGATTGGAATACTCTCTCTGCCTCTCTCGCTCTTTCACTCACTGTTATCTCTCTCTCTCACACACACACACACGCACGCACGCACGCACGCACGCACGCACGCACGCACACACCCACCCACGCAAGCACGCACATGTGTGCTCAGAGATAAAGAAGCCCACACCTACACAGACGGTCACATAACTACACTCAAGCCACCCGTGGCGTGCTGTGAGCTTGTGGGTCGGCTATTTTCGTGCGACAAAGCATTAATACCAGGCATTAATATTCACGTCCACGGAATGATGACATCACCTTGAACCCAGACAGGATACAAAACAAAGCCTGCCATATGTTCAATATTTTGCATCTCTTCATTTTCTAACAATAGTCTAAATGTATGCATATAGGCCAGGACATATGCAACAAGGCACTCAACAGGTGAACAAGCTAATCGGTGTGTTTGCTTGCGTGTGTGTGTGTGTGTGTGTGTGTGTGTGTGTGTGTGTGTGTGTGTGTGTGTGTGTGTGTGTGTGTGTGTGTGTGTGCGCGGCTGCGCGCATGTGTGTGTGTGAGAGGTGGTTCATTTTCTTACAATACTTTTTCTTAGAGTGATATAAATAGTGAAAATGGCGTATATATCTAGCTCACGAGGCGTCACATAGTGACAATAGTGAGCTTGTACATTGGAATTGTTTTGAAAAAGAAGAAAATATTGTGTTTGCCCCAAAACAGTTTCTTTAAATGTTTTAATCGAACATGTGCTCATTTAATTCTAGTCTGACTACTAGTAGGAGTGGGACGATTCACTTACCGATTCTATACGATCTTGATACCTAGGGTGCTGATTCGATTTAAATTGCGCTTCTTAATTATATTATTGCAATTTAACGATTGTTGAGATTCGATATTAACACCTTCTAAGCCTGGCCGTACTCCCTCGGACTTCCTACTGGGTCCCATCAGCCACGCCGTCTATTCCCGGACTTTTGATATAAATTATAATAAAAAAAAAAAAAACATCGGAAATTCTTCTCTGTGTCTTTTTGGAGCGATCTGAAAGGGTTAATATGCTCTGACAGTCATTTTCTGGTGCTGGGTGTGATACTCCTAATATCCAGCAGGCCACGCCGTTGACTCACATTCTGGATGGATGGCTGGCCAGGAGGAGCCTCATCCTCTCCCCAGTGTTGAAACTCAGCAAGAAGCTCAAACAAGATGGCTGGTCTTTGTCTCTGTTCGTGGATCGCGGTTTCAATCACGTTCGGGCGCCGCTTCTCTATCGCTCCTTTCCCTGCTTCGCCGCACGTAAACGAATGGAATTGATCTCCCCTCCGCCTCGCCAAAGTAAGATCGCCGACCTCTGCAGGATGAATATGTACGCTGTGTCGAGCACTCCAGTACGTGTTGTTATCATGTGGGCTTTGTTTTTTTAAAACATGTTTGTAAATAAATGGCTTATTTCTTCGGCGCTACCTCTGTTCAGAGGGTTCTGCCGCGGCTTGCAACGTGTTAAGATTTATTGAAGACCCCCCCCCCCCCCCCAAGTTAAAAGTTGCTTTTTATTTTAAAACAATTATAAATAATATAAACCATGAAATGTTTAATCATACACTTCAATGCAGCCAGAAAACGTCAGTCTTTCCAACATAAAAAAAAAAAAGATTCAGAATTTCTAACATTTAATACGATTTTAATATTGTGGCATTAAAAATCAAGATATATCACAATATCATATCATACAGTAGTCAAAAGAAGAGGCATGGACTTTCCCCCCACATCCCCCCAGCAAAATGGAACCCCTGAGTATACTGTAAGTGCATGGGACTTCAGGGACGTGTTGGCCATTGGGAAAAGCGGGACAACTCCCGAACGGCCGGTTCATTCCCGGCCGGTCCAGGCCGGCCATTAGGAAAAAAATAAAAATAAAATGTCGGCCTTCGTTCCATTTTGGGGGCTGGGCGGCCAACAAAGTAAATCGTCACTGTCGGGCAGAAACCTTGTATCTCCAAGTTTCAAATGTATATATATTTTTTTCACAAAGCAAAGCCCTGCTTCATTAACTCATATGCTGCCATTTAACAATACCTTCGTACTCTTTAACTGCCATTCGTCTCCATAGACTTCCATGTAATTCATAGTGCACGGATCATGCACACCCATGCCTAGATAATGCACCACGTGTGTCCACATTGCTCACAGCTTTCAAACAAAAAAATCCGAATGGAAATCCGTTCAGGCATTCATGAGATAGCAGCCATTATGTTTTACACTGTTGTGAGCTTGGAGGTCTGCTACCTGAGTTGTATGGGGGTTGTATGGGGGTTAAACAAGCAATTTCGCGATCGCTATCATGCCTACTAACGTTTTTGGGGTCCAAAAAAAAAATTTTGAAAAAAAAAAAAAAAAAAAAAAAAAAAGATTTTATTTTTTTTATTTTTTTTAATTTACGGGATTCACGGGCGTGGCAGGGTGGGACAACGGGATTTTTAAGGGATTCACGTTTTTGGCAGTTAATGAGTTAACAAGGCCGCTGCACTAAAGTAGTGAAAACAGCAGATCTACAAGCACACAACGCCTCGCGGTGCGAGGCGTTGTGTGCTTGTAGATCGGCTGTTTTCACTAGTTTAAATCATTTTTAAAATGATAAATACAAAACAAACGGTTTTGGACATACAAGGTTTCCACCCGACAACGACGAAATATAACAAAAAAAAATAAAAAAAAATGAGGGCCTCTCCAACTCTTTTTCCCGGGCTGAATCAGGGGCCCAGCACGTCCCTGTGTGACTTTGTTCATTAGTGCGAAGCAAAGAGAGTGAAGGAGTGACAGAAAGAGCGTGAAGGAGATACAGGGAGATGAAGAGGGCGAGGAGGACGAGAGAGTGTTCGTATCGACAGCCGGCTGTCACCGCCTCCTCGGCCGATAAACTACCAATAGACGATCAATTGTGGTGATTGGCGACCGGCCAACAGAACTAGATCAATAGCCTCCACTTGTTAACTCTGTCAATAGTCAACCCCCCCACTCTGCTCTCTTTTTTTCACAGGCAGTCCCACATGGATTTCATGGATCTTAGAAGAGTTTCTCACTCAATTTGGATGAGCTTCAGAATGGATAACATCTAATTAAATACGCTAAAAGCTCCAACAGGATTCAAGGCTTTTATTTACCTCAGCGGAAGAGAGAACCAGCCCTTAATTGGAGCCAGTCTATTATTATAGATAGCATATTATAATTTTGTTTAAATTATGCTCCTCATTTTAATTACTTTTAACCTGCAGTGTTCCCATTTGGGCATGTCATTATGGTCGCTAGTCGTCATACAATTAAGTATGTAAGGCTTAAGTGGTTAATGTCACTATTCAATATATTTTTTTGTAATAGGTATTACTGAATTTGTGGCCTAGCGGTAACACTACACATGCCAAATCACTCAATTGCAGCTTAAAATGAACCTTAAAATGTAAATTTCTCAAACAGAACATTTGCTGTCCTGTGTTATATGTAAATAGTATTAGAATTATGAAATAACTTGGGAATGAGGCAGGACACTGTCTCAGCAGAGATGCCCCAGAGCCCAGAGCAGAAGGTTTTCCAGCGACACGGTGCTAATGCTGGTCTACTGTTTCCATCAGTTTGGGAGTCTTAAAGCTCATTCATACTAGGGTGAAGTGAGTAGCTTCTCACTTTTTTAGGTCAGTGGTTCTCAACCTGTGGGTCTGGACCCCCAGGGGGGTCCCCAAATTATTTTGGGGGGTCCCCAGACGATTAACTTAATGTGCAACATTGTTTTCTCACTCAACAGTAAACAAACCAACCTAAAGTTTAAGTAGAGGGTATCTGCACATTTCTAAAGAGACAATTTAAGGACTTTTTAATACCTCTAAAATGATTTGGCCAAATTGTCAAATATTAGAGGCAGAAATTGTGAAAATAGCCGAACTACATGCTCAAAACACCTCGCATTGCGAGGCGTTGTGAGCATGTAGAGCTGCTATTTTCACAATAGAACCGTGTTATACAAAATGTACTGCCTCAATTCTTAGTGCTCGTAGGGTGGTGGGGGTCCCCAGTTAAAATATGATTATTTTGGGGGTTGTGGCCTGAAAAGGTTGAGAACCACTGTTTTAGGTGATGTGGGAAAGTAAAAGCAGGGAGATGTGTCGGGGGTTTGCGGTGAAGCGCTCTTCACGGCGGCTAATGACGTAATGTTGTCGCTTTCTGACTTTAGAAAACAACACCGCTGTGAACTGCTCTTCACCTCTCTGGAGTATGAATGAGCCTTTAATGTTTACCTAACTGGATGAGGTTGTTCCGCAGTAACAACCATGGCGGATCACGTACTCTGGTGAAGTGTTTTTCAGCCATCGGGTGTTCTGCCTTACAAGTTTTATTAGGTTACAGGCTTTGAAAACACGCGAGCCAGAAAGCTGTTTCTGTTGAAGAGAGAAACTCAGAACATGGGAGTGTTGTTTTACATGTAATTACTGCTGTGGAAATGTAATGGAAACGGTGAATGATCTAGCAATTGATTAAGGGGGAAAGTTACGAGGAAAGTTGGCTGTAAAGTAGACAAAAGGCGCAACATCAGCAAAAATATACATTTTGAGCTCAATCACAGATTATGGATGTTATTTATAGTCTCAAACGGAAACTGGGTGAACAGTTTAAGATATTAAAAAGATGTGTCCCATTTTTGAGGCAGATGCTTTGTAGGACGCGTCCTAGGTGGACTAGTTCTATGAAAGGCGGATGTGTAGTCTGAGGAGGACTCCCAAACTGGACGGCCTCTGGCGAGGGATTCCCCTTTTCACCATAGCAGCTGTTCTGTCATCAGACCATCATGGTGGCACTTCTCCCAATGTAAACATTAGCTCAGATCACTCAGTGATTGAAATGTGACCGAGTGAGAAACGCGTCTGTTTTTGGAAGAAACTAAGAAAAACATGCAATCAAAAAGTTTGAAATACGTTACTAATCACACAGTTAACATTAGATTTGCATTTGTAAGTATACATTCACTGCCCTGTTCTTCCCCAATTGTCTCAAGGTAAAAAAAACATTGCTGTGCAAAGAATTGTGGAACGACGAAGGTTGCAAAGGATCCATATGCTGCATATCTACAGTAGGCCGCAAGAAGCATCAGTAATGGTACAGTACTTCGGAGTTGTCTGGTCTAGAAATTCAGCCTTCAAGGGGCGCAGCCTCCGAATTGAGCAAGTAAGAATGTGAAATCCCCGCCAGCACGCCCCCTAGTGGTCTTGCTGCTCATTACACCCCATGAGACCTAACAGCATGCGAGCGGTTAGAACCGGCTGACACGCAATGCTATCACAAAAAAAACTCTCTGCCTTTGCTTGCTTTTTCTCTAAACAAATGAGAAAGAAAAAACAAAATGCTAAAAAAACATCTTTAAGATGGAACATCTTGGGGTGCCTGGTGGCTCAGCTGGTTGGTGGGTGGACCATATCGTCATTGTCGGGTGGAAACCTTTTGTTTTGTATTTATCATTTATTTTTCAAATTATTTAAAAGAGTGAACAGCTGATCTACAAGCACACAACGCCTCGCGGTGCGAGGCGTTGTGTGCTCGTAGATCAGCTGTTTTCACTACTTTTGTGTGACGGCCTTGTGTGATGAAGCAGTGCTTTATTTTGCGAAGAAATTTACACATTTGAAACTTGGAGATACAAGGTTTCTGCCCGACAGTGACGATATGCTCCTACTAGTTCGTGCCAGGACCCAAGCAGGGTTCCTAGTAGGGAGCATGAAGGTGCACAGCAAATTCCACTGAAACCCAGCCAGTGGTTTTAGTGATATATACTTGCTGGGGACCAAAGTGTTGGGAAGGATGGCTGGAAGCCTGCCCGACATTTCAATCTTTAAAGACCTGCCGCCAGTAGGGCTTGAACCGTGTGACGTAGCCGGTTCCAGGATATATGAAAGCTCATATATTTGGCAAACCACAACCTCCGCCCCTCATTTCTCACATGCCCCTCTTCTAGCGCCACCATGAGGTTGCTTTTTGCACACAACGTTATTGTGTATACACGGCACCGTTGCCCCTATCCAAGCCAAACTTTGCACACACACTCCTTGGCTGGCAAACCACAACCCTGTTTTCTCAAATGCCCCTCTTCTAGCGCCATCATGAGGTTGCCGACCTAACGGTCGCTTATCTCCCGATTAGGGAGTCTTATACTGGTATATATAAGAGAAGAAAACTCTATGATTTCTACTGGTGTTGCAATAATTATGTGCAAGACTTGTCTCGCGGCACACCGCTTTGGGAACCACTGTACAAGGCCACAGGAACAGCACACGTGAAATCCTGACATTCATGGGATTTATGTTTGTACATGTAATCCATTCAAGCAAAAAAAAATATAATAATAATTTCACCCACTTCTTTACACACCTGTTAACACCCAAGGAGCCAAACTCGTTCAGTAACGAGTTAAGGCCACTAGGTGTCACCCTGCCAAAAGGAGTTGTCTCGTCCCTGAACGAGTCAACGAAGGGTTAACTGTACGTGCAGCTGCCTGCCCTCTGAATGACCCGAGTCCATACGTCACCCCGTAGCAGAGAGAGAGAGAGAGGGAGAGAGAAAAAAAGGCACGAGCTGGTTGCATTGTTTTCCATTCTACTCTGAAACATAAAAAGGGCTTTATCTCTGAATGAGGTGAAAAGAACGCCAGGGAAGCAGAGATCTGATTGTTTTCACGGCGACACTATAACGCGATGGTCGGCTCCCGTTTGGATTTTAGTTTAGCGAGCGTTTGTAAACAAAGGGATTATCTTCCTCAATCGTCAGTGGACACCAACGTGCACACGCACGAAGCTTTCGAGGCTCTTCAAGATAAAGCGTGAGTGAACGGCGGCAGCAGCAACAGCTAGAAATGTTATAAACCTGTGCAGCCCATGTGTTAAGTGACGAAGAAAACCGATTCTGATTTAAGAGGGCGCACAGGCTAGTCACAATCTGAACACGCATGCATGCATGCACGCACACACACATCAATAGTGTGTGTGAGTGAGTGGCCCAGAGGGAGGCGGTGTGGAATCCACACTCCACAGACAGACACACACACAGACTGGCCAGGAGGTCAGCCAAGGTCACAGCGATCAATCAAGACAGACCACTGGAGAGGACTCCCGCTGTCCCACTAATCTATAGGACAAACACACAACACACACACACAGCACCGCAGAGGATATCAATCCTCACATACCGTACAACTCTGGTCCTCAACATTTCATTTTCATGAAAACCGATATACGCATTTGGCCGCGGACGCTCAACTGAAAAGGTTTTGTGGCGGGAACCTCCGTAAGAGTGCATGTCTAGAACAGTCGATCTACAATCTCAGAGTAAAATATACTCAAATAGACTCTGGTTTTATTTTAAAATGTAAAATAAAATAGAGCCTAAGTGTTTATACTGTTACTGTTCCTCCTTGTGCCCCATTGACGAGACCCCACTTTTATAACCAGTGCCGAGGTAGAACACATTAAACAGGTTGACAGGAGAAAATTCTGTGTTTACATCATTTACCATCACAGGCCTGCAGGCAACACATACTAAACACACACTATCATTAGTTAATTACTACCAATGTCAAGACATTTAGCTATCATTGGGTTCATGTTTACAGTTTTTCTTTCCTTCTATGTACTGTATGTCATTATCTACGGGGTTCAGGGCTACTGTAGCCGAGGCTGGATTCAAATGATCATGCTCACGCACGCTCTCACACCCACACACGCTGACTTACCATTGAGTGAGCTGCTCTGCACGTCCCCATCATTTATTTTCCCCCCAACACGGGATCAGGTTAAGAGGAGAGAAACGGTTCTCTGAAAGCAAATTAACCCTGGTGAAATCCCAGGGATCCCATGCTGATCCTGGGACCTAATCAGTGCTGCTTAGGCCTAACGCTGCAGCTCAATGGAAAAATAAATGAGGAGACGTGAAAATAGACGCCAATTATTTCATGGCCTCGTTTGTTTGTTTTTTTCCTCCCCCTTCTCTCTTGGGTTGGTTGTGGAATGCTTAGGTGATTGGTTTCTATTCAAACCTGATGTTGGCCGGTGAAGGGCTGCCCAAAAGAGGCTAGGTGAGACCCGACGTATGGCATACCACAGCGATGAGCGAAAATGTCAAACGGACTCCAAAACACATTATGAATTATTGCGTTTATCGCATCGACAAAAAGAAAGAAATAAAGAAAGCAAACAACTAACGTTTTCCAGAGATCCTGCGACTGTGGTTTTGAGGCGGTTTAATGGCGCAACATAGACCTTCTTTAGGAAACGTTCTGGTGATATGGGGAATTTATTTTGACGGGTGTCATTATGCAAGGCAAGGAGTTTCCTAAACAGGTTTAGACGATGAGAATGGAAAAAAAAAAAAAGAAATCCCCTGTGTGTTTACGTCATAATAAGTACAGGGTCCCCAGCCTGTTAGCTCTATTAAATGGCTGGTTTGTCAACTCGCGGCTTTCAATTCCAACCAGAGGATGTGTGTTTGCGAGTCAACCGTCCTCTCTGCCCTCACTTTTCCAGTGGAGTGAAGCTTGTTCTTTTGGACGCCATGAATGAATGAATGAATGTAAAAAAAAAAAAAGCCACAGCGTGTTAATTCATTAACCCATTTAGGCCCAGAATTATTGACTGCTTTAACTATTGAAAAATAGCAGATATACAAGCTCACAGCGCGGCACCGAGTGCCGCGCTGCGAGCTTGTAGATCTGCTATTTTTGAAAAAAGTCGTGAAAATGTGTGCAAATCTTTGAATATATGTATTTTCAAAGCGAATGTTTGCAACTCAAATTTTGCTTCTGGGTGGTCCCTGGAACTAAATATTTTGAGATGGGGGTCCGTGGCCAAATACATATCATTTTGGGGGTCCTTCACATGAAAAGGTTTGAGAACCACTGACATAGTAGTCTCTCAAGAACAGACTTGACCTTTGATCTTTGACGATGGCTGGCCAGATTGCTGACATAGAAACATAGGTTTTTCAAAAAACCTTAGAAGAATTCAAAAGACACTTATAGAATCGGGTCAAAATTCAAATTTTCACGATTTTTCAAAAATAGCAGATCTGCAAGCTCGTTTCAATAGTTAAAGCATAAAATAATGATACACAATACTGTATATACCCGTTCTGAATGGGTTAATAGCTAAGTACTAGTCCAGGCGCTGCGCTTGCCAAACCAAAGCAGAACTCTTTCCCAGCAGACTCGGATTGCACCAAATGTCAGGCTGTGGCCTGCCCACTGCCATTCATTCATCCCCTGGAACGCTGCACAGAGGGCGCTCTGAACGCATGGCTCCAGAGGATGCCAGCCACCCACTGCTGTGCTGCTCACACATGTCAAGGACCCCTGAATTGATTACCATAGGGACCATATGGTACCAGGGAACACCATAAGACAGTGGTTTTCAACATTTCAAGGTCAATTATTTTCTTTTGCATTTGAGTCATGGACCACCATTCCTGAGATTTAGCCTCTCAGACCCAAAACTTGTTATTGTTGGATGAGATTCTTTTCTCCACACAATTCCATGCTGTATTGATGTGCTTCCACAGGAGAGAGAACAGGCAAATGTTATTCAAAATAACAATTATTCTATGTTCTCTAAATGTGTAGACTTCTTGTAAATTAAGTAATGCAGATGCAAACAATAATGTGACTCTTGAAGGGGTAAAATGAAACCAAATGAACCTGTATGGGTCCATTTGGTTTCATTCCTCACTCTCAAGAGTTAAAGATCTACAGTATAAGAGTCCATTTGGTTACCAACTCTGAATCATTTAGCTGGGGACCACCTGGAACCCCCTCAAAGACCGCTGTTTGAAAACCACTGCCATAAGAGAAGATCTTTTTCCAAACTTTTCCAAATGGTTAAATTGATTGATTCATTGATTGATCAATTTAATACATTATTAACAGTTTGCAAAACAGGGACAGTGGTACAGATTTATACAAAAAGGATGCTAAAGGGATATTGTCCCCTGCAACCGCTTCAAGCACCCCTGGGGGTCCTGACTCCCGGGACCCCCACTCTTGAGATGCCCTGATCTACAGTAAATGTATCAGGGGAAGCCACAAAACAGAACCATCGGTGTAGGGTTACAGTGTGTGGCGGGGACATGACCAGTCCTGGAGAGCAGGAAAGTGCACACTCTGGTAAGAATCATCCAGCCAGATTTGAGGTATTATTCTGACAGCAACAGGGAAACATTCTGTTGGTCTGACCGCCTTCAGAGCTGCAGTAATGACACTGCTGTCTGCCAGTGGTGTCAACGTAACTTAAGTACAAGTATTTACTATTTGTACTTTACTTGAGTATTTCCAATTTCCAATGCTTTTCCTTCTGCTCCACTACATCTTGGATCCAAATATTACAGTTTTACTTTTACTACTTTATTTGAAAACTTTAGTTACTAGTTACTTTGCATATATAAATTATAATCTATCTATAAATGCGAGAAGTCTCTGCGTGTCTGTCTGTCTGTCTGTGTGTCTGTAATCCGCGTATCTCGAGAACCGTTCGTCCCACCGGCTTCAGATTCGGCACGCGTGTTCCCCGCCGCGGCACGGAGTGCAGTGCCGGGTCTCGACCCGACCCGACGCGCGGTTTTCCCGAACCGGCGCGAAACGTTCGGAATCTCCTTATGCGGGGTTGATTGTTGACATCAGGCTGTTCCGGAGGAAATCGGCGCAAGCGCTGACTCATTGTGACATCACTTCATAAAAGGCTCTGACATCACGTACGCCACATGAGTCAACAAAAAATCTCTGTGAGTGTGTATGTATGTATGTAATCCGCGTATCTCGAGAACCGTTCGTCCCACCGGCACGCGCGTTCTCCATATATGGGAATAAAATGAATGCCCGTATGCGGAGCTGATGTCTGTCATCAGAGTTTTCCGCAACCGGTACTGTGTGTGCAGAGATCTTCATATCTGGGCATAAGTGGACAAAGACAAACAGATGGTCAAAACGGGTCCTATGACAACAGGTATATTGGGGTTTGCATTAAAGGGTGGGGCATTCATTCCCTATTTCAAATTCGGCACGCGCGTTCCCCACTGCAGCAGGTAGTGCAGTGCTCGGCCTCGACCCGACCCGTTACACGATTTTCTGGAACCAGCACGAAAGGTTCGGATTCTGATGTCTGACATCAGGATTTTCCGGAACTGGCACTGTGTCTGCATAGATCTCATTCTCCATATATGGGCATAAAATGGATGCAGACAGACAGATACAGATATCTCCATATATGGGCATAAATGGACACAGGCAAACAGATGGTCAAAGATCTCCATATATGGGCATAAAGTGGACGCAGACAGACAGATACAGATATCTCCATATATGGGCATAAATGGACACAGGCAAACAGATGGTCAAAACGGGTCCTATGACAACAGGTATAATGGGGTTTGCATTATGTTTGTCTCCTCCTCCATCTGTTTGTCTGTGTCCCTTTATTCCCATTATGGAGATCTCTGTATCTGTCTGTGCCTCCGACTGTGTTGCAGACACAGTGCCGGTTCCCCCTTTAATGCAAACCCCATTATACCTGTTGTCATAGGACCCATTTTGACCATCTGTTTGAAAAAGCGACAGAGATCTCATATTTGGGCATAAAATGGACGCAGATAAACAGATATCTCCATATATGGCATATATGGGCATACAATGGACGCAGAATCACAAAGATCTCCATATACGGGCATAAAAGGGACACAGATAGACAGCTATCTCCATATATGGGCATAAAATGGACCCAGAACTATAACTGCAGTGATCTCCATATATGGACATAAAATGGACGCCGACAGACAGACAGATATCTCCATATATGGGCATAAATGGACACAGGCAGACAGATGGTCAAAACGGGTCCTATGAAAACAGGTATAATGGGGTTTGCATTAAAGGGCGGGGCATTCATTCCCTATTTACATTGCTCCGAGTTGGCCAGGTCACCGACTAGACGCTGGGCCGCCCGAACCAGCTTCTAGTATTATAAAACATACATAAACCACTTTAGCCCTATTTTATACCGTGGCTATTTTGTACACTCTTGTACACAAACATTTTGTACCTTTACTTTTGGTACATCTTGATGCCAACACTTTCATACTTTTACTCACGTACATTTTGAATTCTTTCTATATTGCAGTATTGCTGCTTTTATTTTACTTAAGTAAAATATGCGAGTACTTTTTCCCACCACTGCTGTCTGCCGCCCACTGCCTCCATCCACTACCACACCAGATACTAACTAAAGTACTAGTGCAGCTAAAAACGAACGTAATATTAACAATCGTCATCATCGTCATTTTGACCTTATAGCGTCCCTTTTCTGGGTGAGCATTCTGTGAAAGTAGCAGACGTAGATTGGCTCCTGAAAACAGGAGAGGGCCTAGTTTAGAGCCTAGTAGAGCCCGATAATTATAATATAGGTACCGGCCCCGGCTCTCCCGGTCGCTCCTAGCCGGAGTTACGGCATTATATGTGAGCTGCAGTGTAGGGGGTCCTCCACTGGGGGCACCACCACTTTTGCATCCGTTCTGGAGCACCAGGAGTCGGTGGTCCCCGGGAATTCCCCGTGAGCAGCCCCGTTGGGGTGGTCATTTGGTCATTTTTGCACATTTGGGGTTTTTTTTTACATCTGGGGGTCCCCCAGGGAGCTGGGGGTCCCTGTAGCTCCGGGGGTCCTTGGAGGTTGTAGTTTGGCAGGTAAGGAGTGTGTGTGCAAAATGTGGCATGGATGGGGGCAACGGTTGTGGAGATATGAGCAGGGGAAAAGTGTGACGTGTGATGTGTCACTCACGGAGGGACATTTTTGTACACCTGGGGGTCCCTGGAGCTCCGGGGGTCCTTGGAGGTTGTAGTTTGGCAGGTAAGGAGTGTGTGTGCAAAATGTGGCATGGATGGGGGCAACGGTTGTGGAGATATGAGCAGGGCAAAAGTGTGACTCACTGACTCACTCACTGACAGACAGACAGCCTGTGGAGGTTTTGGTAGTAAATGCGACCTACGGTCGCAATTACAACCTCGTTAGCACTCTCATTCCTCATCTCCATTCCTTCACTTTCTTTCTTTCCTTTCCTCCCCTACTAATCCTCTCCTCTCCCCTCCAAATGTTCTCTTCTTTAATTGCAGGCGTTCAACAAATCCAACATTTCAAGAGCGTGACATGAGACCTTTTGGGCCAGCTTATATAAGCAATAACAAATTTCCATGACATTTCCAAAATCATTTTCTATAATGGTTGTGGAAACCATTTCTTTAAAACAAAACAAAAAAAGAAACAAAAACGACCAAAACCCAAATGAACAGGTTTCGGTTTTTTATATAATATCTGACAAAAGCGACTACATTTTCCTCATATCTGGAGGCTGGACGACTGCCTGAACGTCAGCTCCAACTATACGCCATTCTACCTCTGGTCCAGATAATAACACTGAGTCAACACTGGCTGCAGACAGCTCCACGACTCCATGACTCATCCATCATGAGGCTGGACAAAATGATAAAGTCATTCTGTGCAGAAATGAAGCGTCCCCCAATGGCCTCTTTGTATGGCAGATGAGAAGCATTCAGCTTTGCAACTTTAACAATGAAACAGAGATTAACCACATGAACCCCAGCGCCCCCACTCTCATAATAATGGGTTCGATCTACAAGCTCACAATGATGTTGCAACGTGACGCATTGTGAGTGTGCCAATTGGCTGTATCTTTTTTGCTATTTGGTGTACAATGAAGTATACAGGTTGAAGTGGTTAATAGTCACACTACCTCTTGTCAGAAACAACCGATGAATCTCTTAGTAAAGTTAATTCGACCGGCGAGTGCCACTTTAAACAAATACATTGGTAGATTACCATGGGGCGGCAGTGGCTCAGGAGGTAGAGCGGCTGCAGTTCGATCCTGGCCTCCCCCACAGTAAGTGTCCTAGTAGTCTCGCGTGGCCAGACTGTTGCCTCCGCGATTTGGCCAACCGGCATACAGTCTGGCAAACCGGAATAGAAATGATGAGTGCGAGATAAAGCGGATGTGACGCAACCGCTCCCTTGGTGCAGTAGCAATAACAAGTCCTACTGGAAGCGTTATGTCTCCTTTCTTTATTTTTTGGGGCATTATTTCGTCTTTCTCTGGTGTCGTTGGTGTTACTTCCATGTTGTTTTCAAACGTTTTCTTAAACTATACACTCATAACAAGAATAGGACACTCGAATGACTTTGTCTGAGCTTTTGTGTTTCTGTTATGTTTCCAATGGGACTACAGTTCAGTGCAGCACTGGCTACTCCCGATACTCGCCGTTCGGGAGCTGCCGTTCCAGACTCTATATAGCATTCGGAGGTTGTGGAATAGTTGTCTGGCTACGCGAGACTAGTGTCGTAGTGTCCTTGAGCAAGACACTGAACCCCTAATTGCTACCGATGAGACGCTGGGTTGTAAACGGTTAAAAAACCAGAGAGTAGTTTATTTGTAACAGCCCAGTTCCCCAAAATGTTAAACGAGGGAGCCAAGTCTCTGTTCAGAATATCAACAGAGATAAATCACGCCTCTGCCTCAGAGTCGCAGGCACAACAACTCGTATGAATTATAGCTTTAACCCATTTAGGCCTAGAATTATTGACTGCTTTAACCAGTGAAAAATAGCAGATATACAAGCTCACAGCGCGCGAGCTTGTAGATCTGCTATTTTTGAAAAAGTCGTGAAAATGTGTGCAAATCTTTGAATATACTGTATTTTCAAAGCGAACGGTTGTAACTAAAATGTTTCTTCTGGGTGGTCCCTGGAACTAGATATTTTGAGATGGGGGTCCGTGGTCAAATAAATATCAGTTTGGGGGTCCTTCACATGAAAAGGTTTGAGAACCACTGACATAGTAGCCTCTCAAGAACAGACTAACTGAGCTCCAGTTAAGTGAAAAGGACCTTTTCTTTGACGATGGATAGCCAGATTGCTGACATAGAAACATAGGTTTTTCAAAAAAACCTTAGAAGGATTCAAAAGACACTTACAGAAACGGGTCAAAATTACGTTTTTCACGATTTTTCAAAAATAGCAGATCTACAAGCTCGCAGCGCGGCACTCGGTGCCGCGCTGTGAGCTTGTATATCTGCTATTTTTCAATGAAACACAAAATGTGTACCCGTTCTGAATGGGTTAAAGTTGAACACTGGGCAGTCACTCAATCAGTATCGGAGGCATTGAGCCAATTCAATTTTGCCTGTTTGCTTCAGGCATAATGAACTAATTATCATACATTTTATTCACAAAAAGCAGAAATTAACTTCCTGCAATGATAGCGAGATTTTCTTTTTTAATTAACCCCAGGAAATATGAATATGAAATGTTAGCCGCCAGAAAAAACAGTAGCAAAATTCGATCTGGCTGAAAATGTGTACACACACGCTAACACGGCGGCGCATGTGTGTGCAGCCGCGTGCTCATACACACGTGTGAATATGCACATACACACACATTATGAAGAATCACCACCAACAAAAAATAAATAAACAATGCAAAGGCACATTTTCAAGCGGGATCATTATGAAATGATCAAACATGAAAACATTCCATTTAACACAAGCACGCACAAACACAAAACACGCACGCTCAAGTCCAGAACAAGCCAGCCCTGTAAAAGCTTCCATCCCAGCACTTTAAATACCTTGATTTGATGGCTAGACAACTAGTCAATATCAATAGTTTTTTCATCATTACACGTGCTTTTTTGTATGTTTGTATCTATGTACCGCATGTATGAATGTATGTGTTGTGTACAGTATACAACTCTAATTGTCAATAAAGCATTTGCACTTGTGAACACACAAATAAAGTTCAAACAGCCAGTGGTTTGAGCAGATGTCAGTGGACTAACCTCGCGTCACCAGACTTTCCATCTCGGAGGAAAGCATGATATTCATACTAAAATACGTGATCCGGTCTAGGCGTGGCCTAAACCGAAAACAGGAAAAAGAAAAAGAAGCGGTATTGCTTTGTTTTGGTCCCCCCAGTTGCTCAAGTAGTGTAGTCTTACTCCCTACGAGTTGGGACTAAAAATATGGATATACCAAACAAACTATTCCAAAATAAGCAAAACTAAGCTGCATGAAGGGTTTTATTGGGTAGGCCTAAGGCGCCGTTCACACTGCGTTTTGGCAACGATAATTCTGCAAAAGGAAAAGTCAGATAGGCCTTCCGTTCAGACGACAACGGCATTTTCGGGGGTTAAAAACGGAACAATCTGGATCCACAGATTTGGGTGGAAAAGCTGACTCTCTCCCCTCGCGTCACCGTGTGAACAACATAAACGCAAGAAAGGACAACACATGTGATGTCATGGCTCGCAATGCCTCGCATACGCTTCCATACAGCCTACTGCAGCTCGCGGTGAGCCAGGTTACCATGGTGAATGATAAACAAGGAAGTATACTCATCTATCCGTACATCACAGCCACCTAGTGAAACTACATGGACAATACATCATTTCAATTCCTAATCTGGCTTCATATGAACACTTGATAAAAAGCTAAACGTAACGGCGAAATCCCGGGACCTCGCTGTTTTCTCTACAGAGCGTTGCCGTATGTACGGGGCCTAAAACTATGCCTAAAAACTATGTTGTTTCCGCTCCTGACCGGAGCAGAAACCCGAAAATGCTACTGCTCCCAGGCTAACGGTGGACAGACAGACGGCGGAGACCACTCACCCTCTCCAGGTCCTGGCGGAGGTGTGTGAAGAGTTTGAGGCGTCTGTAGAGAACGTCCTGCTCCTGCTGGGCCAGGTTGTCCACCTCGTCCCCGTTCAGGGACACCAGGGGACGGTTGGAGTTGGCCTTCCTTCTCAACTTCCAGAACTGGTACAGGAAATCCACCTTGGGGGTGGGAGAAGAGAAACGGCGTTATAAAAAGGTTCAGGTGTGATGGTGACAAATGCATAAAAAGACAGTCTAAAGGTCTTTGCACACTGCTGCGTTTTTCGGGCCGAATATCGGAGTGAATTTCGGAGTGCGTGAATAAAAAAATCAATCTCATGTTATGTCAATCACGTTTGCACACTGCCGCCCGTTTCGTATTTATTTTCGGACCAGGGTTGATTTTTTCCGATTTTCGCAGCTGTTGCACTGAGTCCCTTGCTCTCTCTCTCTTTCCTCTCTCTCTCCCTGGCCTCCGGCCTCCGTTTTTTCCAAAACGCAACGAAAACACGCAGTGCAGTGTGCAACCACCTTAAATCAGTGGTTCTCAACCTTTTCAGGCCGTGACCCCCCAAATAATCATATTTTAACTGGGAACCCCCCACCCTGACGAGCACTAAGAGTCGAGGCATAACATTTTGTATAACACGGTTCTATTGTGAAAATAGCAGATCTACAGTACATGCTCACCCAAAATAATTTGGGGACCCCGACCCACAGGTTGAGAACCACTGGTCTAAATCCCAGAATGCCAGAAATGATCTCTATCTAGTTAGGGGGCTCGATTTCTTGGAAGAGACCTATATTGCCACTAAAATGTGTTATAAGTATTTATTATTCACCGCCAATGACGACCAAAGTTGCCATTCATCATCCAACGTTGAAGTTGTCAAACTGCTTTTTCAGTGATTCACTGAAAACATGGCTCTATCCCTAGAAGCTTCATTCAGATTTTTTTTTAGGCTATGATGTCCGTCATGTATGACTGTCCCGAGTTGGCGTGTCATTCATACCAACTTCATACCAAGAGTTTGGATGGATCCTGTGTCAGACAAGAGATCAAGCCCACGCTCTGTCTAGACTTGTGTCTAGTGATATTTGTCAATGTTGCATCACATGGCACTGTACTAGGGGTGTAACGATATAGTATAGTTTTTAACTTAAAAAATCGAAGTATATAGAAATGAAAACAGCGAAAATCGAATCGTATCGTTTTATTTTGTATTGTATCGCATCGAATCGGCAGTGCAAAGAATCGATTGATACTACCTACTTGTGCATTGTATTTAGCATTTTTAAGAAGAAAACATTTAAAGGGGGGGTTTAATTACTTTTCCTTTCCATATAGCTACACTGGTCTATCGATAAATGTGTGTAATCTCTAGGTTTGTCAATATACAATGTCCATATATTTTGCAAATAATCACTTGTGTTTACTTTACTAAATTCATAATAATACATCTTTCCCATAAAAACCTGCACTATCCACACCTTTCACACAGATTACATTTCTTTGCTAAATAGTTACTATATCGATTTTAAATCATTGAATCGAATCGTATCGTATCGCCATGAATGAACCAATATCGTCCATGTATCGTATCGTTAACCATGTATTGTGATATGTATCGAATCGCTATTAAAATGTATCGTTACACCCCTACACTGTACTATTTCACAATGTACCGTTTATCCACACATTTAGTGTATCTCTTGTAACCTCTGGATAGATGATCCAATTATTTGTTAAACAACCGCAACGGCATCTTGTTATTTCCTGAATAAAGAAGGCACTGGAGTAACTTGGATGATTGGAAACCCTTTTCTTTAATAAAATTAAGGTGCAAGGCATCTTGGTATTCCCTGCTGACTGATACCAATTACAAAAGCTCTCAGAAGTGTTTTAAAAAGCTCTACAGTACATATTTGAAAGCTATCATCTCTACCTTTATTATCTTATTTAAATGATTTGGATCATACTAGACCGGCACCCTAGTATAAAGTATACAATATCACACATTCATATTAAAACAGGGGTCTTCAGCAGGGGGTCCTCTGAGTTACTACAGGGGGGCACCCAAATCATTGTGCGATAGGATCCTTCTTTTAAATGAACGACTTGAACCCTCGCATCCCTATTCTGAGGAGAACTTTAGCCAGCGCAAGGAGTTAGCTTGTAGATTTGCTATTTTTGGCAAATAGGTTTGAGCAGACCAAGTACAGAGTGAAAGGTCAAATTTACTAAGCATCAACGATTTAAGTGGTTAAATGTCTGAAAGACACATTAACACAAATCCAACATAGACTGATGATAGTGCTGTCAAACAAGTCTATGAATCTATGAAATCGATGAAACTCTGCAACACAATACTTTACAACATGTAGTGGGGGTCCCTGCTTTATCTCCCTCTCAGCTAAGGGGTCCTCGGCCTGGACATGTTGAAGACCCCTGGGTTAAAGTATACAACATCATACATTCATATTAACACATCAAATACAACATGGTGTTACCTGGCAGCTGGGCAGTGCCAGTCCCTCTGCCACCTCCCTGGGGTCCACCAGACGGTAGAACTCGTCCTCCAACTCCTGGAGCTTCTGCTTGCGCTGGCTCACCTTCTGCTCTCGCTCAGCCCTCTCTGAGGGTGCCAGACACGGCAGCGCCCTGGGCTCCGGCTCGCCGCTCCCCAATCCTCCACTGGTTAAGCCTGTCACAATTATTACATAATCGTCTAAACGCAATTATTTGACATAATCACCATAATCGTTTCCATGTTGAACATTTTTCATATATTTTCAAACATTTTCAAAAATAGTGGAAATAGCAGATCTACAAGGAGTTTGTAGATCGGCTAATTCCACTATTAATGTTCTTTTTTAAGTATAAAGTTGTCAAATATGCCAGTAATTTCTTTGTATATTTAGGTTATGCGTCATAATCTGCCATGTGCAACTTCAAAGCCTGCAAGCCAAACAGGAATGTAATTGTCAACGACAAAAACACAATTACATCCTCGATCGCAATTATTTGAGCGACAACTAATCGTTACGTAAAATGTCATAATCGTTGACAGTCCTACCTCCCGTGCTGCCGTTCAGCTGACGATGCTGCTCCGCCACTCTGAGCTCGGGACAGAGGAGGCCCAGCGTGGCGTTAGAGGCAGCGATGGTGGTCCAGTCGGGTTTGGTCACACTGTGAACCAGGGACGTGCAGAGAATGTTAGAGAGACAGGGGCTGACATTTCTAAAAGGGCCTTTTGGAGAAAACCCGACCTCCAAGCTCACAACGCGTCGCGCTGCGACGCGTTGTGAGCTTGGAGGTCCCCTATTTTCGGTGCTTGATACCACACTGAACTAAGCAATAATCAAGTCAATACTGGAGATGTGGCGTAAAGGCATAGATTTCTACACAGAGAGGGCGATTCTTTCAACATGAGATGCTGCATTTAAGTTCAGGAGTAGTTTGGACATGGCGATTCTCTTGAATGCTGCCTTCAGGTATGGCATGGAAAGAGGACATTTGCATTTCTTTCATCATAGTAACAAACTACATTCATGGCCTGGAGAGGGCACTTTTTACAGACGGATAAAAGGGCAGGGGCTCAAGCCCCCTTTGATGTCTATGTGTGCACGTACCTGCTGTGAACTCCGTTGGTGGCAGCAGTGCTGCTGCTGCTGCTGCTGGTGGTGGTAGGGGTGGGGGTTGGGTGGGAGCTGTGCTCCAGGCAGAAGGATTTGAAGCGCACCTCGTCGTTCTCGGCCAGGATGGTCCTCATCTCCAGGCCGTGGTCGAAGGCGCACGTCACATGGAAGGCCACGATGCAGGAGGGCATGCAGCACTGAGGGGGAAGAGATGGACCGTCACTGTCGGAAACACACTTGACAAATGTGGCAGTGTATATGTTGTACGTGTGATGTTTAGAACATTAGCATCACATGCAGATTATTATTGGTATTCTTTCCTTATATATTAATCGCTTAGTCTGATTAACCATTTTCAATAATAGACTAACCGAGGGAAAAGTTAGAAATAATCGTGATACTGATTTGAAGTCATATCACCCAGCCCTACGTGCCGCCATGAGGTGAGATAAAAAATTAATATAAAAAGTAGCAGCAGATGGAAGGGAGGTGAAGGAGATGAAGATGAAGGGGGAGATTGGGGAGCGATGATGATGGGGGGATGAAGAAGATGAGGGGGGGGGGGGGGGAAGAGGGTTGACAGGTGATGGGAGAGAGGTAGAGGGAATTAGGGAGAGATGAGATGAGAGTGAGAACGAACAAGGAGATGAGAGAGAGAGAGGGAGTGAGTGGGAGAACGCATTAAAAATACGTGTTTAAACAGCGTTAGTCTGAATTCTGTTTGCAAGGTTTTCAAGATGCGGAAACTGAAGTGCCAAGTGCAAAACAAACAGTTTTGGCTTGTTAGCATAACAACCCGAAGCTTTGCTTACGACTCAGGCACGCGCGCACACGCACAGGCACACGCAGGGGCGTCACACCAAATTCTGGGCCCTGGGTACAAGGATTCACTGCGGGCCCCCCATGAATGTTAACTATTGAAAAATAGCAGATATACAAGCTCACAGCGCGGCACCGAGTGCCGCGCTGTGAGCTTGTAGATCTGCTATTTTTGAAAAATCGTGAAAATGTGTACAAGAAACCTATGTCAAGGACCCCCAAGATGATATGTATTTGGCCACGGACCCCGATCTCAAAATATTTAGTTCCAGGGACCCCCAGAAGCAAAATTTGAGTTGGAAATGTTCGCTTAAAAAAAACATACATTCAAAGATTTTCACACATTTTCACAACTTTTCAAAAATAGCAGATCTACAAGCTCGCAGCGCGGCACTCGGTGCCGCGCTGTGAGCTTGTATATCTGCTATTTTTCAAGAGATAAAGTTACTAGGGCCCCTCCACCTTGGGCCCTAGTAACTCAGTCCCACTTTCCTACCCCTTGTGACGCCCCTGGGCACACGCACACACACACGCCTGTCTCCGACTACCCTGACAGTGCACTCGCCTCAGAGCTGTGAGTCAGTCAGAGGAGTGGGACGGAGGGGGTTCTGGTACAAAAGCAGAGCACAAAGACAGATGGACGTACGCAGTCACAACAAACATGCCTTCCCCATTTCTACAGTTATCCTAAGTGGAGAAGAGACAGCGCTGATCTCTCTCTCTCTCTCTCTCTCTTTGCTTGTTTCTGTGAGTATTGTTGATGTGTGCAGTTATCAAAGCTGCTGAGGGCATTTGGCCAGTTTGTGTGTGCGCGCGTGTGCGTGTGTACAATATACGTATCTATCTATGTCTATCAATCTGTCTGTCTGTCTGTCCATCTAGCCGATTGATTCTGACCCATCGGCTTCACGGATTGTCACTTCATTGGTTTCCCCCCCTTTCTTTTGGCCTCTGAAAGTTTCCCTCCACAATTGGACCTTAACACACACACACACACACACACACACACACACACACACACACACACACACACACACACACACACACACACACACACACACACACACACACACACACACACACACACACACACACACACACACACACACACACACACACACACACACACACACACACACAAATGCCAGGGGTGGCACCTGTCAGCAGGGAGTGTTGCGTGAGAGGAGCAGGACAGAGGTGCTACGTCCTCCCAGTGGGGGCTCCTCACTTGGGGGTGAGCCAATAAGGTACAAGAGCAGTGGCAACACAGAAAGGTGTAGGGAGGGTTAATTGGTATAACGATTAAATTGGGAGAAAAAAGGGTGTGAAAAGAAAAGAATTGTCTACTCTAAATTGAAAGAACAAAAGAAAACACCATCGTCCCATGAACCCATTTCATCGCTGCTTCCCCCACATGACAGACTGTGCTTGGTGCTTGAGTTTCTATTTGTTTTGTTGTCAAACCGTAGAAATGCTTCTGACGGAGTTTGTAAATTAAATAAAAACAGCTTCCTCTTCGGAGCTCTCTGAGCCAAAGTGATTGTGCCGCTCGTCAAGAGAAAACACTCTTAATCTGTCCTTTTCACAATGCTCCGGCTCAGCTTCCAGCCTGCCTTTGTCGCTCTCAAGCATCGTCGATATCCCATCCCAATCCAATCTGGCCCAGTACCTTCACTGCACAAACAGATTAGTTTAGGATCGACTGTGATTCTGAGATGTTATCGCATTTTCTCCATTACAGAGATCTTACAAGCTTCTAACGTCTGAAAATCCCCATGGCTTGTCATTGATTTCTGACTGGGTGTAGAGTTCTGCCCAGTATTGGGTTTTAGTATCGGAGGGGAGGAGGGCCGGTGTCATTTCGTGACAGGACATTTTGTTTTGTGCTTACGGTGTGCTTGGCACCGTGCCAACTGGGCCACATCCCTCCATAGCTGGATATTACAAACTGCTACAGTCCACAAACTGACAGATGTAAGACACATCCAATACTGGCTGTCAGGAACAAAAGATGAAACTCCATCAAACAACGAACGTCAAAAATAGTCCATCCAAAATATGTGCTTGTTGATCAGCAAATGTAGCTGTTTTCACCTATAGTGACATGCCCATAGTGGTGTAAAGCAACTAAGTACATTTACTGAAGTACTGTACTTAATTACAGATTTAGGTACTTTTACTTTACTGAGTATGTCCAATTTTCTGTACTTTTACTTCACTACATCTCATAGGCGAATATTGTACTTTTACTCCACTACAATTATTTGGAAACTTTAGTTACTTCTATTCTAGTTACTTTGTAGATTTTGATTATTATTGCAAAACACGCAGACAATTGTGAGCTTGAAGATCTGCTATTTTCAAAAGATTTTTTATACAATGTATACATTTGAAAAGTTGTGCAATGGAACATTCTGCATAATGAGTACTTTCTACTTTTGGTACTTTAAGTACATTTTCATAACAATACTTTTGTACTTTTACTCAAGTACATTTTTTATTTTACTGGTAACAGAGTATCTCTACACTGCACTATTGATACTTATATTTAAGTAAAAGGGTTTAACACTTTTTCCACCACTGCATGCCCAGAACAGGGCTGTGAGGGCGATATAGCAATACATTTCCCCGGCTGTTTCGTGCAGTTCCCAACCAACGCAAAGCCCTGGAAACCATCCAGGAATCACACTGGCATTCCTTTTCCAGCGGCGGGTTGGTTGTGTGAGCCCTGCATGTAAGGGTGTGTCGGTGACTGGGTCTTCCTGAGCTGGCACATCAGCCAGCCTCCAGCTATACAAACACTAGATAGACTGCTTCCCTGCGGAGTCAAGGACTTTACCTGTACTTACCGCTAATCTAGCGTATCAATACTGTAATGATGTAAGGCTTGGCTGACGGCACACGCACGCGCGCGCACACACACACACACACACACACACACACACACACACACACACACACACACACACACACACACACACACACACACACACACACACACACACACACACACACACACACACACACACACACACACACACACACACACACACACACACACACACACACACAAAATGCACACTCATCAACCTACTGTACTGTATGGACCATCTCTCTCTCTCTTTCTCTCTCTCTCTGTCTTTCTATCTCCCTCTCTCTCCCCCTCTATCGCTCTTTCTCTCTCTCCCCATATCTTTCTCCCTCTTTCTCTACCATCTTTCCCTGTTCCACCTCTCTCTTTTTCTCATCTGTCTATCTCTATTTCTCTCTCTCTCTCTCTCTCTCTCTCTCTCTCTCACACACACACACACGAACACCAACACACCCATACCCCCACACACACACACACACACACAGTGTAAAATACAGTGGCGCTAATAGTCTGGGGTTTGGAGGAGCCAGCAGGTGGGGGGGTGGGGTGGGGGTTGTGTGTTTGTATTGTGAACAGCATGGTGAGGAGGTGAAAGAGTTCAAACACACCTACTGGCACGCAGCAGGAGGCGCACAACTACCATTACTGTACTGTTTACAGGGCTGTGTGTGTGTGTGTGTGTGTGTGTGTGTGTGTGTGTGTGTGTGTGTGTGTGTGTGTGTGTGTGTGTGTGTGTGTGTGTGTGTGTGTGTGTGTGAACAGAGGTGAGGATGAAGATGTGTCAAAGGAGGAAGGAGTGAGAGACAGAGAGACAGAGAGAGACAGAAAGAGAGAGAGATGGGGGGAGTGGAAGAAGAGAGAAGTTGAGTAATGAGAGCGGAGAGGAGGATGAGGCAGGAAGAAGAGGTGAAGAAGAGGAGGAATGTGTTTGGGATAGAGGGATGAGAGGAAGAGTGTAGGAGAGGTAGTCGCTGGAAGATAAGGTGAGAGAGAATGATGGTAATGAACAGGGAACGAGGGATGACAAAAAAGGGAGAAAGAGAGTGTGTGTGCGTGCACGTGTGCGTATGAGATGTCAGTGTATTGACTGGTTGTCATCACTCAATCCCAGCATGCATCTGCCTTGTTCAAAACAACGCCAAGCTGGCAAGAATCAGTGCTAATATACTGTATTATTAACCAATGGGTGTAATAGGTAATTTATTAACACAATCATCACAGCCAGGAATTAATGTATTCATTCATCCTCCACTGTAGTTTTTCTCCTGCTACAGGAACGCACCATGTGGCCAGGATGTAAACAAAAAGCACATGGCCAGGCAGACTATCGTCTTTTCTTTCACCCGGAAAAGAAACATCACATCCGTGTGAACTGAGCGGTGGTCGTGGAGGCTGCGCAACAGCACTACTGTGTGTGTGTGTGTGTGTGTGTGTGTGTGTGTGTGTGTGTGTGTGTGTGTGTGTGTGTGTGTGTGTGTGTGCGTGCAGTTGATGCTCAGGCTAGACTCAACAGCACCTCAACAGCACCCTCTCTGTTCACCCAATGGTACGCAGGCTACATACACACATACTGTACACACACGGATACAATGATACATACACGGATACATACACGGCCATGCTATGGAGCAGTCTAACACCGATCAAAAATCGTATCCGTATTTATTATGATGGTCTTAAAATAATTGATATACCGTAAATATTTGTGTAAATCTCTACGGGCAAAATTAATGGCCGATATTTTA